>NC_080166.1:106632213-106950141 GCF_950295315.1 Erinaceus europaeus
GATTACATGTGTAATCTACCTAACATATTTCCAATACTTATTATTTTAGTTGTTTTCATGGAGGGTTGTTGATAATAAAATTTGAAATTTGAAAAAAAAAAGTCATGGAACAAATACTATCCTTGCATTCCACAATAGAAAAGGAAGCTCTCTTCAAGAGGCAGTTATTTCTTTTTCCTATTTTCTGGACCACCAATCATTTAAAGCAATTCCTATGGAAGTCATAAGTGCAGAGAATTGAGAAAATTTCAGTGCTTTCAGAATGAATGGATTGTCAAATGTTCTTTTCTAAAATGTAATTTTAAAAGCAAAATAGCAGCAATGTACCATGTAAACTAGAAATACCTCACCTTCACAAACATCTATGCTTACTTTTCCTTTTTTCTCTCTCTTACATATACATGTTCTTATTTTCCTAGTGGTTGCTTTAGGCCACATCATGAATCTACTAACTTATCAAATCAACTTAATTCTAGTGGATGTTTCTACATGGCTCCTCTCACTCTTCATTTTAGGATTCTAGTATGTATGCAAACACATATCTATCTATCTATCTATCTATCTATCTATCTATCTATATATATATATATATAGTGTGTGTATAAATATGCAAATATTTTATAAATCAACATACTAGGAATATTTCCATAATCAAACTTTTATTTATGTATTTATTTCCTTTTGTTGCCCTTGTTGTTTTATTGTTGAAGATATATTGTTGTTGTCGTCTTTGTTGGATAGGACAGAGAAAAATGGAGACAGGAGGGGAAGACAGAGAGGGGGAGAGAAAGATAGACACCTGCAGACCTGCTTCACAGTTTGTGGCGACTCCCCTGAAGGAAGCCGGCCTCGAACCGGGATCCTTATGCCGGTCTTTGTGCTTTGCGCCACCTGCGCTTAACCCGTTAGGCTACCGTCCGATTCCCAATCAAACCATTTTTAAAGACTTTTAAAAACACTAGTAGAAGAAAAGAGAAATATGTATTTATTGTACTTGTATAAATTGCCTTCTTAATTTAACACTTCCAGTTTTCTTCATTTATCTGTGTGAATTTGAGTTACTATCTGCTGCTGTTTACTTTGGTTCTAAGAAGTACTGGTTCTAGGGCTACTGATTCAAACATAATTGTTTCACATGATGAATCAAATATATTAAGAAAAATATAATTTTTACTTTCTTTCTAGTTACCTAGTCCTGCATATTAATTTGACCTTCTAAGACTGTTTCATTCTGAAAAAGAAATCTTCAGTATTTCTTGTAAGAACTCTCTATACAAAGGCTAACATACATATGAAAAATGTCATCAATTATCTGAGAAATGCAAATCAAGACAACAATGAGATAGCACTTTACCTTCATGAGAATGTCATAAATTAAAAATGGTAAAACCAAGGGGCTGAGCAGTGGTGTGGCCTGTTAAGCACACATATTGCCAAGCACAAAGACCCAGATTCGAGCCCGCTCCCCAGCTTCAGAGGGACTACTGCATGAGTGGTGAAACAAGTATGCAGGTGTCTATCTTTCTCTCCCTCTCTTTTTATATCCCCTCCCCTCTCAATTTTACTCTGTCCAGACAAATAAAAAATTTAATAAATAAAAGGGAAAATGTCCACTGGGAGTAGTAGAATTGTAGTGCTAGCACCAAGCCCCAGCGATAACCCTGGTGGTTATAAATAAATAAAATAATAATAATAATAATAATAATAATAATCTAAATATAAGACCAAAAACCAACGTGTTTTTAAAAGGATCTGAAGAAAGAAGGGACTTTTCTACACTGCTGGTGTCAGTGTAGACTGGTGGTTTAACCTCCATGAACAACACGCCAGAGATGGATTAGAACAATAGAAAAAAACCTGCCATATAACCCAGAGATTTCTTTTTTTCTTTTAAGATTTTATTTATTTATTTATGAGAAAGATAGGAGGTAAAAAAAGGGAGAAAGAAAGAACCAGACATCACTCTGGTACATATGCTGCCAGAGATTGAACTCAGCACCTCATGCTTGAGAGTCTAGTGCTTTTTCCACTGCGCAACCTCCTGGACTACCAACTCGGAGACTTCTTATCTGGGATTTATTCAAAAGAAACTAAAATTATTTATCCAACGAGCTCAGTATACATCTATGTTAATAATAGATTGGGTGTGATGTATTGATTCAAAGCAAAGGACTCTGGGAAAGAAAGAGTTAGGACGTGGAGGGGTACTAGGATCCTTAGGCATGATGGTGGAACAGGACCTAAATTGGAGGTGAGAGTGTTTTGCAGACAATTATCATGGGACAATGAGAAACTGTAGCCAGGTGTCAACAATTGCTCTGTAAACTATTAACCTTCTGATAAAATTATAAAATAAAAAAACCTGATCTACTGACAACAAATTATCATTCTTATATCATAGGGAATGCCCTTTCTTTTCTATTGTTTTGGATTTTTATTGATTCTGAACTGCTTAGGTCACAGGTTTTTCTTGCATAGTATGAAAAATGACTTTCGGTTAATTTGCATTAATTAATTTGATGAAAAGTCAAGTTATATGGTACTCATTAATTTGATGAAAAGTTAGCTGCTGGTGTGAGAGAAACATCACACTGGTTAAAGTACATGTCTTGTCATGTATGAAATCACTATATAAGTCCTGACAAGAGCTGAGTACCTCGGCACAGGGGAAGTAAGGGTATGTAATAATTAACAATTAAATGTGAAATATTAATGTATAATTTCAACACACTGGAAAATTTAAAAGTTCAAATTGCATAAACACAAAAGTATAATATTAAAAATGTGTAAATGCAGAGCAGGGCAGTAGCACATTCCCTTGAGCTTATCACCCCACTCACCCAGCCTCTCTGTCTCTGTTAATATCTGAAAAAAAGTCAGATGGGGGAAAAGTGTAATTATGTCTGTGCACAGCCCAGTCCAGATTCTAAAATAAAATAAAATTAAAAAATAAATGAAATAAAACAAAACAGCTGCCATTCTTAATTGGGAACTTTCATTATTTTTCTCTATTCTTAGTTACTTCTCGTGTCTCGTGTGCCTTTACATATATATATATATATATATATATATATTTTTTTTTTTTTTTTGGATAGAGAAAGAGACATTGAAAACAGGAGGCAGGGAGACAGAAAAGAGACACCTACAGCAATGCTTTCACCACTCCTGAACCTTCCCCTACAGCAGCTGGGCAGTAGAGCTGGAACACAGGTTCTTTTGCATGGCAGCATGTAAGCTCAAGGGAATGTGCTACTGCCCTGCTCTGCACTTACACATTTTTAATACTATACTTTTGTGTTTATACAGTTTGAACTTTTGAATTTTCCAGTGTGTTGGAATTATACATTAACAGTTCACATTTAATTGTCAATTATTACATCATTATTAAGATTGGTGGTCTTTCTGCTCCTTTCACTTTTCTCCCTTTATTTTAAGATTTATTTATTAATCTGAGAGAAAAGAATGAATATATATATATGTGTATATATATACATATATATTCATTCTTATATAATCTTATATATGAATATATATTAATTCTCATATATATATAATCTCCAGAGCATTACTCTGTCACATGAGATGTCAAGTATGGAATTCAGGTCATCAAGCCTGATAACTTTATACTTTATATTTTTAGCCATGTCCTAAGTTACTTCTTCTTCTTCCTTTTTTTTTTTTTTGCCTCCAGATTTGTCACTGTAACTTGGTGCCTGCACTACAGATCCACTGACCCAGGAGGCTATTTTTTCCCTTTTATTGCCCTTGTTGTTTATCATTGTTGTTGTTGTTATTATTATTGTCATTGTCATTGCTGTTGGATAGGACAGAGAGAAATAGAGAGAGCAGGGGAAGACAGAGAGGGGGAGAGAAAGACACCTACAGACCTGCTTCACCACTTGCGAAGCAACCCCCCTTACCCCCGCAGGTGAGAAGCTGGGGGCTCAAACCAGGATCCTTAAACCAGTCCTTGCTCTTTGTGCCATGTGTGCTACTGCCCACCCCTCTACTTTTCTAATGTTTTATATATACTGGCATACTTTATGATGTTCCATATTCTCTTAAGACTAAGATGTTGTTCATTATTTTAAAAGATGCATTTATTTATCAATAAAAGGAAGAAAGGGAGGGTGGGAAAGAGAAAGAGTAAAAAGAGAGAAAGGAGAGATAAGCAACCACAGCATTTCTCTGGCACATGTGATGCTAGAAACAGAACTCAGGACCTCATACCTTTGTAAGTTCAAAGCTTTAGCCACTGTGCCATTTCAAAGGTCCCCCAGTCAACATTCTTTAATTTTCACTTCACTCCTGATAGGAAGATCTTTACTGATTTTTCAAACTTACTCACTTTTCTGTCAGTTCAAACTTACTGGCAACTGCCTCTTCTGAATGTTTCATTTAGTAACTCCACTGTTCAAATACGTAATCTCCTTTTGGTTATTCCTACGTAACTGGTATCTCTTTTCCGATGAAGCACTGACATTATTTTCCTGCATTCTATAAAATATCATTCAATTATTTAGACATACTTTATGGTGTTTTTGAAGTATTTTCCTATGGAAGATGACATCTAGTGAAACTCTCAATTTCTTCTCTTTTTTTTTCCCTTCAATTTCATGATTTTATTTATGACTCACCCTTTTTTCTTGGAAATCAGGCATTTTAGATGACACATTGCAGAAACTCCTGGCAACGATCCTTCTTACTCTGATACTTTTAATATGATTTACCTATTTTCTTGTTTACCAACTGACTGGAACATATTATTCAAGTCTGTTTGATAAAAAAAAAAAAAACTCTGTTATAGCTCCTCTGAGGATCTTGGCTAAGCACATAGTCACCTGGGGATGACAATGTTTACTAGGTAGCAATAGAAAACTGGAAAAAATAACTAACTGAAATATTACTTGCTCCTTATTTGTCACTAATCTGAATTCTGCCAGTATGGCCCAGTTTTGATGGGTTTTTATCTTTAACTAATTGAATATAAAAATGCTTGTGTGCATAATCTATTTCTCTTATTGATAGTTTATCTCTGGATATATTTCTCCCATGTAGGTATGCGTGAGAGAAAAAGAGGGTCTTTTTTATTATATACTATTATTAAATACATAAACATGAATGTATTTAGAATGTGAAAAGGTAATTGTCAGTTCCTCATGATGGACATTTCAGTTATTCCACAATTTGTATAGTTATGAATATTACCTTCAAAATATTAAAATAAACTTTATTTAAACACAATCTGGAATACTGCTTATTGGCTATAATAAAGAGTGAAATTGCTAGGTCTTTCATAAGAGATTTACATTTTAGACTGTCACCAGAAAATTTCCTGCTTTGTCAAGTAAACAATTCATATTCAAAAACAAAGAGACATATCATGTTCAGTCCTGGCCCCCATCATGCTGGTGAAAGCATCTCTGCTGTTGTGTCTTTCCCTCTCTTGCCGTCTCTCTCTGTCTTAAAAAGTCAGTTCAGTGGTCAGGCAGTGGTGTACCTGGTTAAACACACATGTTACAATGTCCAAGAACCTAGGTCCTACCCCTTAGTCCCCACCTACAGGGAAAAAGCTTTTCTAACAATGAACCAATGTTGTAGCTGTCTCTTTCTTTTCCACTTTATCTTCTCCTTCTGTCTTGATGTACGTCTCTATTGAATAAATCAATAAAATATTTTTTAAAATGTTAGGGGACCGGGGGCTCAAACCAGGTCCTTGTGCACTGTAACATGTGTGCTCAACCAGGTGTGCCACCACCAGGCCCCATCTATTTGTATTTAATTGGGCATTAGAATGTTAGTTTTTTTTTCCTCCAGCGTTATTGCTGGGCTCTGTGCCTGCACCATGAATCCACCGCTCCTGGAGGTCATTTTTCCCTTTTTTTGTTGCCCTAGTTGTTGCAACCTCGTTGCGATTATTATTGCCATTGTTGACGTTGCTTTGTTGTTGGATAGGACAGAGAGAAATGGAGAGAGGAGGGGAAGACAGAGAGAGAGGGGGAGAGAAAGATAGACACCTGCAGACCTGCTTCACCGCCTGTGAAGTGACTCCCCTGCAGGTGGGGACCCGGGGGCTGAACCGGGATCCTTACGCAGGTCCCTGTGCTTTGCGCCACGTGCGCTTAGCCCACTGCGCCACCGCCCGACCCCCTAGAATGTTATTTTTTGCAAAGTGATTAATAGTCTGTTGTTTTCTCTGAATTTTCTTCTAGTAAGCTTTTTTATGCTTTTTAGTAATAAGCTTTTAGTAGTAAGCTTTTTAAAAAGTAGCTTTTTAGTAGTAAGCTTTTAAAAAAAAATTCTAAGCTGCCAAAATTTTCTTCTATGTATTTTATAGTTTCTGGATTAATATCTGTGCCTTTATTCCACTAGGAGTTGACTTTTGTGCATGGTGATAAGTGGTAGTTCAATCTCATTAGTTTGCATGTTTTATATTTTTCATCTAAATTTTATAGGCATCATCAGTGACACAAATCCAATTACAAATAATACTAAACAAAAATAAACCTATAGAACTATGTCAAAATAAAAAGCTTCCATAAAGCAAAAGATACCAATAACCCAACAGACTCCTTACAGAATGGGAGATCTTTATATGAAATACATCAGACAAAGGGCTGATAACCAAAATACACAAAGCACTCACCAAACTCAGCAACAAAAAAGCAAATGCTGTCATCCAAAAAAAAAAAAAAATGGGGAAAGTATATGAACAGAATATTCATCAAAGAGGAAGAGATCCAAAAGGCCAACAGATATATGAAAAAAAATGCTTCAAGTTATTGATTGTTAGACAAATACAAATAAAGATATTAATGAGATTCCACTTAGTTCCAGTAAGAATACCAAACATCAGAAAGGATAGCAACAACAAATACTGGAGAGGTTTAGGGGCAAAGGAACCCACCTGCACTTCTGGTGGGAATGTAAATTAGCTCTAATTCTTGTAGAGAGTAGTCTGGAGAACTCTCAAAATGTTAGAAATGGACTTAACCATGACCTGAATCCTCCTCCTGGGGATATATCCAAAGGAACCGAACATATTCATCCAAAAATATCTGTGAATACCTATGTTCATAGTAACACAATTTGTAGTAGCCCAAATATGGAAGCAAACCAGATGCCCAACTACAGATGAGTGGCTGATTAAGTTGTGGTATATATACACAATGGATACTTTTCAGCTCTTAAGAATGCTTAGTTCACCTTCTTCACTTCCTCTTGAATGGAGTTTGATGAATCATGTTAAATGAAATAAGTCAGAAAGAGAAGGATGAATATGGGATTGTCTCATTCATAGATAGAAGTTGTGAAATAAGAACAAAAGGGAAAACACAAAGCAGAAGTAGGACTGTGTTTAGTGTATTGCACCAAAGTAAAGGACTCTGGTGGTGGGGGTGGGGTGTCAGGTTCTGGTAATGGTGGAAGACGATCTAGGTAAAGGGTTAGAATGTTTTGCAGAAATCTGAGAAGCTATAAATATGTACCAATAACTATATTTACTGTTGACTATAAACCACTAATACCCTCAATTAAAAAACATTAAAAATGTGTGATTTATTGAATGTACCACCTCCTGGACCTATTACCCAACTTCAATTAGATTTTAGTGATATGACTACTATGATTTCTTCTACCTATTCTAAACCTAAGTTATAGTGTTTACAGTTTCTTTATAAAAATAAAAATGAATTTGATAATAATCTCATGTGTATACAAGTGATAAATTCCAACAGTTAATTATATTATCACTAAATTTAATTACTTCATTTACAAGTAATAAACATATCTTTATTGATTCTACTTTTCTACTGTATGATGCATTTGTTCTTATTCTTGTGCTAGCATGCCAACTGAAATTACCTCCATGTAATCATATCCACAGCTGTAGAATCCCTATTGATATTCTGAATATCTTCTATTTTTAGATTCTCTAAAGATAACACTCAGAATTATACACATTTAAGATTTAGTAATGTTAGGGAGTCGGGCAGTAGCACAGCAGGTTAAGCGCACGTGGCACAAAGTGCAAGGACTGGCATAAGGATCCCGCTTCGATCTCCTGGCTCCCCACCTGCAGGGGAGTCGCTTCAGAGGCAGTGAAGCAGGTCTGCAGGTGTCTATCCTGCTCTCCTTCTTTCTGTCTTCCCTTCCTCTCTCCATTTCTCTCTATCCTATCCAACAACAACAATAATAACTACAACAACAAAATGGGCAACAAAAGGAAATAAATAAATATCAAAAACATTTAAAAAAGATTTAGTAATGTCAATGAGAAAAGAAGCCATGGATAGAGACAAGAACATATATTTTGCCTGGCATCAAACTCTGAATGTCATGCTTGATAGTCTAATACTATACCCACTGCACTACCTCACAGCCAGAAATGACAATTATTCCAAAATTGAGTAACTCATATTTTTGTTTAAAATATTCAGTGGTATCTATTATTATTTTAATTATGGCACATGATTTACCTTTATTATGGTATCTTTATTATTTTAATTATGGCACATTATTTACACAACCTCACATTCTTTTTTTTCCCATAGATTATGATGGCTTTCTCTCAGGTCATATATGTAGGTTTTCCATATAAATAGGAGGCAAATTAAAAAATAAAACATGTTTTTAAGGTGGGGGTACACCCTGTGTGAGGATCTGGGTACAAACTCCTAGTCCACATGTGTTATAAAGAAGTTTCATGAGTATTAGAGAAGTGTTGTAATTATTTGTTCTCTGTCTCTCGCTTTCTCTCTCCTCCACCCATACCCCCAATCTCTCTCAGCTTTCTATTCTCTGTAAAGAAAATGACTATGAGAAACAGTGGAATCATCCGGGCACTGAGCCCCATGATAACCTAGCAGTAAATACATAAGCAAATAAGTCTTCACATATTGCCATTGTTTATAATTTACAGAAATATTTTACCTAATATTCTAATGAAACTAGACATATTTACTACCTAACCATGTCAATTTGACACACAGGTCATTTTATGTACCTCATTCAGTCATAAAGCATTCACTTAAACAAAAGTTGCTGTTTGTTTAGATACAGAATTGTGCACAAACTTCTATGAGCAGAAACACACATGGAAGACCATGTCATATGAAATAAGGTTGACTCTGTAGCCCTAGATAATCAGATGGCTTTTAATCTACTCACCCTTTTCCTTTATTTAATTAAAACTTCCTGCCTATTGCCCAATTTACAAATCTCTGGAAGGAGACTAGTAATTTCATGAGGTGTTAAAATCATATCACCTAAATTATCTTCTTTAATCATTTTATTTAACAATTATATCTGGAATATGCAGGGTCTTTCTCATATTTCTGGACAATCTTACTTTATGACTTGTATTATTAACTTCAATTTTATTAACTCTGGGTTTTAATTTTGTCACTGAAATAATTCAAAAGATTTTTATTTTATAAAAGTAAAATGGGGAGTCGGGTGGTAGCACAGTGGGTTAAGCGCATATGACATGAAGCACAAGGACCAGTAAGGATCCCAGTTCAAGGCCTGGGCTACCCACCTGCAGGGGAGTCACTTCACAAGCAGTGAAGCAAGTCTGCAGGTGTCTTTCTCTCCCCCTCTCTGTCTTCCCCTCCTCTCTCCATTTCTCTGTCCTATCCAACAATGATAACATCAATAACTACAACAATAAAACAACAAGGGCAACAAAAGGAAATAAATAAAAATAATTTAAACAATTAAAAAAGAGTAAAATGAACAGAGAGAAAAGGAAAGTGATCTATATATTTCTATAAGTTTGAATTGTGATTTATATATAGCTAGGGAATACATGAAATTATGTATGTGAGTAAAAATAATGAAACTACTCCTTATGAAATATATGATATTAATTATCTGATATAAAACTTGCCTTTTTTAGGAAGTGCCAATATATGCAAGCAAGTTTAAACTAATACAATTTCAAGGAGATTGGAACCAAAGTGAAGAAGATATACACCTGAATATTTTCTCTTTTTTTCTTTTTCCCTTTTGTTGCCCTTGTTTTATTGTTGTTGTTGTTTTATTACTGTTGTTATTGATGTCATCATTGTTGGATAGGATTGAGATAAATGGAGAGAGAGGAGGGGAAGACGGTGGGGTGGGGAGAGAAAGATAGACACCTACAGACCTGCTTCACTGCCTGTGAAGTGACTCCCCTGCAGGTGGGGAGCCGTGAGCTCGAACCAGGATCCTTACACCTTGGATTTGTGCCACATGCGCTTAACCCACTGTGCCACCACCTGACCTCCACCTATATGCATTTTTTATTGATTTAATAGTGATCAACAAGACCATAGGATAAAAGGGATACCATTCCACAAAATTTGTACCATAAGAATTCTGTACCCCATACCCCCCATTTGAAGTTTTCTTATTATTTATCCCTTTAATGCAATGTGGAAAACATACATTTATTTGAATTGGAGCTTGCACTGATCTTAACTCTTTAAAAATGATGTCATATCAAGAAGCAAAACACATTTTCTGCTTCTTCAATTATTTAGTTGTTATCCTTAGAGTTAAAGTAGCTCATAAGATAATGGAAACAGAGACCAATTAATATTAACAATTCAATTTATATGAAACTATAGAGTTCTCTTGATAAATTCCTTTTGATGAGTCGGAAAAAAAATAGTTGACATTTTGCCACACAAAAGTTAATTGCTCCCTAGTTCCAATTAGAATGACATATAATTTGAATTGAGTTGCTTAATGTGTTGTTCAAAAGAAAAAAAAAGACATATAACCTGAGGTGACCATGATTTAGTAGTTCATTGCCACAACTCACAAACAGAGAGCAATAAAATTAGAAATTTCCTGCTTGAGGATGACTAGAGATGTCATTCAAGGAAAATTATTAATTTCTTTTGATGCCAAAGTTCAAGAAAAACCATGTGTTCTAATGTTGATTATTGTTAGCTTTAGGGGTCTTTTCCTAATTAAAGACTCAATACAGTGTATCTTAATATTTAACAATAACAGCAATGGGAATTTTGAGAGGAAACATCCTGCAAAGCAAAGTAAAATGTGAAGTGAAAGTCACTGTATTTCAGATTGACTTATTTTTAATCATTCTTAGCTAATTAAAGCATCTATGGAAAGATAGTAACAAAAATTAATGAGCAAAGTCTATATAAGAGAATAGAGTAAAGGAAATCAATGTGGGCTAAAGCAGCATGAAACTAACAGGGCTTAAATTAGACATTAAAAGATGAAAGGAAGGCAAAAGATACAGCGAGGCTCTATGACCAAAATGGAAAATAGAAGGGCTGATAGTAGCATACTGTTCAACTTCACACATAAGCAGTTAGGAAAATAAATCATATAAGGCATTATACTTTTTGCAGTACCAGGCTCTTGCACCTACACAATTCTCCTGCTCCAGAATGCTTTTCATAATTCTGAGAGAAAGACAGAAAGGTGTAGATAGTTAGGGAGAAACCCTGAAATTTGCTCTAGTGCCATAGCACCTCCTGTGTGGTACCAGCCTCTCACATGGGCAATGCCAATGGCAAGACACATAACCTGGTGAGCATCTATCATCACCAAAAAGATTGTGGTAGTGTTTCAATTACATTTTACTTGAATTTTTAGAATTTTTTTTTTTTGCCTCCAGGGTTATTGCTGGGGCTCTGAATCCATTGCTCCTGCTGGCTACTGATTCCCTTTTGTTGACCTTGATACCTTATAAATTGAAGTGACATTGATGTACAGCACTCCAAGTTTCAGGTGTACAATGGTACACATCATTTCACACATCAAAATCTAATTATACCATACCATGCCCACATACCAAAGTTCCAGTTGCCATCCACCAATCAGTGTACCGATCACTGCCTCTACCTATTTTACCCTGCCTCTCTTTTTTCCACCCTGTCTCTCTATTGTCAGAATATGAGGATTCAATTCTGATTTATGGGATGTGAGGGTGATCCTGCTGCGACATCTGTCACCCCATGGATCACCAGGGTTGATTCGGCTGATCTGGCTGGCTAGGAGGGTGTCACGTTCTTCCCTTACAGCTCCATGTGCACCCTCCCAAAGCTATTTGCTCAGTGGAAGAGGACGGCCTTTCCTGAGTAGAGACTGACTGGTCTTTGGTCGCAGATATATGAGTAGCTGTGCTTGCTGCCCTGCGAGAACCTCCAAACAAGCTTTCAATTCTGACTTATGTCTTTGTCTTCCAAATATAAGTGAAATCATATGTTTGGCTTCCCTAGCATGACATTTTCACTTAGACTAATCCCCTCAAGATTTATACATATAGCTGAAAATTCTAAAATCACATAGCTTTATTGTTGAGTAGTATTCCAACCTATTGAATATAACAGATTTTATTTATACATTTTTCCTTAAGTGGGTACTTAGATTGTTTCTATATATAATTGTTTATCAATTGGTGAATGGCACAAATAGTTGTGATAAACTTTTAGTCAGATAATTTGTTGAATAATGATATAAAAATTGTTCATTAAATGTGATTTTTGGTGTGAGTATATAAACTGCACCATAAACCTGAATATCTAATTTAAGGAAACTTGACATAGAAAAATCCACTCTTTTTCTTGTTAAAAAAGTCATGAACTACAATCAAGTTGACTTTATATTCAGTTTTATTCAAATGTATTATTATTATTATTTGTTTATTTGCCTCCAGGGTTATTGCTGGGCCTCAGTGCCTGTACTACGAATCCACAGGATCCTCCTGGAGGTCATTTTCCCCCTTTTGTTGCCTTTGTTATCATTGTTTTTGTTATTATTGTTTTCTTTGCTGTCCTTGTTGGATAGGACAGAAAGAAATCGAGTAAGGAGGGAAGACAGAGAGGGGGAGAGGACAACTGACACCTACAGACCTGCTTCACCACTTGTGAAGCTACCCCCAGCAGGTGGGGAGCCTGTGGCTCCAATTGGGATCCTTAAGCAGGTCCCTGGGATTTGTGCCATGTGCGCTTAACCTGCTGTGCTACTGCAGGGCCTACTTATTATTTTCTGCTAACAGGATTTATATATATATTAGAAAATTCAAGATGGCAACAACAAATTGACAAATGTATCACTTGCCCTCATGAAGAAAATATTTTAGATTTCAGTACTGGCAAAATATAAACCATTTTCAATATCAAAGAAAGAGCAATTAAAGAAACAATACTATGAGACATAATAACTTTATATGTGGCACATAAGTAGTTTTAAAGTATTTGAATTAATATTCCCATACAGCTTAATTTCCTAAATAAGAAAGGTTTAAGTACATGTTTAATTATGTTCCATAAAATTATAAATATTTATATAAGTATCTATGTGTTTTTCTTATTTATATCACTAACTCTGGTGGTATTAACAACTTTGGTAAATTAAAATAAATACACATGTAATGTAAAGTATAAGTCAGGCTCATTTTCTTGCTTTTAGAATAGTAATATATTATACATTCACCAAGAATGATGATAGATTTATTGAAAAAGAAGGCTATGTATTGCATATGTATTCTAAGGTTAAAGACATGCTTAACATCATTTAGCCTTGTTCACTTAACCTCATTCATCCCTATTCATATCTTGAAAATAAAATGCCAGGTACTAACATGTACAGAAAGAATGAATAGCAGAAAGCTCTTTTTGTTTCTTGATACCTAGTACCTTTTATATAAGCATATTGCACTGAACATTAGCTGTTTATTAAAAAGACTGAGGATCAGAGGAAAAAAGACTTTCGTGCTTGAAGCTCCAAAGAGATAGGTTAAATACCCAGAACCATGAGTTAGGCGGTAGCACAATGGATTAAGCGCACGTGACACAAAGCGGCAAGGACCTGCTTAAGGATCCAGGTTCGACCCCCACTCCCCACCTGCAGGGGAGTCGCTTTACAGCCGGTGAAGGAGGTCTTCAGGTGTCTATCTTTCTCTCCCCCTCTCTCTGTCTTCCCTTCCTCTCTCCATTTCTCTCTGTCCTATCCAACAACGATGTCATCATTAACAACAACAATAGTAACTACAACAACAATAAAAACAACAGAGGCAACCAAAAGGAAATAAATAAATATTTTTAAAATCTTTAAAAAAATACCCAGTACCTCCATAAATCATAATTGGGCAGTGTTGTGGTCTCTGTATCTTATCTATCTCTCTCAAAATAAAACAAATAATAGATTTGTAGATACAGATATATAGATGTATATTTAGAGAGGTGATATATAACAATGAACTGGGCTGGAGCACTTGTTTGACTACATACATTACAGTGTTAAGGACTAGCTTTCAAGTCCCCTGTCTCCACAAGTAGTGAAACAACACTGCAGGGTATGCGTGTCTGTGTCTGTGTCTGTGTGTGTATGTTTATGTGTGTGTGTGTGTGTGTGTCCCCGTTTGTCTCCACTTTCTTTCTCAATTTCTTATAGTCTCTATCTAATAAAAAAGACATACTGGCATTGAACTATTATGTTCAGTTGTTGTTGTTACTGGGGTTTCACAAACCTAAACTGACTTTTCAGATAGAAAAAAAAAAACATACGCAGAGAAACAGAGGAAGAAAGAGAAAGACAACAGAACTCTAAAACTCCACTCAGTGTAATGGGGACCAGGCTCAAATCTGTGTTGCATACATAATAAAGCAGTTACCATTTCTCAGTAAGCTACATTTCAGGCACATATCTGGCTTACCATTTGAGAGGTGTGTGTGTGTGTGTGTGTGTGTGTGTGTATGTGTGTGTGTGTGTGTGTGTGTGTTGATCACTTCCCAAAGTATTGTTTATGGATTAAAGAGATACTGTTCAAACTATACTTTTAATATAGCCAAAAATGAGAAACCAAAGGAAATTAGAAGAAAAAAAATGATAGAAAGCATCTTAGTTTATTTATTCTGGTATGTAGTTAAGGGAAATGTGATTTTAAGTTTCATGTAACAATAAATAAAAGTGAATTACTAAAAAATAAAAATTTAATGTATGTATTTGCGAGAAACATGAAAGACTAGCTGGTTTACAATGTGTTTGGGAGGTCAATATTAGTTTTTCAATATGAATCTTAAAGTTGTTTTTGAAACTTTACAGTTTACAGTGGTTTAAAGTAATAATTACAGACATTTCTCACTGATAGTTCTCCAGGAATTTTATTTGATTATGCAATATTTTTTTCTCCAGAAATACTTTCTTTTAAAGAATGTGGATAAATACTATCCTAGATTGGTGAGTAGACTAACTTATTTGAAATAGCATATACTTAAAGGTCTTCTTTTTGTCTATGACTGTAATTCTATCTTTATATAAGAAGAGCAATATACATTCAAAAAATTAATACTTTTAACAAGACCATCGTGGTAAAGAAATAAAGAAAATGTCACCTTTCAATACCAGTATGAACTGATAAGAATGGCATAGAAAACACATTAACATTAAAAGGAAAATTTTACTCACAGTGGGATTATGTTTGGATTCCATTTCTATCATCTCAGACAAATGCCACTACAGTTAAATTACCCTGTAAAGACATTTGCAGTGAAGGGCACAGATCATTTCTACTAGAAATGATTTAACTCATTCATTGGTACATAGGTCAGAATTTTTGTCTGTTCTTCAGAATATTTAAAGCTAGAGGATATTGTTCAGTTATCTGAAAGTAGGTTTAAGCATTGGGAATAACATATAGCTTCAGTGTGCCTTTCTAAACATTCAGCATTAAAATACATAAATATATTTTGTATCATCTTGTTCATCACGGTCTATGCGTTGAGAATCCTTGTCCATATTTTCACTCATTTCTCAGGAAACCATTACTATTTACTGTCCTTAAATATTACTACACTTTTTAAAATAAAAAAATGTTTATGTGTAAAGGAATAAAGTCATCTTGCACAAATTTGGTCAAATAGTAGACTGTATTTGTAGTGATGCTAACTTTTTTTTAACATTTGATGCTATTTGTTTTACATGAACTATAAAGTGATATGAGAGAGCGAAAAGCTAAAGTACTTTAGTTCATGCAGAGTCCAGATGGAACCTGGAGTCTTGGGTATGGAAGTGCGGTGAACTGTGGTATGAAATATTTCTCTACCCATGGGTGATATAAACTTTCATTAGTAAATAAGTGGTTGGATGTTGTTATTTAACTTAAAAGAGGTGTTGGGAGTTCTGGGGGCTGCTGCTGCAGTGCGTAAAAGGATTCTCAGCAGGAGCTGGGAACTGGTTTAAACAATACAATGTTTATTTTTTTAAAAGTCTTTTATTAATATTTATTTATTGATTCCCTTTTATTGCCCTTGTTGTTTTATTGTTATAGTTATTATTGCTGTCATTGTTGACAGAGAGAAATGGAGAGTGGAGGGGAAGACAGAGGGTGAGAGAAATATAGACACCCAGAAACCTGCTTCACCGCTTGTGAAGCGACTCCCCTGCAGGTGGGGAGCTGGGGCCTCGAACCGGGACCCTTAGCTGGTCCTTGCGCTTTCCACCATATGTGCTTAACCCACTGCGCTACCACAGGACTCCCAACAATACAATGTTTATTAGGGTGAAACAGGTAAGAGGCAAAATAATCACTAGGTCCATAAAGTCTAAGTATAGTTATCAAAAGTTTAGTTCCGTAAGATAAACAATTATAAGCTCTTGCAAAGGTTGCTCATGGCTGTATAGGGGTCTAAAAGTTTACTGGCTAGCAGCGTCACACATATTCAGTTCCCAAGAGAAGCAGACATGGCGGAACCTGGCGCACCTCCATTGAGATGCTTCTGACCAGGAGAAGTAGCAGCAGCCAAATAGAGTGACCTGCTCAAAGTCCTGTGCTTTATACTTTCCCTTCTCTCCTATGCTAATAGTCCCAAACTCCTGTTGGGGTCACAACAGTTGGAGAGGTAGCTCATTGTAGAGTACAAGCCTTGCACCCATGAAGCCTCAGATTCTATCCCCAGCTCTGCAGATGCCAGAACAGTGTTCTAACCTGTCTTAATTGCTTTTTTCTTTTTCTTGCTTTCTTATATAAAAATATGTTTTTATCTTTAAAATGTAGTTAATTAAATACAAGAAAGCAAGGTACAAGAGAACAGTCAACAATAAAGAAGGTAAAAAATAAAAGTAGTTGTCTAAAATAATATCCTATTTACAAGAATATAATTGAATACTAGTCATGGAAACAATCAGGTTTCCAAACCAAACAATGTTAGAAGAAACACAGGAGAAGGATCATTTTGGGGAATTGTTCTCTTATGAAGGATTTCTCCATTAAAGACTGATTCTAAGTAGTAGAGTGCCACAATTTGAATAACACTGCTTTGCAGTCTAAGAGATTTCTCAGATTCTAGTTTTTACCAAATAATGGCTTAAGTACACTAATCAATGCTTATATGGGAATTAAATATTATGCCTAAAACATTCTTGGCTAAATTACTAATATAAAAACAATCTGAGGGGGTCAGGTGGTGCCACACTCAGTTGAGTGTACGTGCTCAGTGCACAAAGATCTGCGTTCAAGTCCATTATCCTCATATGCAGAGGAAAATCTTCATGAGTTGTGAAGCAGAGCTGTAATTCTATATCTCTCTATGTCAATCTCACTCTCTCTCTTTCTCTCTCCCTCAGCCCTTTTATATATCCCATTTCCCTTTCACATTCTCTTGCTAATAAATAATAAATAAAATATTAAAAAAGAAACAATTTTGAAGTTCAAATATACTTTGGCAATTTATTGCTAATACCCCTATTTATTGCCATCCAATCCTTTATGAAACAAGATACTATACTGTAATCTATTCAGATCTTTAATATTACTCCCTTCCCGATATATGATGTTGTTATTAGAATTAGCAAATATCAGAAAATTGTCCATTTTGTTTACTTTTGCATATCACGTTCATTAAAAATATTTCATACTTTCAACATGGAAGTAGAATTAAAAAATAGATACATGAAACAATGACTGAAGGGTGCACTGTTTTTTCGTAAGGTAAATCCCAAGACTATAATTTTTTATAGAAGTTACAGCTACATACAGCTCTGAGAGTTTAAAAACAAATGAGTGGTCTTTCTTTATACTATGAGAAACATAAAAATTACCCCTGGAAATCTGCACAGCTAAATGAAAAAGTTTCCCTTGAAAGTTATAAAAATAAAAGTTTCTCCTTTCCATTTTATGAAGACATTTAAACTCTGGTTTTTTGGTTTTTTTTTTTTTACTCATTTATTTTTGTCTCCCAAAATGTGGCCTCACAGCATGCTTGTTAGTGTAAATAAGGTATCTTTCATAAACCTTTTTCGAGTGTGAGGGGAGAGTCTTTAATTAAGAACCACATATAAACAAACTGTCTGTCAATATTTGAGGTGTACAATTCAGAAAAGTCCATAATTAGTTCCCTAGAGAACATAAAGCTTCATGCCATTAATTCCTAGGAACATTACCCTCACCTAATATTTTTGTACACTTTCAATATTTTTATTACTTTGCACAATATAGCTGAACTTCAAACATGTTCACATCTGTTTCAATCTTTGCTCACTGTCCTTTTCCTCTGCCTTCCAACTGTCCCCCTATGAACACATTTATAATCCTCTCCAATTAGGGAATGAACTACTTTTACCTAGCTGTTCCCAGGAGGAGAGCATTTATATGTCTCAGCATAAAATCATTGAATTTTCTTTATTTTTTAGTGTTCTTAGTTACATTTAACATAGTGTACAGTTACAACTCTATGTTAAGCACATGTGAACATACATCCTAAGTGAATCCGTTCTCTCTTAAAGAAGTTTTTTATGAAATAAAGAAAAAAAAGCTAGACTGAACAAGGTGGAATTATCATTCAACTGATGCCATTTGTTTCTAGTTAGTTTTCAAAACTTGTATGGGATTCACTGCCAATATAATGTTTGAAAACGTTATTGTTTGTGAGAATAACTAGAAATGTTCATGATTGGGGACTATAACTCTTTTAAGTCATTATGCTAAGACAGCTGTTGCTAGTTCAACAGAGCATTTTCAAATATGTTTCTGTTAGTTCAATGCCACATTTGTTTACATCATATGCTCTTGTGTATTGGCTGAGATAGCCTGTCTGTGGTTAGTACATTTCTGTGCTGACAAAATAAAACTAAAAGCTATCAAGGTCTGTCACTAACCTTTTGCTAGTCTCTCAAATCCTAATTACTTAGCACTATCCCTCAGATGTCTATTATATTTATTAAAAGAGCCATTTCTATGTAAAATGGAATTATCTTTCTTTAGAAAACCCTCCACTGAAATACATGTTAGGAATTTCTTCCCTTCTTTTTTAAAAATATTTTTTAAAAGTTTATTTATTCCCTTTTGTTGTCCTTGTTGTTTTATTGTTATAGTTATTATTGTTGTTGATGTCATTATTGTTGGATAGGACAGAGAGAAGTGGAGTGAGGAGGGGAATACAGAGAGTGGGAGAGAAAGATAGATACCTGCAGACATGCTTCATTGGCTGTGAAGCAACTCCCCTGCAGGTGGGGAGCCGAGGGCTCGAACTAGCATCCTTAAGCCAGTCCTTGCGCTTGGTACCACCTGCACTTAACCCACTGAGCTACCGCCCGACTCCCTATTTCTTCCCTTCTTATGGTGAATACATCGAAGTTAGATATATTTTCCTCATTTTACCTTCCTACTTGGTGGTTAGTTTTCTATATTTCCACTAATAATTCCTCAGTTAGTAGCCAAAGATTTCTCATATGATTGCTTCTATTAGTAAATAACAAATCATACTTCCTTTAAAATGTCTTAATGAAATCAGGTTTCTTTTTCATCATTAAATGTTATAAACGCAACTTACTCCACCTTACTCTTGGAGATGAGTAAAATGACTTTGTTTTCTAAATACAACTTGGTCTCTCTATGTACAATCTAAAACAGAAAAAATATTAAAAAAAACTCATGTGTCCATATTCAGCTTAGGCGCCTATGTGACCTCTGCATCCCTGTAGATCCGACCTCACATTCAGTGGTCAATAACAGGACCATTCCAAGCTGCCCCCAATATCCAAACCCATCTTCCTCAGGTGTAGCATAGAGTATGTTGTCCAGCCTCCCATTAGAGGATGGGACATTCTCAACTGTTGTTGATCCAAGTTAAGGGCAAGGTCCTATGGGGTATATGGGCCCCAAATAATATCAAATCGATGGGGTTTATAGTAAACAATATTTATACCCCATTCCCATATTTGGAAGCTACTCTTTTCCCTGATCCAGCTTTCTGGTTCTTTTTCCAGCCAGGACATCATCTCCCCCAGACAGTAACTATGATCCATCTACATATCGGATTTCAGGATCAGGGAAGGAAAAAAAAAAAAACTACTATAGCCACAGGCCCTTTGGAATATAACTAAAATATGCCTACTAGCTATCTACAGAACAGAGAACAAGAAATACTGTTCATTTTTGAGATAATGGAGTCAGATTGACCTGAGGATACATCCTCAAATATTGACAAGTTGTTTAAAATTGGGAAAAAATTGTTTTTCATTTTTAACACTATAGTATGCTCTTCTCTAAAATGCATAAGATATCTTTCTTGAAATAGTGCTGTGAGGACTAGAAGTAGTTTATTATAATATACGTGGGAAAATTACTAAGAAAAGTGCTGGATTTTTTTTTCTTGTTTTTACTTAATTTTTAGGAAGCTCTTGTACTTCTCTGGAAATCACTTAGCTTTATTGCCATTTTGAAGCAAATTTAATAATATATGTGTATGATATAAGATTTCACTTTAACAGCTGTCTTCATTTTAAGCACAACTAATTTCAAGAGATCATGAATAATGCCTGTAGTCAGAAAAGCAGTGTGTTAAAGCTGCTGTGTGCATGCCATCGTGCCAAAATGGTATTTATGGATTCAGCGTCAGTAAGACAGCTGTAGGGTTGCTAAAAGACTTCTCCTAAACTTAATTCTATGGTTTAAGGCAAATTAATTATTTTTAAGGCTTAAGTATCTTTAGAATTTATTTTAAAAGAAGGTATTTACTATTTTGTGTGTAAGAGCAAACATGGCTTATGCTCCAGTAAGTTGTTTTTATTTTTGGTCAATCACTTAATTTAATTTTCATAGCTTTTCTTTTAATAGACTAAATTGGACATTTAATTAATCCTTTATTTTTTTCAAATTGGAACGTCAAATCTTATTTATTTATTTATAGGATAGAGACCATGGGATAGAGACTCTGGTATATGTGTGATGCTGGGGATTGAACTCAGGACCTCATGCCTGAGAGTCCAATGCTCTATCCACTGTGCCACCTCCCAGACCAAAATATTCATTTTTTTAATGATATTTGGCAAATATTGTTAAAAATTCTCATTACTAATATGCATATCCAGTCCCTTAACAGAATATGTGTCATTTATTTTATGTTCTTCTAATTATTATTTCTAATCAGAGTGATCAGCTGTTGTTGTGGTAAGCATTCAAATAACTGTTTTCTCTCTGACTGATTACATAAGTAACTGTGTTTTATTATTTCCACTTCTAGGTTTACTTTACATTATAAATCATCATTATTTACATAGCATGAATGCAATTGGGAGTCTGGCATAGCACAGCGGGTTAAGCGCATGTGGCACAAAGCACAAGGACTAGCATAAGAATCCCGCTCCCCATCTGCAGGGAAATGCTTCACAGGCAGTGAAGCAGGTCTGCAGGGGTCTTTCTCTTCCCCTCTGTGTCTTCCCCTCCCCCTCTGGGTCTTCCCCTCCTCTCTCCATTTCTCTCTGTCCTAGCCAACAACTACATCAGTAATATCAACAATAAAACAAAGACAACAAAAGGGAATAAATAAATATTTTTAAAAGAATGCACTCAATTTAATTGTACAGCACTGTTTGTTTTTTTAAATATTTACTCCCTTTTGTTGCCCTTGTTGTTTTATTGTTATAGTAATTATTATTATTGATGTCGGCGTTGTTGTTGGATAGGACAGAGAAAAATGGAGAGAGGAGGAGAAGAAGGAGAGGGGGAGAGAAAGACACCTGCAGGCCTGTTTCACCACTTGTGAAGTGGCTCCCCATGGGGAGACCGCAATACTTACCAAGGTCCTTGTGCTTTGCGCCACGTGCCCTTAACCCGCCGTGCTACCGCCCACTCCTGAGCACAATGTGTTTTAACAAATGTACTGGATAAACACCATTTAACCACCACAACAATGAAGATATGGAAAATTTTTATCACCACAAAATTTTCCCCTACCTTCAGTCTCAGGCAACCTCTAAACTATTTTAAGTCACTGTAGATTAAGTTTCACTGTTCTAAACTTCACCTGAATGTAACAAAGGAGCATGCTACTTTACCCAAGGATTCTTTGACCCAGGACAATGCACTTGAGATTCAATAATTTGGTGTATTTATTTTCTCATAAGTTTGACGAGTCCTCACATACACTGCTTATAAGCACTTTAGAAAAAGTGTTTGTGCGTGAATAAATTCTAATTTTAATAAAGTACAAGTACCATTTTGAATAATTTATCACATAGACTGGGATAAAACATTAATAATATCTATATTGAAAAATCGGTATGGTTACAGAATATATAAAGAATCACTACAACTGAAGTATAAATATTTAATACATCAAATATATACAATGCTATGCTACATTTGCCTTTTTTAAGGTTCTAGGGAGTTTATTGAAATAAGCAAGTTAAATAGTCACCAAAAGAAGAGAAGAGAGAACAAAAATAAAGAAGCCATATTCTTCAAAGGTTAAACAGAGGAAGGTATATCAGTAAAAAGAGAGCCAACTGCTTCCTATGCTGCATTTTAAATGTCATTCGAAGAGTCTTAAGTCACATGTGTATGTGATCAGTCATGAATGTTTGCTTCTGCCAAGGTACCTAAAATTTCATCTTACATAGGATTCTTTTATTTTTTCTTAGCTTAGTTATCACATATTGAGGAAACACTGGTTTATAAGATTATTTTTGTCACAAGGGTACTTTTTCACATTTCCCTAAGATAGGCTTCAGTGCATTTCACTCTCCACCAAACTATGGCCCTACTTTATTGTAAGAACTGAAATCTTTAAACTCCCCTTACTGCTCCCTCTTCCACCTTCTGGGTCTCCAAATAGGTGGAGATAGATTACAATCTGTTAAAATATATTATCATAGCCAATATTGTCCTTTGTCTATAAGATCCTATCTATGAGTGAGATAATCTATTATTTGTCTTTCTTTTGGTTTATTTTGATAGATGTGATTTCACTCAGTTCCATTATATTATCACAAAGATGAAGGTAAAATTTCTTACACCAGTGTAGTGTTTCATCATGTATAAATGTCACAACTTTTTTCTCCATAGAGGACTGCTCAGCTTTGGTTTATGGTGGTGCTGCAAACTGAACCCTGAGCCTTCAGCTCCCCAGAAATATAAATAAATTTTAAAAATAAATAGATAAATAGACAAATAGAATATATTTTCATAGTGACATAATTCCTTTAGACCCTCATCCACGTTGGATGCTCCTGTCATTTCCAAATGTTGAATATTACATATATTATGGCCACAAACATGGATGTGTAATCTTTTTTGGATAAGTATTTTTGTGTTCTTAGGCTAAATGCCTTAGAGTGGAATTTTCAGAAAATTGAGGAAAGACATGTCTTTAAGAAAGTAGTGGTTTATATACACAATATAAAACTACTCAGCTGTTAAGAATGATAAAGTTATCTCCTTTCCCTCACTTTGGATGGAACTTGAAAGCATCATGTTAAGCGAAATAAGCCAAAAAGAAGAAGACAAATAGCATATCATCTCATTTACTGGTGGAGTTTACAAAACAAGAATAAAAAAGGAAAATAATAGGAATCTTGAACCAGAGTAGATGTTTTGTCCTAGAAAAGGGGTCTGGGGAGGAAAGGATGGGAAGGCATAGAGAAGGCCTTGACACTGACGTGCATGATAATGAAATCATATCGATCAAAATAAAACAGAAGAAAGACAAATAATAATGACGGCAAAAGATGAATAAGGGCAAGAGACTGGCATACTTTAATGATGACTCTAGTCACTATCAGGCCACCCCATCAGCTGGGGCCCTATTTGGGGATTCCTGGGATTCCCAAACAGACATGATGGGCTTAGACCTCGAATAAATCCCTCTCTCCATTGTTATTGGTCATCTCTGTCAGGAACAACAAAACAGACCCCTCTGTAGACAACATAGGAACTTGCCCTCAACTTGGATCAACAAAAGTAGATAAAGTTCCATCCTCTGAAGGGAGGATGGACAACATACTCTATGCTACACCTGAGGAAGATGGGTCCTGATATTGGGGCAGCTTGGAATGTTCCTACTGAGGACCACAGAATGTGAAGTTGGATCTACAGGGATACAGAGGTCACATAGGCTCCTAAGCTGAATATGGGACCCATTCAGATCAAATCAATGGGGTTTATAGTCAACAATATTTATACCCCTTTCCCATTTGGAAGCTACTCTCTTCCTTTTTCTAGCCATGACTTCATCTCCCTAGACAATAACTTGGATCCACCTGCATATCAGATTTTAGGCTCAGGGAAAAAAAAAACTAGTATAGCCATAGGCCCTTTGGAATATAACTAAAATATGCCTACTAGCTATCTACAGAATGGAGACACACACCCCCAACTCTTCATCTGCACTACTCCAGCCTTAGGTTCATGATTAGTCAACAACTTGTCTTTATATGTTAACTCTTTTCAACCACCAGGTTCCAGATGCTAACATGATGCCAAACAGACTCCCCTAGACAGACAACCCTACCAATGTGTCCTGGAGATCCAATTTCCTAGAACCCCATTCCACTAGGGAAAGAGAGAAGCAGACTGGGAGTACAGATCGACCTGTCAATGCCCATTTCTTCTTCTAGCGTTTGCCCTTCTTCTGTAGCCAGTCAACAGCATCAGGTTGAGCCTGAAGTAAAGTTTCGAGACTACCTTTGAATCTGGAGAGGTGGCAGTCATTGACTATGTGGGTTATAGTCTGTCTGTAGCCGTGATGGCTGTATGGGAAGTTCTTGAGAACTTGTCTCGTAGTGGGAAAGGCTTGGCCGTTGACTGTGCTAATCCAGCACAGGTCGGAGGCAAATGACATCTGCCTGATGCTGTATTGCCAATTGACCAATAAGAACGCGTTTGGCAAAGGACAGCCCCTCAACATTAAGTTGGAGGACCTGAAGGGCAGGACCAACAGCTTGAAAGCTGTCAGGAGCTGCTTGTTGCTGGCTTTGAAAGTGACTGGGATGCATGTGGATTCAGTCAGCTTCTTCTTCTAGCGTTTGCCCTTCTTCCATAGCCAGTCAACAGCGTCAGGTTGAGCCTGATGTAAAGTTTCGAGACCTCCTTTGAATCTGGAGAGGTGGCAGTCGTTGACTATGTGGGTCATAGTCTGTCTGGAGCCGCAGGGGCAGTTCTGGTCATCTCTGGCTCCCCAGGGATGAAACATAGCGTCACACTGGCCATGGCCTGTTCGATAGCGATTGAGGAGAGCCCAGTCATAACGTGCTAGGTCAAAGCCGGGTTGACGCTTGCAGGGGTCTGTGATGAGGTGTTTGTTCTTTACCTCAGCTAACTGCCAACTCTGTTTCCAAGAGTCTGGAACAGAGAAGTTCAGTGTAGACATAGGGGACCAGATTGGGTGATGAGACATCAAGCGTTGGACAGGGTGGGCGAAGATATCTGCGTGTATTGGCAGGTCCGGTCGAGCGTAGACATGGGAAAGGAACTTCGATGATGCCGCATCCCGACGAGTATCTGGCAGGTCGATGTTGCTAAGAACTGGCAGCCATGGAACCGGGGTGGAACGGATGGTTCCAGAAATTATCCTCATGGAGGAATATAATTTGGAATCGACCAAGTGGACATGGGGGCTACGGAACCATACTGGGGCACAGTATTCTGCAGTGGAATAGCATAATGCCAGAGATGATGATGGTAGTGTGGAAGCACTTGCGCCCCATGAGGAGCTGGCCAGTCTTGCAATGATGTTATTCCTCGCGCCCACCTTTGCTGCAGTTTTTATGAGATGTTCGTGAAATGACAGAGTGCGATCAAGAGTAACACCAAGATAGACTGGCTGGGCTTCATGCCGGATTCCCATATTGCCAAGCTGCACATTAAGCTCACGTGAGGCCGAGGCATGGTGTAGATGGAAAACAGATGATACCGTTTTTGCAGTGCTAGGGATTAGTCGCCATTTTTTACAGTAATCAGATATCAGAGACATGTCTTTCGTGAGTGTTTCCTCGAGGATGTCGAACTTGGATGCCTGAGTTGCACAGCAGATGTCATCGGCGTAGATGAACTTCCTTGAAGAAGTTTCTGGGAGGTCATTGATGTAAATATTAAATAGCATAGGAGCCAGAACAGAGCCCTGGGGGAGGCCACTTGAGACAGGTCTCCATCTGCTAGACTTGTCACCCAGATGCATCGGAATCTTCTGTTTTGGAGAAGAAACGATATAGTATTGGCCACCCATGGAGGCAGGCATCTTGAGATCTTGACTAGGAGACCACGGTGCCAGACCGTGTCATAGGCTGCTGTGAGATCAAAAAAACAGCACCTGTCTTTAAATTCTTCTGGAATCCATTTTCAATGTAAGTTGAGAGGGCCAGGGCTTGTTCGCAGGTAGATCTTCCTGGGCAGAAACCAGCTTGGGCAGGTGATAGGAATTTCTCTGTAAGATGAGAAATACATGACAGAAGCAGCCTCTCAAGGAGTTTGTAACACACGGAGAGGAGAGAAATTGGTCTATAGCTGGCGGCCAGTGTTGGGTCTTTCTTTGGTTTCAAAACCGCTATTATCTTCGCGCGATGCCAAACTTTGGGCATAGACTCAGATTCCAAGATGTGGGACAGGAATGAAGCGAGCCACTTCTTTGCCGCGGGATCCAGGTTAAGAATGAGTTCTGGGGTGATGTTATAGCCAGCAGCTGTTCCCGGTTTAACCCTCTTCTCTTCCAGTTCAGACAGTGTAAAGGGAGAGAGTTTTGGAGATGGACAAGATAACCAGAAGTGGGATGACCACTCATGGGAAATTTCTCTTTTCCAGACTGTGTCGATCTTAGCATGTCAGTCGGCTAGGAAGGATCGTCAGTTTCCCCAATAAATGGGTACTCACGGGATGCACCAAGGGAAGGTTGATCCAATGTATCCCAGCGGGGTAGCAACTACAGAAGCAAGACCTTCCACCTTCTTCAACTCACAATGACCTTGGGTCTATACTCTCAGAGGGTTAAATAATAGGAAAGTTATCAAGGGAGTGGGTGGCATATGGAGTTCTGGTGGTGGGAATTTTGTGGAGTTGTACCCCTTATCCTATGGTTTTATCAGTGTTTCCTTTTTATAAATAAAAAAAGACAGACAAATAATAGGTTATCTCACTCACAGATAAGATCTTATAGAAAAGGACAATATCAGGATATGATTATATATTATAACATATTGTAACTTTTTATTATCTTGATTTATTAGCTAGACACAACCAGATATCAAGAGAGTAGGGGTAGACAGTTACCTGTCTTCCTGCTTCACTGCTCACAAAGCTCTCTTTCTTGAGGTAGTGGGGCTTTACCTTTCCAGATCAAATTTTTCTGATAAAAATAGAGAAAGAAGTACACATGAAGATACAGAAAGAGAGAGAGAGAGAGAGAGATTAAAGTACCAAAGCACATACAGCAAAGCAGGCACACTACTGAGTTGATATTTAAATAAAGATAATGACTAATTGGAATGTATACTAAGCACTGGATGATAAGTACTAGCAAGAGTATGCCACCCTCTTCAACCCACTACCATTCTAACAGAAGTAACTATCAGTTTCCTGACTTTTAGACACAGTGATTTTAAAAATACACAACTAGAAAATGACCAGACCTTCAAAGGGTAGAATTAAAACTCAGTGGGAAATTTTGTAAATATATATTGACCAGTCATTTCACTTCTATAATGAAAGTATGGGTGTAGTTTGTCCTTTGATAGATTTGGAGGAGAGTG
Organism: Erinaceus europaeus; assembly: GCF_950295315.1. Taxonomy (NCBI): domain Eukaryota; kingdom Metazoa; phylum Chordata; class Mammalia; order Eulipotyphla; family Erinaceidae; genus Erinaceus; species Erinaceus europaeus. The sequence continues at coordinate 106,660,192 of NC_080166.1, forward strand.
ATTCAATCTTGTCACTGTGGCTGTGTGATATGATGTGTCATGTCCTAAGTACAGAATTCATTACAGCATTCAAGGTTGAAATAATCCTAGCCCTTCTTGTACTTCAATTCTAGAAGTGAAGTTTAAATTCATAATCATATTGTCTATAGCACAATGGTTAAATGAGACAATTCTTTACTTCTAACATCTATGAGATCTTATTACTGTTAAGTGGTTAGGTCTAATTGGTTTCCATGGAGTTTTGTAAAAGGTCAGCTTCCAGACTGAATCTCTTCACTGACAATTCTGATTTTGAAATATAACACCCCTGCAATTTTTCACAGTTGTAAACATGTTAACTAATTATTTAGTGTAGTATATAAGATGAAAATAATATTATTCCTCTTTTAATTTGCTGTGACATAAGAAATCTGAAAATTGGGGCTGGGTGGTGGTGCACCTGGTTGAGCGCACATGTTACAGTGTGAAAGGACCCAAGTTTGAGCCCCTGACCTCCACCTGTAGGGGGAAAGCTTTACGAGTGGTGAAGCAGGGCTACAGGTGTCTCTCTCCCTCTCTCTCACCCCTTCTCTCTTGATTTCTGGCCATTTCTCTCTAATAAATAGAGATAAAAAGTAAAAAAAAAATGAAAGTACATATGTAGTTCATTTTATTTGCACCTTTAGTTCAACAAAGAATAAATTGTAACGTTTGACAATATATTTTAGAAGTTAGATTAAAAAGTCATGAGAAGAAAATGACTAAAATTAAAAAAATTGGTTGATGATCATTTAGTAAGATCTTTATGCTGCTAGAGTATTGATGTATCACATCCCTAAAGTAAATGGGGAGTTAAATCAATATTTATAAAAATTTCACACTAAGTTAATATACAGTTAGTTAGTCAACTGTGGTAGTTCTAAATGTTACAGTAGAATAATAATCAGAATTTATTTTAATCACATAAAAATAACTGGATTTATCTGATAATTCACATTTAGATTTTTTTGCACAATTTTTGAAAGTAGTAAACAGTCTTTTATATATAGAGAGGAACATTTAACTAAAGGAAGCAACATAAATGTGAACTAAAAGTAAGTCAGAACATGACTTTAGAAAAGGAAAAAAAATTTCCTTAATCACTATAGTGTCAAAAGGCTAATTATAATCCATGAAATAATTACTAAAGCAAAAGTGGAATAAAAATATACTGTAATTATTCTATCTTGGAAATCATAAAACATGTTGCTCAATTTATCATACTAAGGGACATGCAATTAACTTTTCTTTAAGATCAGTTGAAACTATTTTATGAGAATATCACTATTTTAGGTAATCATTTTGTACACTGATGTTAGGTTATTAGCAGTAATATTTATTATTTTAAATATAGCAATTTCTCTGTATATGTATGATCTCTACTATGTATAAATAGGAAGGATATTTAGAAACTACTATAACACAGTCCTTCTCTCTTTCTACCTGAAAAAGTCAGTCTGAATGGGTGACACCCTTGTGGTTAGTGATAGTAATGATGATGATCATGATCATGATGATGATGACAATGATAGAATATTAAAAAAGTATTTCTAAAATTATTAAATATATGACACCAAATTAGATATAGATTAACTAGTAAAAATATACAAAAAACCCAAAAAGGCCCCCTATCAGCCTATGGGTCAGTATTAGTATCCTCAGGATTTTTGAGAGAAGACTTGAATCTTGAGTAAGTCATTGTTTCTGCAAGATATTTCTAGTCATCCCACAAAACAGATTTTTCTATGACTTATTATGAAGCAGATAACAAGTATTTCAAAGATCTGTAACGAACACTGGGACAATGAGTTATGTGAATGTGTTATTTTTTCCCATAAGTATTTCTAATGATTACTATAGCCTAATTAAGTGTCCCAATGATAATTATAATAATAGATTCCATGTGCTTTCCTGGTAGTCTCTTCAAGTTGTTTGAATGACTCTTTGCTTGGAGAAAGAGTTTCCAGCTTTTAGAAATGGAAGATAATATTTGGTCTTATACATGCATATTTGTACAGTTCCTGGGTCATTGTTTTTATTCTTTTTATTGCACAGAGACACAGATAAATGTATTGTTGGGGTTTTCTTTTCTGTCATGGCATCCTCCATGTGGTTCCTATGGCTGAATCTGGACCATGCTCTTGGCATGATACCTGTCCTACTGATTGAGCTATTATCTGGCACAAGTGTTTACTGATTTCTTAAGGATCATCTCTGAAGTTAGGCAGTATCAAATTTACTAAATTTTTAGAGGGGAAAAAAAACTTAACATAAAGCTAGTCTATATTAAAGAGTAGTAAGCATGTGTACTACCTATTGATGAGGGAAATGGGAAATAATAATGTTTCCAACTCTTATTCCAAAATCACTTTAAACAAAGACTATATCCAAATCTCTGGACCATACAATATTCTAATGTGACGGTAAAGAATTTTAACAATAAGTTTCATGCTCTACTTTTTTTCTTTTATTTCAACATTTTAATTCAATATTTTTGTTTCAAGATTTAGGAGTGCTTAAACATATCTGTTTAATTCTCAAACATATTATCTAGTCAAAAATAATTTAATTAAAACCAAGATTATACCTTTGAAGCCAAGAATCTGACACTATTAAAATTAAATTAGAAAGGATATAGTTACATTGGGACTCACTATAACTGGTAATTTACTATCATCATGAAAAGTTTCCTATGATAAAGTTCCACTGCTAATTAAGTATAATAATTTGGGATGCTACTTCTAATTTCAGTCTCAATAGGAAATTGTGTAAGCAAGAGGAAACAACTAATTTTAAATTTTTAAAAAATATTTATATATTCCCTTTTTTTGCCCTTGTTGCTTTTTTATTGTAGTTATTGTTGTTGTTATTGATGTTGTTCATTGTTGGATAGGACAGAGAAAAATGGAGAGAGGAGGGGAAGACAGAGAGGGGGAGAGAAAGATAGACACCTGCAGACCTGCTTCACTGCCTATGAAGTGACTCCCCTGCAAGTGGGGAGCCGGGGGCTTGGACCTGGATCCTTACACTGGTCCTTGCCTTTTGCGCCAAGTTCGCTTAACCTGCTTCACTACCTCCGGGCTCCCGAGACAACATTTTTTTATTTGACCTTTGAAAAAACTCAGGAAAGATATCTTTTCTATTTATAATTAGCCAGATAGAAGTTGGGGAATAATAATTTGGAAACCACAACTGACAATATATTATGCTATTGATACTTTCCCACATCTATGCTCGACCGGACCTGCCAATATACGCGGATATCTTCACCCACCTGTCCAACGCTTGACGTCTCATCATCCAATCTGGTCCCCTACGCCTACACTGAACTTCTCTGTTCCAGACTCTTGGAAACAGAGTTGGCAGTCAGCTGAGGTAAAGAACAAACACCTCATCACAGACCCCTGCAAGCGTCAACCCGGCTTTGACCTAGCATGTTATGATTGGGCCCTCCTCAATCGCTATCGAACAGGCCATGGCCGGTGCGCCGCTATGTTCCATCGCTGGGGAGCCAGAGATGACCAGAACTGCCCCTGCGGCTCCAGACAGACTATGACCCACATAGTCAACGACTGCCACCTCTCCAGATTCAAAGGAGGTCTCGAAACTTTACATCAGGCTCAACCTGACGCTGTTGACTGGCTACAGACAAAGGGCAAACGCTAGAAGAATTGATATTATGCTATTAAATAAATTTCCATTTATTTCATTAGAAAATATTAATGGTTATTAGACTACATACATACAGTAAGACCTAAAGCTCTTGAAATATATATAACTATTACTGTGCTATTATCACTCATATTATTGAGGTATTTTGTGTCAACAACTCTCTGAACTACTTATGATATTGTGGCTATACCTACATTATAAGCCTATATAATGTTTAGCATACTAATATGTTTAGAAAATTGTTTTCTAAAAACTATAAAACATGTTGTAACACTACTCAGTTGTTAAAAATGATGGAGTTGTCTCCTTTGCATCCTCTTGAAAGAAATATCATGTTGAGTGAGATAAACCAAAAAGAGAAGGATGAATATCCAATAGCCTCACTTATTAGTAGAACTTAACAAAGTAGGAGCAGGGAGGAAGAGCACAAATTGAAACATGGACTTTCTGGACATGGTGTATTGCACCAAAGCAAAGGACTCTGAGGAGGGGGTTAGGGGCCTATTATATAATGTAATTATATATATATGTCAATGATTGCACCGTAAAGCATTAACTCCATCACGCATTATTCTATAATGCCAGGCATTTTCTATGAATAAAATTCCATTGTATGTAATGTTTTTGTGCATATCCATAGTTCACCCCTATATGAAAAATTGTTTAAGGTCACTGATTATTGAAAAATGCAAATAAAGAAAACAATGAGACACCACCTCTCCCCTGTGAAAATATCATACACCAAAAACAACAGCAGCAACAATTACTGGAGAGGTTGTGGGGACAAAGGAAGCCTCTTACACTGCCTGGGTGAATATAAATTGGTCCAATCTCTGTGGAGAGCAGTCTAGAGAACCCTCACAAGGCTAGAAATGGACCTTCCATGTGATCCATTATAACTATCCTAAGAATATACACTAAGTCTCAATCATACCCATCCAAAAAGATATGAGGTGTATGTTTATTGCAGCACAGTTCATAATAGTCAAAACTTGGAACCAACCCAGGTGCCCAAAAACAGATGAACCCACTTTCTCTGACCCATTTATGATGGAGCTAGAAGGAATTATGTTAAGTGAGATAAGTTAGAAAGACAAAGATGAGTATGTGATGATCCCACTCAGATACAGAAGTTGAAAAAGAAGAGCAGAAAGGGAAATGCCAAGCAGAAATTGACTGAGTTTGGAGTACTACACCAAAGTAAAAAAATCTGGGTTTCGGAGTCAGGCGGTACCGCAGCAGGTTAAGCGCACATGGCGCAAAGCACAAGGACCAGCAAGGATCCTGGTTCGAGCCCGGGGCTCCCCACCTGCAGGGGAGTCACTTCGCAGGCATTGAAGCAGGTCTGCAGGTGTCTATCTTTCTCTCCACCTCTCTGTCTTCCCCTCCTCTCTCCACTTCTCTCTGTCCTAACAACAACAACACCAATAACAATAATAACTACACAACAATGAAAAACAAGGACAACAAAAGAGAAAAGAAATAAAATATTAATAAATAAATAAATAGATAAATAAAATCTTGGTGAGGGTAGATTTTCAGCTTCACTATGGGGTAGTAGAGGTAGGGATACAGACCTTTTGGTGATGGATATGGTATTTCTATACATTCCTATGAACTTATAATCTTTTAAATCACTAATCAATATGAGAGGGGGAAATAGATTGAATGTCTCAATTTTTTATGCATAGACCTCAGTTCTGAGTATATATTCCTTTAATCTAAGCACTTAAGGCTTCAATTGCTAACCAGACTGAATTTTTATTGTGGGCTTAAATTGTTAATACATTTCTAATAATGATTTTTTTGAAATATTAAATTACCTATAATTTTAGTCCAGAAGCAACTAGCTGTATCAGCATATTACAGCTATATGTAAGCAGCACTAAGATTAAACATAAATCATGGTGAGGTCTTGTATGATACTGAAAATCCTAACAATGGGATTTTAAAAGTCAACCAAATTTCAAAATAACTTGGTATTAATAATAACTACCTATTGCCTTCTTAAACCCTATGACAGCAGAACACCCCACATTCTCTATAAAAACTCATATTTCTCGGTTGGGCATTATGGAATCCTTGGGGTATATCCCCAGGAGAGGAATTACTGGGTTATATGGAAGGTTTATGTCTAGCCTTGTGAAAGTTCTCCAGACTGCTCTCCAGAGAGGCTGGACCAATTTACATTCCCACCAGCAGTGTAGAAGGGTTCCTCTGTCCCAACAGCCTCTCCAACATTTGTTGTTGCTGTCCTTTTTGATGTATGCCATTCTCAGAGGAGTGAGGTGGTATCTCAATGTTGTCTTTACTTGCATTTCTCTGACAATCAGTGACCTGGAACAGTTTTTCATGTTTGTTAGCCTTTTGGATCTCCTCTGAAGTGAATGTCTTGTTCATATCCTCTGCCCATTTTTGGATGGGGCCATTTGCTTTTTTGGTGCTAAGTTTGCTGAGTTCTCTTTATATTTTGGTGATTAGTCTCTTGTCTGATGTTTGGCATGTGAAGATCTTCTCCCATTCTGTGAGGGGTCTCTTGGAGATCTGGTGGTAGGAATTGTGTGGAGTTGTACCCTTCTTATTCTATGGTTTTGTAAATGTTTCCTTTTTATAAATAAATAATAATAAAATAATAAAAAATTAAAAAAGAAAATTAAAAAAACCTCATATTTCTCCCAGTCCTGGAACCTCTGGGGTAAGGCTCATTTTCAGCAGGCTTCTCTCAACCCATACCAATTGATACTGCACCTGCTGGTCTCAACCTAATCAATGCAACCAATACCACCTCTTCATGTTTCACTTCAGATGATGTCCACAGACAACAAGCCTGCTATCTTAGTCTTAAGCTTCAGTACTCTGGTGAGACTTTGCCTAGTTCATAGGACTCCTTAATTCCATTTCACACAGTGCACCTCCTAACAAAGCCCCTACACCTAGATATAAACCAGGGCCCAAGAGACAGAGCACATGTACACATGAATCCATAAGTTAAGGGAAAATCTATACCTTAAAGCAAAAGTACACAATAGTTTGCAGTGACCCAATAAGTGCAGCAAGCAAATAAAAAGACCTAAAAAGGGCAATATAATTTACTTAATCAAATAGTTTCTACTTAGACCTAGATTCTCTCCTCAACTACTTACTATTTCACTTCCCTTAACCATTCTGAGGCTAATCTTGTCAGACAAATTAAGGACTACAAAAGTTGGATAAGGGCCAGAGACCAGCATACTTTAATGATGGCTCTTTTGCTTACTACCAGGCTACCTCATCTCCCTGGGCCCTAGTTAGAGAATTCTTAGATTCCCACACAGACATGATGGGCCTCGACCTCTAATAGATGACTCTCTCCACTGTCACTGGTCATCTCCATCAGGATCAACATAATGGACCCCTTTGTGGGCCTCAATGTACCCTGGAACTCCATCTCTCTGGAGCCCTGCCCCAGTAGGGTAAGATAGGACCAGCCTGTCAATACCTATGTTCAACAGAGAAGCAATTAAAAGCCAGACCTTCCACTTTCTGGACCCCATAATGATCCTGGGTACATGCTCCCAAAGGGATAAAGAATAGGAAAGCTTCCAGTGGAGGGGATGGGTTATGTAACTTGGGTGGTAGGCAGTGGTTTTGTTGATATTTTCAATTTTTTTATTTTAAAAGCAAATTAAATTAAATTAAATTAAATTAAAAAAGAAAGAAAGAAAGATTAAAAAAATATTTCTTCCCTTATTACTCAGTAGTATTATATGGCATGGGCATGTAAGCCATTCATTCATACATTGAAAGACAACAGAATTGATTCTAGAACTTGATATTATGAAGTAAATATGATATAGATAATTCCTGTACAGATTTTTAAAATAATTTTTAGTTTTTCTGGAATAAATCCCCAAGTGTGTTGTGTAGTTGTATATTTTTTAAATGAGTATTTATTCTATCTTTATCTGTTTTTAAAAATGTCTAAGCTGCTTGTTTTAAACCTTTGCAATAGGTTTTAAATCAGATTATATTTGGAAAATTAGATGTGACATCTGATGTCTCTGCAGTGACCTTAATTGAGTTTATAGTTAAATATAATAAGAATTCTTGAAAAATCTCTGAACTTATTACACTGCTTTGTCCTTGTATTACTTTATTGTGTAAAATATTTTGCAAGATTTTTAAATAATTATGCCATACAATAAAGCTTTAATGCAATAAGCAAAGCAAGTTCTTGAATCTCAATAACCTTTATCACAATTTTCCTTATTTTTAATGACTTCAATTAAAAAGAAACAAGGAAATGTCCCTATAATAATTAGGCTGACCTTGAGCAGTAAAGAGATGGAATGCAATTTAGAAAGATGCAAAAAAGTAATTGTATGTCAAATAATATATTAATGTCTTAATTATACTAAAGATTAGTTCAAGAAAATAAATAGTGTTACACTCAACTTTTAGAAAAATCTTAATGCTATTTATAAAAGCATTATATTATGAAATAAAAAAAATCAAGTTATTGGACCCAATTTGGAATGACTAAATTGAATTTTCCTTGTATTTTAGACAATAATGATTCTACTTTTTACTGTAATTCTCCCAGTCTATAATAAAAAACAGTATAGACACATTTATTTTAATTTGAATTGAGGGTATATGTCAAAATAAATAATAGCTATGTAGTGGTAGATATTATTGTGAACATTTTGGGAAAAATATATGCAAGGACTATACATATCTGTTAATGCCCAATGAAATACTTGGTTTTTGAACATGGCTTTAAGGAATTCAAATACACTAGTACTTACTCACATTTACTTTGAGATAGTTTTGATTTCTACTAATTTTCATAAATACATGTCTACATATTTACAAAGCCACATTTCCACATTTGTATGCATACTTACAAACATACATATGCTTTATTTTGTGTTTGGGGGAAAAAGAACTTCTGAAGGAAAAGTTATGGTTCATGCTTTTCAACAACTATGAAGAAATAGCAAATGGTCCCAAGGAATATCTTTACCTCAACATATCAGTGTTCTTTACCCAGAATGTGTGGAACATTCATGAACACTGAGAAATTCAAAGAGAAGTTCTCCCCAAATGTTTATTTTTTTCTGATGTAGTTATGGCTCATGATCAGTTTTTCCAAGTATGTACCATTCAGTCTACCACTCTGATAAATGGGATCTACACTATCTGCTACCGTATTTGTCCAGCTTGACTTACACAATAAGTCAAACTTTTAGTCAAATTCTTTTAGTCTACTGTCAAATTAACAATGGGTCCTAGCTAGCTGTGGATAAATGAACAAGTGCCTCATCAGAGGGTAATATGAGAAAGCAAAGATGCTCTCTCCCTGAATTTCTGTACTGAATTTTCCAACTTCTTGGTAAAACTAATAAAGTGATTTGCAAACTGAAAGGCTATACCAAGGGGGCCAGGCAGTGATGCACCAGGTCAAGCTTACATAGTGTAAAACACAAGGATCCATTCAAGGAGCCCCTGGGTCCCCACTTGGCAGGAGGAGCGCCTCATAAACAGTTAGGCAGGTCTGAAAGTGTCTATGCTTCCCTCCCTCTCTCTGTCCTCTTCTCCTCTCTCAATTTCTCCTGTCTTATCCAATACAATGGGGGGGGGGGGGCTGGTGACTTCCAGGAGCAGTGGATTTGTAGTGTCAGCACCAAGTCCCAGTGATAACCCTAGAGCTTAGGAAAAGAAAAAAAAAAAAAGGAAAAAAAGGTATACCATAACATACTATAATTTGTAAGATGATTTGAAAAGCCTGATTTCCCAAGTATGGATAGTACCATTGGTCATTTTAGTTAAAAACCACAAACACATTTTTCTAATAAATTTTATCATTGAAAATATCTCATGGTAGTTAAAACATCCTATATTATTTACATAAAAGCATGTCTGAAATCTTTCTAAGAAATTTCTCAAACAGCTAATAGTAGCTTCCTGTTGGAGAAATCTCTCCAGCCACCTGGCAACTAGATGATTTTTTATTACTATTTCTTTAAACAACCAAACACCACTTACAATCACAGTGGAAGTCACAGTGTTGTTTATGATGAACTTAAATTAATGTCAAGTTTTCATCTAAGAAGTTCAATCCCAAGAGCACATTCTGTGTCTCTAGTAAGAATTGCTGCTTATAATTGTCTCTTTCCAACCAAATAGACCACACATTAATCAGTATGCCCAGCTTGATTGCAAAGCCCAGTTCATTGCAAAGCCTTCACTGGCATTATATATATATATATTATCTAATGACAAGAGATACCTTTAGAGATACAAGAGCACTTCTAAGCTCTGGCTTATTGGTGGTACTGGGAATTGAACCTGAGACTTCAGAGCCTCAGGCAAGAAAGTCTTTTTGCATAGCCATTATGCTAACACCCCAGCCCCCACTGGAATTTTCTAGTAGGCTTTTAAGTCTTTCAGTTCCCATAATTTAAAAGTCCACTGACTTATGAAAAAGTAGAGAAAACATGGCACATACTCAAAAATGAACATTTGCAAAAGCACACAATAGAATGTTATGTATCATGAGAAGGAAGGAAAATTTGGTAACTAGGCAAGATAATTCAATCAGACAGAGAAGTAAAACTATATTTTGCTGTCAGTTTATAAGTGTAAAATAAGAAAAATAGTTAAGTTACCAGAAAGAGAGAATACAATGGTGACTATCATAAAACTATGGGTAGGAAACAGGGTAATGAGGTCAAAAGATCCTGACTCACACCTATACAATATGTATGTTTTGAGGCATAGTAACTATAAGTGCTGATTTAACAATACATATTTCCAATTTGCTAAGAAGTTTATCTCAAGCATTCTCCCTAATTTCTCTGCTGAAAATGTTAACTTTGTGATTGGTGGTTGTTTAAACTTGATAATAGGAAAGATTTTACAGATTTAACAATGTATATGTATATGTATATCACCACACTGCAAATCTGAGTATATAGAAGAAAAACAGTATGGTGTTATCTAAAAAGATAAATCACAGAGTTAATACATGACCTATAATTCTGGGTAAATGCTCAAAAAATAACTGAAAGTAGAGAGCTAAAAAATTACTATACAGCTATCAAGAACAATGAACCCACCTTCTCTGACCCATCTTGGACAGAGCTAGAAGAAATTATGTTAAGTGAGCTAAGTCAGAAAGATAAAGATGAGTATGGGATGATCCCACTCATCAACAGAAGTTGAGAAAAAAGATCTGAAAGAGAAACTAAAAGCAGGATCTGACTAAATTGAAAGTAGGGCACCAAAGTAAAAACCCTGTGGTGAGGGGTAGACATGCAGCTTCCTGTGCAAGTGGGAGGTGGGGGTGGGTGTGTGGGATGGGACACAGTCTTTTGGTGGTGGGAAAGGTGTTTATGTACACTCCTAGTAAAATGTAGTCATATAAATCACTAGTTAATTAATATGAGGGGGAAAATTAATTGTATGTCTCTAAGTTTTTAAAACACAGCCTGAGTCTTTTTAATATATAGGCTGTGTATTTGATATGCGGACTCAAAAGCCTTGACCAAGTAGATCAGAAGCAACCAATGGCACAGCCACATACAAGATACTGGATACTGTACAGCAAACCCTAACAAAAGGACTTTTCAAAGTTAACCCAATTACCAAATAATGTGATGATAACATTAACTATCCATTGAAGCCTAAGATAGCAGGAACCTCACATCTCTACTATAGAGCCTATATTTCCCCCAGTCCTGGAACCTTAGGATAGGGCCCACTTTCCTGCATGCCTCTCCCAATCCATATCAAATAATATTGCATCAGGCAATCGCAACCTAATCAATGCAACGATTGCCACCTCAACATGCTTCACCTCAGACTGTGTCCAGAGACTTCACGTGTGGAATGACAACCCTCCAGTTGCATTACTCGGGTGAGACCTTTCCTTTCATAGTATTCTCTAATTCCATCCCAGGTGGTTCACTTTCTAACAAAGTCCCAAAACCTAGATATAGACCAGGTTCTGTGAGAGAGAGAGCATTATGTTCACACATATCCATAAACTAGTGCATAATATATACCTGAAAGCAGAAGTACACTAGAGTTTGCAGCGAGTACCCCCCTAACACTTCCTCTCCACTATTCCAACCTGTGGGTCCATGATTGCTCAACAATTTGTTTGGCTTTGTATGTTAACTCTCTTTTCAGTCACCAGGTTCCAGATGCCATCAGGATGCTGGCCAGGCTTCCCTGGACTGAAGACCCCACCAATGTGTCCTGGAGCTCCGCTTCCCCAGAGAGCCACCCAACTAGGGAAAGAGAGAGGCAGACTGGGAGAATGGACCGACCAGTCAATGTCCATGTTCAGCGGGGAAGCAATTACAGAAGCCAGACCTTCCACCCTCTGCAACCCACAAGACCCTGGGTCCATGCTCCCAGAGGGATAGAGAATGGGAAAGCTAGAGAATGGGACAGAGAATGGGGACGGGAGGGGATATGGAGATTGGGTGGTGGGAATTGTGTGGAGTTGTACCCCTCCTACCCTATGGTTTTGTTAATTTACCCTTTCTTAAATTATAAATAAATTAAAATAAAACTTGTTTGGGCACCTATCTCACTATCAGCACTGTTTACAGTAGTGAAGAAGGGGTAAAAACCTCAGTGTCTATCCATAGATGATTGAAGGGGTAAATAAATAAGGTGTGTACATACAGTGCTATTTCATTTTAAGAGGTAAAAAGCTGACAGAGGCTACTACGTGGATAAAACCTGGGGACTTTGTGCAAAGTGAAATAAATGAGTCACAAAAGACCCTAATATTATATACTGCATTTGTATCTATAGATATCATATAAGTGGAGATAGAAAGTACATTGTTTGCTGCCAGTAGTTGAGAGGAGGGAGGAATGGAGTGTGGGGGTGTTCATGTGTTGATGTTTAATTTTTACAGTCACAGACTGAGATGATGAGAACATTCCAGATTAACAGTGATAGAAAAATGGTGGTAGGGATGGTAGCAAAAACTATGGATGCATTAATTAATGTCACCAAAATGTACATATAAAAACAGTCATACTGGCAAATATTGTTATATATTTCAAATACAATAAAATAATTACTAAAATGTCTTTTGAGTCACCAATTCACTTGGAAATCATGGACACAGTCTCCTATCATATAATGAGGTAGAGATGAAACAAAAGTTTCAATCACAAAATAACTTTAATCATTTTGGTTTTATCACTGAAAATTGTGCTCAAAACTTAGCTATTTAGTCCTGCATTTCTAGGCTTATAATCAGATTCTTTTATTTTATTTGTATTCCCCATATATGTGTATTTCTCAACATCTGAGCTTAGGGAATTGGTGTGTTTCCCAGGTTCAAAGGGAGTTTCTTTCTGTCTCTTATCTGCCACCAATGTCCAGCTTGTACAGTTTCCTGCATCTTCACACATCCATGTATAGAACTTGGCAGGATAGTGTCTTAGGTATCTATTTTCAATAAAACTGCAAGTGTATGAGTATTTCCTTTCCATGAGGCTCCAGAATATTTTTTATTATTTCAAGTTCTGCATAAAGTACAGGAAACCTATGTCTCTGTCACCAATTCTTAAAAGCATATCAGGTCAGGGAATAGGAAGGCTATGGGATCAGAAAGGAGACAGAATAGGTCTGCATGCAAGCAATCAAGTCAGGTTTGAAGAGTTCAAAAGTTTTTCATGGTTCAACTACTAATACTCTTTGCAAGCCTTAAGATCTGTAAAAATTTTGGAAGCCAACTGATCTTTTCTCCTTCTACTTGAAGCAAATAATTTCATTTTTGTCTCACTTCATCTTCTAGCGTTTGCCCTTCTTCCGTAGCCAGTCAACAAGCGTCAGGTAGAAAGCTGTCAGGAGCTGCTTGTTGCTGGCTTTGAAAGTGACTGGGATCCATGTGGATTCAGTTGGCTAGGAAGGATCGTCAATTTCCCCAATGAATGGGTACTCACGGGATGCACCACGAGAAGGTCGATCCAATGCATCCCAATTTGTCTCACTAAATAGATTACAAACAGACCCAAACCATTCAGTAAGGAAAATAAAATCTCTTCAACAACAATGACAACAACAACAACAAAAATACTGGAACAAATGGACAGTCATATGTAAAATAAAAATAAAACTAGATCATCATATAATGCCATGCACCAAAATCAGATCAAAATGGATCAAAGATATTAGATCAGAAATTATAAAATACAATGAAGAAAATACTGGCAAAACATTGCAAGATCTTAACATCAAAGTTGTCTTTGGAGACTTAAGTCCCTCAGCATTAGAAATTAAAACAACCTATGGTTTTGTTAATGTAGCCTTTCTTAAATAAAAAATAAATTAAAAATATTAAAGGAAATGAAAACAAGAGTAAATAAATGGGACTATATCAAACTAAAAACCTTCTATACATCAAAAGCAAACTACATCAGGAAAATCATGCAACCCAGTAACTGGTAGAAGATATTTATACATCAGACAAGCGCTTTATATCAAACATCTATAAATAAATGGTACAGCTCAACAAAAGGAAAAATAAATAACTGAATAAAAAAGTGGGCCAAAGAACCGAATAGGCAGTTTTCCAAAGAACAAATACACAAGGCCTACAGACATGAAGAAATGCTCCATTTCACTTACCATTAGAAAAATGTAAATTAAAACTACATTGAATTCCACCTCACAACTATGTGAGTGGCCTACATCCATAAAATAGGAAACACAGTTGATGAGGTTGTGGAGAAAAAAGAATTCTTCTCATGGCTGCTGGAAATGCAAACTCATGCAGCGCCTCTGAAAGACTGTATGGAGAGTCCTTAAATAAAAACTGAATTACCATTTGACTCAGCTGTACCATTCTTAGGCATTCACCCAAAGAGCAAACAAACACTATCCAAAGGGACATATGTAACCATATTCTTAGAAGCATTATTCACAGAGTGAAAGAAATATAAATATCTCTCAAAACCTGACTGGCAAATATATATATATATATTCTGTGGAATACTACTCTGCAATCAAAAAGATGATATTGGATCCTTTGGGATAAAATGGATGTAATTGGAGCTGATTATGCTTAGCCAAGTAAATAAAGAGATGAAAGACAATTACTGGATTGTTTCACTTATATGTGGAATCCAGAAATCTGATATACAAGTACTTGCAAAAACAAAGAAACTGTTTTCTAAAACTTGTGAAAACCATGCTGGTTATCTTTGAGAAGTGAAAGGAGAGGGTTACAGATCTTTGAGGGTGGGTGTAATGTTGAATCTTACAATCTTTTAACCCACTATAGTCAGTCACACACACACACACACACACACACACACACACACGCTTGCGAAATGTCATCGCCAACTTTTGGCTTGACTTTATATACCCCCACCCTTACTAACTGAGGTTATTTACTTGCTTCTTCGAATTCCACCTCATGTACCTAACCCTTGATAACCATCTTTTATTGATTGGAGCAGAATAGGAAATTATTTTTTCTGATTATACATTCAGTTTGGTTAACAAGTTTGCTACCAAATGTTAATGAATCCTGTGGCTCTTAAATTTCTCTGTGATCACATCTATGTCAGTATTCCATCATTGTAGCAAAATGTTTTGTCTAAAATGGTTAACAGTCTGGAACTTGATCCTGTTTGTAAACTAGCATTCAGCCATCCAGTTTTATAACACGCAGAGAGAAACACTGCACTACTGGATGTATGAATAAACCATATATTACAGAAAAGCAATTAGGAACACCAAACATTGCTTTGCATTGGTTCATCAAAGTGTTATTTCCTATAATAAATGCAAAGGGATCCAGATGTTCAGGTATACATACACTGGAGCAAAGAAATAGCTACCTAAAATTGTGAGAAAAATTAAATCAACTGTTAACTTACATGCCCATAATTTCCTTTAGAGATGAAGAGAAAGGGGCTGGGTGGTTGAGTGTACCTTATAATGTGCAAGGACCTTAGTTCCAGCCCCTGGGCCCCATCTACATTGGGGGGGATGAAGTACAAGTGGAGAAGCAGTGCTATAGGTATCTCTTTATCACTCTCTATCTCCCCTTACCTTCTCTGTCTGTATCTCTGGCTGTCTCTATATAAATAAAGATAATAAGTAAATAAATAGGTGTAGAGGAATAAATATTTTTCTTTCTGAAATATAAATACATCAGATACAAAGTTTAAATTTTTACTATTTATTCTATAGCTTGTAAAATTTCCTTTATTCAGAAAACATAAATTTCATTGGCGCACTAAGGAATCTGGAGAAATTATTCCAACACAAGTCGGTATGGATAGTGAAATTACTCTGAAGAAAGCCAGAGGGATATATAATTATGATAAAATAGACCATTTAATACAAAAAAGTTCACAAGCCGGAAAAAAACACTTTATAGTATTATTAAGTAATTTTAGATAATATATCAGTTGATGAAAATCAAACAAAAGTGTTAATACAATTTGTAATGATGATAAAATCAAAATAAGCAATGGCAACAAAACCAAAATAAGATAACACTAAAATTCTCCTAAACTAAATTGATGAGACTAGATGGAAATTTTAAGTAGAATTACAAAAGTAAAATTATAAAAGCACCACATTTCTTATACAATCAAAGGTAACATAGTCAAGAAATACACATAAAAATATCACATAAATATGCATATATGAATACTAAGTAAGTCTTGTTGTAATAGAAAACTTGGAAACTTACTAGTTGAGATAAATCTTTTGATGCACAATGTTATTTTTGTTAAAGATTTTTTGTAAAAGATTTTCAAATTAAAATCTTGGGCTGAAAAATGAACTGAAAATATGATTTATTTCTGTGATGTATCTGTCTCAGTAAATGATGGGTCAAAAAATATAACTCAACACATTTAAAAGGATGGAAGCCCAGAGTAACTTCTCTGGAAGAGTAATAAAAGTAAAAACACTATTCTGTTTTTCTACTATGTTTGGGGAAAATGATCATTCTAGGCAAAAGGTAGAGGATATCTTTTGAATTTGTTCTTGAGTGTTATTAACTGATTTTAGGTATTTGTAAACATTTGAAGTTAAAAATTAATAATTTGTTTGCAAATGAATTTAGAATTTTATTTTCTTTAAAAGTAGCATGATAATTATGGAAATAAAGGGAATAAAGTATAAAAATCTCATAAAGAGATCATTAGACTGCTTTACTAACAACATCTACATACTAACAAATCTGTGCTCTAGCAAAAATGCAAAATTACAACACAATTTGAAATGTTCTCCTAGGTGATAACAATCTAAATGGTAAAGGTGGAATTTTCAAGTGTGTCATAGACATACTAATACATAATTAGCAGTCATACATGCATCACTAACAATTATTTAGTCTTAGTTTGTACCTATGACAGCAACGCACATTTATAAAATTTAATTAATTACTAAAACACTTCTCTAAAGACATTGACTTTTACAGATATCTTGAAGAAATATTCAAACATAATAATGACCATTAATTTATTAATTACAAATAATTTATCACAGAGAAGTAATCAGCAACATGTTAAATTTCTTGCTTAATACACATGACAGCCAGACTTTTTTTTTTTTTTAATTCTGGGGCCTTAATGCTTTGGGCTAACTTTTAAAATTTCAGATTAAGAGAGACATTGATAAAGTCATGATAGAAATGAAGCTTTCCTTACTCAAGTGCATGGCAAAGCAAGTGTACCATCCAAGTGAGCTATCGTGCTGGTCTTAGGGCAATCAGATTTTACAACATGGTGAAAGGATAAAATATTCAGTTCATATAGTCTGCCTGGAGAAGGAGAGATGGAATAGATTTTGTGCTACATGGAATACAGAGGACATACTTTCATAGGAATAGATAAATTAAATGTAAATAATTTGATAAAATGATCACTATCATTTTCAATTGCAATAAAAATAAACTAAAAATATCTGCTATTCAAAGTATAACCAAACAAAATGCAGCATACCTAGACACATTTTCTGCAAATAAGCTATTTCAGGAAAAAAAAGAGCATATATGGTTGTTGCTGCTTCATCAGAAAGACACTTCTCTGGGGGTCGGGCGGCAGGCAGTGGATTAAGCGCACATGGCATAAAGTGCAAGGACCTGCCCAAGGATCCCGGTTCCAGCCCTTGGCTCCCTACCATCAGGGGGCTCGCTTCACAAGTGGTGAAGCAGGTCTACTGGTGTCTATCTTTCTCTCCCCTTCTCTGTCTCCCTTTTCCTCTCGATTTCTCTCTGTCCTATCCAACAACAACGATGTCAATAACAATAAATAAAAGTAAATCATTATTAAGAATGTACAGCTTTTTCAACTTTGAAAGCATAAACTAATTTTTTAAATATGTTGATATATCTTCTATCATTTCTAGTAATTGGTCTTGAAGTATTCTCTGCCCAACTGAATCACTAGTATGGCTAAACAATATTTCCTCATTTTTTACAAAACTTATTTGCTAATGCATACTAGTGCCCTCATGCATTTTTTTCTCAATTTACCTCATATTTTTTAACATAAGATTCCATTAGTTCTCACTATGCCTTTTTTTCATGATGCATTAAAGAAAATGGAACCCAGAAGTGTTATTTTTCTGACTGCTAGTCTATGCCTAAAAGTAATGCCAGTCCACAGGTTTTTAAAAATAACCTATTTTAACATCATTTATTCAATAGGCCTATATTTGCTTTATTTTATTACCATTATAGGAAGTAACTAATCTACATTATAGCAATAAAATAAATATATTTTACTTTTCAAGATATTATATAAAGATTACCTTTGTCAGATGGATAAAATTTAATTAAGTCTTCAAAAATAGTTTACTACTCAGTATAGACAATTCAGAGTAATATCTTTGCTAATAGGGTATGTCTTTGCTCCATAGTATCATGGGGTGTTGAATGAATGACTAAGATATGGTTTTTTACTTTATTTTATAACTTTACTGGAACATATTCTTCACATTCATTCGTGAGCAATTTTTACACACATTTAAAACTCAATGTATTCATTACTAGTACTATAAAATGTATGATTATATTGTGTGGATCTTTCCAATTTTTTGAGATTTTTTTATTTTTTAATTATCTTTATTTTTTATTAAATAGAGACAGCCAGAAGTCAAGAGAGAAGGGGGTAATAGAGAAAGAGAGAGACAGAGAGACACCTACAACACTGCTTCACCATTCCCAAAGCTTGTGCTATGCAGGTAGGGACTAGGATTCTAATTGGATTCTTGCTCATTGTAACATGTGCACTCAACCAGGTGTATTACCACCTGGCCCCATTTCCTATGTTTTTCTGTCATTTAAGCTAAGTTCCATTCTTTTCACCTTTTTATCTCAAGGTAAATATTCACTGATTGATAATAATATCATTAAGTGCTAGATGTGAATGGAATGAAAATACTTGTTGAGAAGTATTTTGTTATTGTATGCAAATTCATTTTTATATAACTTTATTATGGGGTTAATGATTTATAATTTAGTTGTTGATACTTGGGTAAAATTTCTTATCCCCCTGTGATAGGTATCTGCAAAACACTCTCACCCTCAACTCAGGTCGTTTTCCACCATCATAAACCAGTTTAAAAGCAAAATTTAAAATATAAAAACAAGTAAAATCATCTAACATGCTAAAAATAGGAATGTCATTTAAAACTACAAAGCCAGTGTGTTAATGAAATTGAATGATAAAGATCACATAAATTCTATTAAACACACAAAACACAGCTATACGTTTTATAGCAATTACTCTATCTAATACCTTACGCTTATAACCAGTTAGATTTTGGAACTACAATGATCATTTCATATTTCCCCCTATGATACATAACCAATAATTAAATATTTTTACTTAGCTATCACAGTCAAAGGGTCATTTCTCAAAGATGGAGCATTAATATTATGACTATTTTTACAGCATAAATCTCTACATACTTCACACCTACAATTAATGCTGAAGAAATGAAAGTTTAAATTAATACACGGCTTCCTATCCTCACTAAATAATAGTGTGCTTGCAGAACCATCTTACTATACTTTTTAATGAGACATATTGAAACATATGAGAGAACCTAATAAAATGACCTTTACTACACACTTCTAAAAACTTGGTGTTTTAAATCAATTTTAAACAGTAAGCTAAAAATCTCTGTGTTGTATGTTTTCTCTACTTAACTAGACACAGAGATTAAAATATCTGGGTTAAAGACACTTGCACAGCTCTGAAAATCATGAATAAAACTGTAAAAATGATATTCTAAAGACAGTCAAATAATGGACTATTTTTGGCAGTGAGGATACAATGTTTCTTGTTCCTGCTTTTGTTTATTTGTTTTCTTTGATTGTTTTTTTAACCAGAGCACTGTTCAAAGAAGGAGAAGGAGGAGGAGGAGAAGAAGAAGAAGAAGAGGAAAGAAAAGAGGGTGTCGGACACTAGCACAATGGGTTAAGCGCACATGGTGCAAAGCTCAAAGACCTGCATAAGGATACTGGTTCGAGCCCCCTACTTCCCACCTGCTAGGGAGTTCTTTCACAGGCACTGAAGCAGGTCTGCAGGTGTCTATCTTTCTCTCCCCCTCTCTGTCTTTCCCTCCTCTCTCCATTTCTCTCTGTCCTATCCAATAATGACGACATCAACAACAATTATAACTACAACAACAAGGGCAACAAAAGGGGAAATAAATAAATAAATAATAAAGAAAAAGAAAAGAAAGTAATCCTAAACCTCATGATTTCTGTTTTAGATATTCATTCTTCAACATATGTATAAATTGTTCTATAACTTTATGAGCTGCAGAACAAGTGGAGACATAGTTATATCTAATAATTAGGTGCTATACTTCAAAACTATGTTGAAATTAATTTTTTGTATAGTATCCAAGGAGGAGTTATTGCACAAACTCCGTATGTGGAAAGGAGAGAGCTAGTAGACTATACTAGCAAAATTTTCACTCAGACAATCCTATATCTGTCCCTAGTTGTGAGTAAATTAAGTTATGCGTATTGTAGCAACAATGGGAGAGTATACATTCGTGTCCTTTTGAGCTCATAATTAGCCATGTAACCTGTTTTGATCAATTGCATGTACAAAGTTGCTTTTGGTTAAGTTATTTACTCTTTGTCTCAAGATTAGCTCTGACCACATTGAGCCTACAATGTTAAAATAATTCTGAGAGAAACACTCATGAAATAGGGACACTACAGAGACATATCTTAGTATGCTTAGAATCTTTTATCATAAGCCACCTACATTATAGAGATATTTGATGCAGCACAATATAAGCTGAATAAGACAGGAGTATAAAATAAGCAATAAGCTGTTACAACTTTAGAAAAATAATATACAAATTGAAGTGATTTAAGCAAAGTCATATATATACCCCATAAATAATCAAATCAGTAAATTAAAATATTTTAAGCTGTCATTTTCATATTATATTTTTAAAAGTTGAGTTTTTACTATTAGGAAAGAAATGTGATGTGGAAGCTAAAATCTGTAATGCTGACTAAATATATGATTATTTTCAGCCTAAGCCATGTGCTAATAAACCCATGAACCATAATACACAGAAGCAGCGTACTAAAATTATTACTTAACTCAACTTGCCTATTATGTGAATTCAAGTATGTTAACATATATATGAATGTATTTAGCTCAAGATTAATTTAATATAACAGCTAAAGTGCATATTACCAGGATAAAGTCATTACTTTCATCAAGTGTTCTAAAAATAACCTCATCAGTTTTATTGCTATACAGAAAGACTGCATGTAGAATATGATTCCTCCATTATAATAATGATATAATAATAGTTTTAAAAGAACATGAAATTGCTAAAAGCTTACTGTAGTGCAGGTAATTTTTTATGTGCTTCATATAGAAAACCTCTCCTAAATAGTGTTAGCGAGCAAAATCAAAGCACCATCCACTGCAAGGAAGCAAAAAATTTTATTAACGAATTCGAATCCGGGCCGAGTGGCAACTGGCAGCAGTCCACCAGCTCGACCTGAACAAGGCTCAAACCACACAATTTATAGGAATTCAGACTACACTCAGGGAGGGGGAACACATCGTACCTTATCAGCCTATATCCAATAACATGCTATAGAAAACGCAAAATCCAATCATTTCAAACTCAGTAAAAGCATGATCCATTCAGAGCAAATATGAGCTAATTCTAAACATCACACCATGAACCAGACCAATAGGACCCGGCCAAAGTGGGGGTCACCACATTCTTTTGCTATCTGCTGGGACCACCCGGCCATCTGTTTGCAATTTATCCGGCCAACTGCTGTAACTATTCAGTAACAGCATTCCTCAAACCCTATGCAAAGGCCCTGATAAGGCTTGCCAGACGCAGGGTCTTTCAAGCAGCTTGCAAAATAACTGATGGCCTTCCCTGTTTAGGTCCTGTTTGTCAAGGGGAAAAGGGCAAGGAATTTTTCTACCTCACTGGGCAGGAGGGCAAAAAGCAACTATACTTAAAACTATGCTAGAGTTACTGCCTCTAACAAATAGCCTTTAAATAAAAAGAAAATGCTAATAATAATCATTATTTTATAAAAGGAAAAATGGGTCAGAGTACTGCACAGATTCAAAAAGAGAGTGTAGTAATTTGGGCTAAAGCATGCCAGTCAATATTTCCTAAACAACACTATATATACCTACATATATGTGCCTATCCTATCACTATATATGTATCACAAGATTTATTCATTTATTTATTTAGTTGAGTCAGGGCCTCACACATGTACAACTTGTCTGCTTTTTCACACAGAATTTCAGAGATAAAAAAAAAAAAGATAACACAGCACTAGAGTTTGCCCCTTGAATTGCTGAGGCTAAACCTGGGTTGAGTACATGACAAGGCACATATACTACTGTTGGTATGCTTCTAATTCTACTTCTAAAAACCTTTTCTGTTTCATTTGGTTTAAATCCCCCCTGCTTAACACTGCATTCTATTTACATAACCACTGTATTCTATTTAAATAACCACTATTAACAAGCACCACCCTCCCTCCAGGGCATTGGTGGTTCAGTGGTAGAATTCTTGCCTGCTCCGCCCCCCCCCTCCTTGTCATACCCTGATTTTCACCAGTCAGTTTTCTCTTCACCCTCTCTGCGTTGCATCCTGTTCCCACCCTACTGGGCTAGTATATTTATAAGGACAAGATTGTTTGTAGTAGTTAGTTTAGCTTAGCTTGGTATAGATTGTGCTGCATCCTGCATGAATAAAGAGATACTGCGTACAACCCAGCCATGAGTCCTGGGTCTCATGAGTTCCGGGTCATCTGTTACCCGCCCGTGAAGCCAGCCCGGCGAAAACAACACACTACCTAGTGAATTATCTCTCTGGCCCAAGTTTCAGTTTTTAAAAACAAAGTGTTTTGTTTATTTAGCTTGGATTTTCCAGGTAATGGATCCAGCACCAAATATTAATTGCTAACAGTTTCTTAATGGAGTATAAGCATAGAGAATCAGAGTTAAACAGGTAAGTAAAGCAAGATAAAAGACAGAATGACAATAAAGTAAATAATACGACTGACTTGGCAGTTGTTTTATGAGAACTCAAAGCTCTTAGTCCAGTCACTCAGAGTGCCTCCAATGAAAACATTTATTTGCAGGGCTAGGTGGTAGTGAACCAGGTAGAACACATGCATTACCATGCACAAGGAGGAGGAAAAAAAATTTTAGGGTCTAAACTTTTTTTCCACGTTACTTTGTCTCTGTTGCTTTAAGATGAAGCTGATTTAACTCTTGAAAATTATTTGGGTTACCTATGAATGAATGAATGAATGAGCTATACAGAGGGTATCAGAATTTTTTTTATGTAAAGCACTTAAAAGCCATTTGTTTTTGTTTTTGCTTTCATGAACTTGTGAATGCCATTTAAGCAAATATACAGTCTAAATATCTATAGACCATAGGTAATTGAATGACTTTGGCAGTGTGCTCTAAATTTTAGCTAAAAACAGTCAGTGAACCTGTTTGACCTGGTAAATACAATTTACTCATTCACTTCCATACCTGTTCCCCTGACCTAAAATTCTGCAAAATTACACAAAAATCACTTTTATTAATGGATTATGTCTTTGCAGTGAGGCATCTATCTCTTGCCAAAGTCCATATAGAGCTATTATTTTCATACTTAAAATTCAAATGATCCCTACTATTGAAACACTCAAATCAAAGGAGGGTAACTGGCATTGTATTTAAATTTGTCTAAATGTCACCATTTGCTTTTTAATGAAGAGACAACACTCAAACCAAGTTTCCAGCTGATCTCAGTTTCTTGCCTTTAAGGGAATTTGCATTTGTAAAACAGACCAATTGTGAGTCATCCCTATTTTTTTTTCTCAACAAACTTATCTATCATTAAAACAGAAGTTGTTCTTTTAAGTCATTAAATTGTTAGAAGTGGGTGGTAGGAGAGCTACTGTTTATTCAGCAATAGATAAGTGGAAATATCTACTTATGATATTGAAGAAGATATTCTCTTAATTTTTACTGATGAAAAATCATAAGGTAAAATTTAATCTGCATTAATCATAAATTCCTCATGCAATTAATCATTGCAGTAAAAGGCTACATCTTCTAAGAAGAGTTTTCCTGCATGGTAATTGGAAAATATTGTATTAGCTAGCAGAGATTAATCCATGACTTTTTCATTTAGCAAAGAGATATCAACTTCCTGGGATAATTTAATAGTATCTTAATTATAAATCATTAATAACATTGGTGGAACTTTCCTGATTTAAACAATAAAAGGGAAAAAAAGGGGAGTCAGGTGGTAGCACAGTGGGTTAAGTGTATGTGGTGCAAAGCACAAGGATCCCAGTTCCAGCCTTTGGCTCCCCACCTGCAGGGGAATCACTTCACAAGCAGTGAAGCAGGTCTGAAGGTGTCTGTCTTTCTCTGCCCCTCTCTGTCTTCCCCTCCTCTCTCCATTTCTCTCTGTCTTATCTAACAAGGACGACATTGATAACATCAATAATAACTATAAGAAGAATAAAAAAGGGCAACAGAAAATTTTTAAAAAGGAGGAGGAAGGCCACCAATAGTCTCCGAGTACCAGTACTGATCCTCAGCAATAACCCTGGTGGCATAAAAATTAATTAATTAATTAATTAACTAATTAAAGTAAGAAGATGATCTCAGTTCAGAAACGTGTTAAGGTAAAAGCAATAATTAAACTAGTGATGATTTTTCTTTTTCTTTTTTTTTCTACTATATTTAATAGTAGAGAGAGAAATATAGAGAGAAGGTAGAGATAGAGTGGGAGAGAGAAAGATTGACACCTGCAGATCTGCCTCACCACTTGAGAATCTTCATGCCTGTAGGTGGAGGGCTGGGGCTTGAACTGTGTCCTTGTATATGGGAATGTGTGTTCTCAACTGGGTGCTCAATTATTCAGTCTCTCACCCGGTCATGTGTGAGCATTAACTTCATGCATTTCACAGACATAAACTAAACATACACATGCATGCACCCATATACCATGAGACTTAAAAAAATTCTTTCTCAAATCATCTGTGATGAATCACAAAATGTCAGTTACAAAACCATTATTTGTTGCTAGAATTATCATAATTATGATAATTTAGATTTTCCCCACATAATTCTAACAAATAGAGAAGACTGCATATTTGCTACTTAGAAGTGATATAAATAATCTCCATATAGTTGTCCACCTACTCACTAATGAGGTAGTCATTTGAGTGATGCATTGCATCAAGCTCATAGTTTATTCAATGTTGGTTACATCTGAAAAACATTAATGGGAACATGTATATGGCAACAGAACATTACAAGAAATTTGTTGTGCTAGAGAGTGCAGTGCAAGTGTTACTGAAATAACTCTCTACATCTATGTCTAAAGATATGAGAAGAAGCACTGCTGATTTGAATTAAGTGGAATGGAATGAACAAAGGTTGCCAGATTCCTTTTATTTGACTAACTGAAAAAAAAAAAAAAAAACTAGTGAGTTTCAGACATGCACTATTCCTCAAGTGGAAGATAAACTGCAAAGGTGATTCAGAGATCATCATTGTCACAGTCTTGATTTCATCAAGCAAATAGTCAGTGTCTCAAGTTTTGGGAACATGATTGTCTTGTAGAGCTGTAGGGGAAGGTCTTCCTAAAACTTTGGAAAGAGAACTCCACTTAGCTAAATTCACAGTTACTGAACTTGTGTCAAAGTCAACAAAGTGAGCTCTCAGCTATGTAAAGGGGATAAACTCACACTCCGGTGGGCTTAAAGAATAAAGTAACAGATCAAAAAGGAGTATTTGTGTGTGGGGGTAAGATTTGTTGAAACTTAGCCTTGCTAGGTTTGTTTTCCTTTTTAATTTTTATTTAAGCGTTAACAGTTTACAGTACAGTTGTTGATATGAGGATACAGTTTCTCATCTCCCTTTGCATCATACATCAGGACCTCAAGGTTCTCTCTACCGCCTCCCCCTCTCCTTCTTCAGAGTCCTTTGCTTTGGTACAATACACTACACTTAATCCAAGTTTCACTATGTGATTTCCCTCTCTGTCCTTATTTCTTATGCTTTATGTTTACCTAGGGACCTATTACCCCATTCTTCTTTCTTGTCTTTCTTGATACATAGTGTAGTCCCATGCCTTTGTCAACACTGCATTTTGGAAATAGATAATGCCTGGTTTCCACAAGATGATCTGTACTCTGGACTGGGTGGTGGCATTCCTGGTTGAGCACACACCTGACAATGCACAAGGACTTACTTAGGGTTCAAGGCCCATCTGTAAAATTCCCATCTGTAGGGGGAAAGCTTTGCAAGTGGCGAAGCAGTGTTATAGGTGTCTGCCTCTCTCTCTCTCGATCACCCTTTTACTTCTTGATTTCTGGCTGTCTTTATCCAATAAAAAATAAAAGATAATACCAGAAAAAAAATACTTTACATCTTGCCTACGTTACATTTACATATATAGATGCCCCTTCAGTTTACTTTAAAATGTACAGTTGATGCCAGAATGCATTAAAGCTCTTGATATTTTATCCTTCATGAAATAATAATTATATAGTATATGAAAGAAGAACATGATTTGGGGAGATATGCAGATGTAAGTGCTTTAAATTGAAATATCTCACTATATGTTGAATCCTTAATTTTCATAGCTTTTAGGTGAAAATTATGTAATAAGATAGGGTGGTGATTTTATATGAAGTTCTCTATCTCAATTATAATAGCTAATTTTTCTGTGAAACTAACTTAGTACTCAAATATGCAAATGTGAAAATCTGAAGACAAAGGGCAGTAGTTCTGTCACTATGATCCAATGATCCAACTAAGCCTGAGGTTCATCTTAAAATAGATGCTAAGATAACTAGGAAAAAACTAGGCACTTGAGTAAATGTTTCGATATTTTATTCAACTTCCCTGACAGCCATTTTTAAGATTTTTATGTACAGTGTAAGTCGAAGCTATAGTGATATATTTGTGTAGAAATATCAAGATCATTATTGGACACTAATTCAATACTTTGACTAAGAACCTTGGTACATTTTGGCTAAGAATTTATTATTGATCTTCTAAGAATAAACTGCAATCTATCATTACACAAAGCATGTGACATTTATTATCACTTTACCTTAGCTGACAAAGAATACTGTTCAGTTTTGTGAGACAACAGAGTATAGGGTCAGAACTCACTTTACAGATGTATTATACATTAGCTTTCTGTTTATTGATATTGTACATATAGATGCTAAGGATCAAATGAAATTTCATTTGCTCCTACATATTTTCATACATCTGATTGAAAGACCTGAATACAAATAATTCCATATAACAGCAAGAAGATGTATTGCTTCAAGATAATGTTTAGGATTCATTCTGGATTATAAGTTTCTATGCTTGTCAACAGAGTAAATTAGAGGCCTGAGGCCAATTCATGGTTATGTATTTCCCTTCAAACTGTTACTAATGCAAAGTCTCTGAGTGCACCCACTAAACATTTTGTTATTAATGAAAAAGAATAAAAATATTTCTATTTAAGCATTTTTGACTTACTGAATAAACTTTAGTATTTATGTTTTTGGAATCTAAAAACATACAGAAATCTAGTTTTGTAGGCTTGCACCTGAATATGAATGACCATGGCTGGTTCACATAATTTTACGTTGTATTTCTAGTGCTTAATTTTTAACCCACTGGAAAATATATAGTAAATGTTTGCTTAATGTGTGAACTTCTCTAAATTGGTATTTATTTTTCACTTACTCATCTTACTCATTTATGTTCTTTTTCTGGATAATAAGTTTCTATTTATCTAGTTTTCAAAGGTTTTTTTTCCCACATTTCTAAGAACAGAAGAGGGGCATACATATATGAAAACTGATCTTAAAAGCCCTGAAGTTTACCTCAAAAACATAGTAGCATAAGTCAAGTAAATTCGTTTTATAGCTTTGTAGGCACATTTAACATAATTGAATCTTCATTTGGCTTTTCCAGCATGGTTTGCATTAATCACTGCCACCCATTAGACATGCCTCTTAAATAATCCCATTAATGATACCCCAAAGTGTACTACCCTGAACTATGTGATGCATTGGCTGTATTTTTCAAAACAGTAGAATCAAAGTCATTTTAAGTATGGATCCCATATGGGAAAACAAAAATCTACAACAAACAAACAAACAAACAAAACAAGGAGCTCTCAGCAACTTGGTTCCTTTACTATGCCAATTTTCTTTCTTTCTTTTTAATGTTGGAACCTTATTTATTTCCTTTCTGAAAGAAATCCCCCTTTTTTGTTAGAATACTATTAATTGTGCAATAATTAGCCTAAATCTAAGAACCAAATAATGCAAGGGAAAACCAATACGTCTCTGATAGATAATTCCTACAACATCCTTAGTGTTGGTAAATTATATTCTTTCTGGTAAAATTCATTCTTATAACAAAAGTTCCCTTATTGATCTTATTAGTATATCTTCTTTATTTATCTTCCTAATGATGTGGCTCTTTCTTTATGTATAGTATGCCAATTTTCTACTACCATTTATTTCCTCTATTACTGACTATGTGGTGAATTGGGATTCTTTTCTCGAAATACTCGAATCAAGGCCATTGTATGTTCAGATTCTATAACTAAAAACTTTCCCCCTACAACCTTTAGCACAGTAGGTTTCTTCCCTAGTTTCATGTCTTCAGGAATGTCACCATTTCAGCAAGTTATTTCCTGCCACCTATCGAAAATAATAATTTCATTCAAACAAGCTTATTTTGTTATATCAATCTTTTCTTGTGCTTCATGTCACATATTAACATACAAAATTATTGCAATAACTTTTATCACTTTACTTTCTGCCACCCCCTCCCAAGTATGATGCAAATTCTATTTTATCAAGTCTCCAGTTACTTGAGAATGCTCTGATTCCAAATGGTTCTCATATTTTTAGTATTTCTATACACAGTTGAGCAGTGCTCTGGTAAGGAAGAGAAGAGTGGAGGGAGAAGGAGGAGGAGAAGACAAAGAAGAAGAGAAAAGAGAAGAAAAGAAAACAGGAAAAGGAAAAAAAACAGTAGTTTATATCCCAGGAAGTGGTGCAATTGAAAGTGGTGGTCATGTAAGCATAAGACCCCGAATATTGTTTCAGGCATTTGCATATGCCAAATGCTGCTCTGATTCCTTCTTTCTGGAGGAGAGAGAGAGAGAACTTAAAGAAAAATGGGACTCTCCATTACTCCCCCATGAGCAGTTATGCAGTTTTTGTGTGATAACAACACATGACTTAGGACATACTTCTTTGTAGAAGTATTCCAATCCATTTACACTTTTAAAGAGCATTGGTAAGTCACAGCTCACTTCTTAAATATATCAACTAACTCAATAGAATAATAGAAACAATAATAATAGAAATGGAATAGAAATAATAGAAATGCTATTAATAGTAAAAAAAAAATCACACAAAAAGTCTCCCTTTATTTTCCCACCTGCACTTATAACAGACATGATAAACATCAATTCTTAATTTCACATCATTAGTCATTTCTGGATTTCCTTTAATTGTTACACTGCTCATTTCTGTTGCCTTTTAGTTTAAATCTAGGTATTTCACATCAAAGCTTCACCCTTCATTCTAATTTTCTTTTTTTTTTTCTCCCTCTCTGTCCTCTTCCCTCCCTCCCTTTCTCCACTTCTGGCATACAGTTGCACTTTCTTTGACATTCTCATCCACATTGTCCCAGTATGTGAAAACATTTTATAGTCAATATCACCTTTAATTTTTCCTTAGATAACTCCTTTGAGTTTTTTTGATACAATTGATTTATGAGTAATTCAACTTAAATATTTGACTTGCGTTATTTAAGACTCTTACTGAATAACTTCAGGATTGCTAGACCAAATAAAATGAGAAAGAACTTTTGCTGTCAGGTATATATTTTGCCCTAGTTTATGGATACATGCGAACATATTCTCTATCTCACAGGACTCCCCAACTCTTTATCTGCACTATTCCAGTCTTTAGATCCAGGATTGCTCAACAATTTGTGTGGCTTTGTATATTAACTCTCTTTTCAGCCACCAGGTTCCAGATGCTAGCATGATGACAACCAGACTTCCCTGGACAGACAAACCCACCAATGAATGTGTCCTGGAGCTCTGCTTCCTCAGAACTCCACCCCCCTAGGGAAAGAGAGAGGCAGACTGGGAGTATGGATTGACCTGCCAATGTTCATGCTCAGCGGGGAAACAATTACAGAAGCCAGACCTTCCACCTTCTGCATCCCACAATGACCTTGAATCCATACTCCCAGAGGGATAAAGAATAGGAAAGCTATCAGGGAAGGGTATGGGATATGGAGATCTGTTGGTGAGCATTGTGTGGAGTTGTACCCCTCTTATCCTGTGGTTTTGTTAATGTCTCCTTTTTTAAATAAATTTTAAAAAGTAAAAAAGAACACTGAGTTAACTACTTTAGTGTTGAAAAAACCATCAAGAAGATTAACCTTACTACCAATAATAAATTTAATTCAAATGCTTTTAAAATTGATGATTATTAAATACTTAAGATGAGCCCTGAATTTTATTAATAGCCTTATATAAATCATAAAAAATAATTAACTAGAAAAGTTTCTGTCACAGTTTGTAGATATTCATTGGGTACTGTTGGAGTGGAATAATGTAGATATTGCACCCATCTTAGAACTTCCTTTATATATTTTGTTGATCAATTCACCAAAATTATAGTGTTAGTAATTGAAGCTAGAATTTTCTTTCAAAGAATAAATAAATAAGAATGGCTAGCAAAATAATTAACTAGGAGAGTGTGCTGGTTTGACTCGGCATGACCCAGATTCAAGTCTGGCCTCCAGAAAAGTGAAGGAAGCTTCAGTGTTGTAGTCTCTTTCACTCTCTATGCTTTTTTAAAATCTAAATTAAATAAATAAATAAACAAATATGAGAACTGTAGACAAATATGTCAACCCTCCAATTCCACTAGTCTGGTGACAACTTTCCTAATACTAACGCATGGGACTACCTAGTTCCACTTCTAATGATGCATTCCCTAACACAGTTACAGACCTTAGATATAGACCAAGGCTTAAGGGACAGGGTAAATGTGAACATGTATCCATAAGTTAGTGGAATCTATATACCTCAAAGTATAAGGGCTCAATAGTCTGTTGTGAGTAGATTTAGACTCAATAAGTTCTGAAACAAGTAAAAAAAAAAAAAACTAAAAAAGACACCATAAAAAAAAAGGTGCCATAAAGTACTTAATCAAGTATTTACTACTTAGGCCTAGTCCCTTTCCTCTCCTATCCCCTACTTCATTTCCCCCAATCACTTTAAGTCTAACCTCTAACCTCATCAGACAAAGTAGGAACTGCAAAAGCTTGATAAGGGTAAGAGGCTGGTTCACTATAATGATGGCCTTTTTGGCCAATACGAGGCTACCTCATCATCTAGGGCTCTCTAGTCAGGAATCCCTGGATTCCCACATAGATATGACAGGCCTAGACTTTTCTCCACCATCAATGGTCACTTCCATCAGGAACATCATCATAAGCCCTCATATGGGCCTCTCCAGGACCTTCCCCTAAGTACAGAGCAGAATTGGTAGGGACTGCCCTACTTTCTGAAAGAGTCAGGGTCAACCTACTATGCCACTTAAAGAAGATAGGTCCTAAAATAAATGCAGCCTAGAATGTTCTTAGCTGTGATCATGGACTACAAGTTCAGACTGACAGGGACTCAGAGGTTGCACAGGCTTCTATGCTAAATGTGAATATATATTGGTTCTAGGTCATATCGATAAGGTTAACAGTTAATAGTATTTATATGATTTCCTCATATTTGGGAGCTACTCTTACCCAAATCCAGCTTTTAGGCCTATTATCAACTCTTCTATCATCTTCACAGAGAACACTTTTAGTCCACCTACATGCTAGCTATCAGGCTCAGGCAAAAATTACTAAAGTAATGGGTCCCTTGGAACATACCTTAAATAGACTTCCTACTGTCTACCCATAATTTCATCTTCTTTATTCCTACCCTTGGAATAAATAAATTGTCCTGCTTTATATATGACCGCCTTTCAGCCACCAATTTGCAGATGCTACCACAGCACCTGACTTCCCTAGACAGAAGACCTCACCAATGTGTCCTAAAGTCTCACCTCTCCAGAGCCCTACCCCACTAGGGAAAGACAGAAATAGTCTGGGGCTATGGATTGACCTGCCAACATCCATGTCTAGCAGAGAAGGAATTACAGAAGGCAGACTTTCTACCTTCTGCACCCCATAAGGAATTTTGGACCATACTTTCAGAGGGTTAAAGAATAGGGAAATTTCCAATGGAAGGGATGGGACATAGAAATCTGGTGGTGGGATCTATACGGAATTGTAGTCATGTTCTCTTACAATCTTGTTAGTTAAATCATTGATAACAAAATAAATTAAATCATTGATAACAAAAATAAAATGAAATAATGATTGATAACAAAAATAAAATGAAATAATCAAACTGCTGTTGAATCCATTTTACTTCCATATCCATTGCCTATGTGCAACTTATTGTTGTCTTTAGTTGTTAAATGTAGTAATCCTGCAACCAGGATGTTATTTGAATTTTTTTTCCACCAGGGCTTCAGTGCATCCAGCTTATTCAGAGAGAGAGATATAAAAGGAGAGAAGGAAAGATACCAGGAGTTGGGCAGTAGAGCAGTGGGTTCAGCACCTGTGACAAAGCTCAAGGACCGGCAGAAGGGAAGATACCATCGCATTAACATTTGCCCCAGATTTAAGGGTGAGGGTAGATGCAGGAGAGGTATTATTCATAAGAATTACTTTTAAGTTTAAGTTATTGAGTATTTTTATCGCATCCTTTATTAACTATATAGTTTATCAGCCACTAACTACTGAAAATAATGCCTAATATTATCGTATTCACTTCTCAGTTATATTGTATACTACTTCTTTAGCCATGTATATTGTACCTATCAAATACGCTACTTACTATTATTTATATTTCTAAACACTACTGCACAAAAGATAATCCATGTCATTTCTTGTTGATTTTTTCTGTAAACCTTTTAGTAACACAGTATAAAAATGATCCCTGAGCCCGGAAGATGGTGGACTGAGAAGCTGCTAGTGGCTGAGCTCTGACCACATCTCCTGGAAACGGTAGGATTTTCTGCCTTTAGCAGGCCAATAAGGGGTCCTAGCATGGACACCAAGGTGGTGACTATAACTTAATTTGGGTTAAGAATTAGAGTAGGAAAAAAAGGTGAAAAAAAATTTTTTTCTTCCTTTTAATTTTCAAGCATACCTCCTTCCTGCCCCCCCCATAATGAGTCCCTGGGAACCAATTCCTAGCAGGAGAGGGGAGCTCCTTTTCTTTACAAAATTCCTGCCCCACCAGGGAGTATCATTAATTCTAAGTCTATACCCTTCTGAAACCTCTGGCCTTTTTTCTTTCTAAGTAGCCAACCCCCTCCACCTCATCCCACATAGCTAATTAAATAATTAAAAATAAATAAATAAATAAATAAATAAATAAAACCCTTTCCTTTCACTGCCCTTTTATGACTGTTCTTTTTCTTATCTTTTTCTTTTTTCTCTCTCTCTTTTTTTTCTTTTTCTCATTCTTGTCATCCCTTCTTCCTTAATCCTACAGCTTCCAAAGTCACAGCCCACAGCCCCAACACCACAGTGTGCTTTTTTGAATTCATTGATACACATTTCAGAATTTCCTTTCACTGCTCTTTATCACAGCTCTTTTTCTTATCTTTTCCCTTTTCTCTCTCTCGCCTCTCTCTCTCTCTCTCTCTCTCTTTTTTTTTAAATCCTGTCATACACTTCTTCCTTCTTCTTTGCCTTTCTGAATTTGTGAATTATTTTGGGGAAGAAATCTGACTCAGAGTGGACTCTCTATGTGTGTATCTCTGCTCTAGTTCCCTTTCCCCTCTTGTTACCTCTAGAATATACAGTGGATAGTAGATTTGCATAACTGTCTATTCTTACTATGCTTTCTTTCTTTTCTCTTTCTTCACTGGGATTTGGTGACTATTTTTTCACAGATTGGAGAAATTGTTTGGCTAACTGGTATCGATTAAACTACTTCAATAATTGCTTCAGTTGCTACTGTAATTCCTGAGGTTGGTGAGTGCAATTCTCATAAAGGTATTTAGTACAGTGTTACTTGTACACAAGACACAACACTGAGGAACAACAGAGCATAAAAAAAAGGAAACACATAAATCAAAAAAATGGGTAGATCAAAAACAAATAAAACTGCTACCCCAATGAATGAAGACAAGAGCCCAGAAGAAAGTACAAATCAGCCAGAAGTAACCATAGATAAGAAAAGTATGCAAGCAATAATAAACTTATTCATCACAGAAATGAAAACAACATTGGAGGAAAGGAATGGCAGTATTAGGGAAACAACAGTTGAGACCCCCAAGGAAAATACTGATTATCTTGAGGCAATTAGAGAACTGAAAGCTGAAATAGCTGTAATGAAGAAAGAAGCTTAGGCAAGGGAAAGCAGACTAACAGAAGCAGAAAACAGAATTAGTCAGACAGAGGATGAGATAGAGAAAATGAAGAAAGAGGTGAAAGAGCTTAAAAAGAGATTGAGAGACACTGAAAACAACAACAGAGACATAGGGGATGATCTCACAAGAAGTAACATTCATATAATTGGCCTGCCAGAGGAAGAAAGAGAGGAAGGGGAAGCAAACATTCTAGAGGAAATAATAGAAGAAAACTTCGCAGCCCTGAATAACAGAAAGGACATCAAGATTCAAGAGGCTCCGAGAGTACCAAACAGAATCAATCCAGACCTGAAGACACCAAGACACATCATAGTCACAATGAGGAGAAGTAAGGATAAAGAAAGGATCCTAAAGGCTGCAAGAGAGAAACAAAAAGTCACATAAGGGAAAACCCATAAGATTATCTGCAGACTTCTCCACTCAAACTCTAAAAGCCAGAAGGGAGTGGCAAGATATCTATCGAGCCCTGAATGAAAAAGGGTTTCAACCAAGGATAATATATCCTGCTAGACTTTCATTCAAACATGATGGAGGGATCAAAACCTTTTTAGATAAACAACAGTTAAAGGAGGCAACCATCACCAAGCCGGCCCTGAAAGAGGTTCTGAAAGACCTCTTATAAACAAGAACATCACTATAATACTTGCAATATATCAGAGCAAACAAAAAAATTTTTTTTGAACAATGGCACTACAATACATTAAATCCATAATATCAATAAATGTCAATGGCTTAAACTTCCCCATCAAAAGGCACAGGTTGGGGGGATGGATCAGAAAACATAACCCAACCATATGCTGCTTGCAAGAATCCCATCTGTCACAACAAGATAAACACAGACTTAAAGTGAAAGGATGGAAAACTATCATACAGGCTAATGGACCACAAAAAAGGGCAGGAATAGCCATTCTCATCTCAGACACGATAGATTTTAAATAAAATAAAGTAATAAAAGATAGGCAAGGATATTACATAATGATTAGAGGATCAATCAGCCAAGAAGACTTAACAATTATTAACATCTTTGCACCCAATGAGGGACCATCTAAATACACTAAGTACCTACTTAAAGAATTTCAAAAATACATCAATAGTAATACAATAATAGTGGGAGACTTCAATACCCCACTCTCACACTTAGACATATTAACAAAGCAGAGAACCAATAAAGATGCAAGAGAATTGAATGAAGAGATCGACAGACTAGACCTCTTGGACATTTTCAGACTCCTCCACCCCAAAAAACTGGAATACACCTTCTTTTCAAATCCACATAACACATACTCAAGGATAGACCCATGTTAGGCCACAAAGACAGCATCAATAAATTCAAGAGCACTGAAATCATCCCAAGTATCTTCTCAGACCACAGTGGAGTAAAACTAACTTTTAACAACAAACCGACAATTATTAAAAGTCACAGAAATTGGAAACTAAACAACATGCTCCTTAAGAACCACTGGGTCAGAGAGTCACTCAAGCAGGAAATTCAAATGTTCCCGGAAACAAATGAAAATGAATACAGAACCTATTAAAATATTTGGGACACAGCTAAAGCAGTACTGAGAGGGAAACTTATAGCCATAAATCACAAATTAAACACCAAGAAGAAGCACAAATGAATGACCTTACTGCACACCTCAAGGACTTAGAGCAAGAGGAACAAAGGAACCCTAAAGCAACCAGAAGGACAGAAATCACTAAAGTTAGAGCAGAAATAAACAACATCAAAAATAAAAGAACCATACAAAAGAAAAATGAAGCCAAATGTTGGTTCTTTGAAAAGATTAAACAAAATTGACAAACCCATAGCCAGACTCACCAAACAAAAAAGAGAGATGACTCAAATTAATAGAATTGTAAACGATGGAGGAGATATCACAACTGAAACCACAGAAATCAGGAGAATCCTGCGGAACTTCTATAAAGAACTATATGCCACCAAGCTAGAGAATCTGAAAGAAATGGAACAATTCCAAAAACATATGCCCTTCCAAAACTGAACCAAGAAGAACTACAAAACCTAAATGCACCAATCACAGACAAAGAAATTTAAACAGTTACTAAGAATATTCCCAACAACAAAAGTCCTGGACCAGATGGCTTCACAAATGAATTCTACAAAACTGTCAGGAAACAGTTAGTACCCATACTTCTTAATCTTTTCCATAAGAGTGAAGAAGCAGGAATACTCCCATCCACCTTCTATGAAGCCAACATCACCCTGATACCAAAAGCTGATAGGGACAGAACAAAAAAGGAAAACTACAGACCAATACGCTGATGAACATAGATGCCAAAATATTAAACAAGATATTGGCCAACTGGATACAGCAACATATCAAAAAGATTGTTCATCAAGACCAAGGGGGTTTCATCACAGGAATGCAAGGTTGATTCAACATCCATAAGTCAACTTCATTCACCATATCAATAAAAGCAAAGCCAAAATCCACATGATTATCTCAATAGATGCAGAGAAAGCCTTTGACAAAATCCAACACCCATTCATGCTCAAAACTCTACAAAAAAAATGGGAATAGATGGGAAATACCTCAAGATAGTAGAATCTATATATAGCAAACCTACAGCCAACATCATACTCAATGGAAAGAAGATGAAAGCATTCCCCCACAGATTGTGGACTAGACAGGGCTGTCCACTGTCACTGTTCCTTTTCAACATAGTTTTGGAAGTTCTTGCCATAGCAATAAGGCAAGAGAAAGAAATCAAATCAATACAGATTGGAAGGGAAGAAGTCAAGCTCTCACTATTTGCAGATGATATCATAGTATACATAGAAAGACCTAAAGAATCTAGTAGAAAATTACTGGAAGTTATTAGGCAATATAGCAAGGTATCAGGCTACAAAATCAATGTACAAAAATCAGTGGTATTTCTTTATAAAAACACTAAATCTGAAGAAGAAGACATCCAGAAATCACTCCCATTTACTGTTTCAGCAAAATCAATCAAATACCTAGGAATAAAGTTAACCAAAGAAGTGAAAGACTTGTATGCTGAAAACTATGAGTCGCTACTCAAGGAGATAGAAACTGATACCAAGAAATGGAAAGATATCCTATGCTCATGGATTGGAAGAATAAATATCATCAAAATGAATATTCTCCCCAGAGCCATATACAAATTT
The DNA here is from genome assembly GCF_950295315.1 of Erinaceus europaeus. Taxonomy (NCBI): domain Eukaryota; kingdom Metazoa; phylum Chordata; class Mammalia; order Eulipotyphla; family Erinaceidae; genus Erinaceus; species Erinaceus europaeus. The sequence goes on from NC_080166.1 coordinate 106,698,096, forward strand.
AATGCAATACCCATCAAAGTTCCACCAAGCTTCTTTAAGAGAATAGAACAAACACTACTATCATTTATCTGGAACCTGAAAACACCTAGAATTGCCAAAACCATCTTGAGGTAAAGAAACAGAAATGGAGGCATCACACTCCCAGAACTTAAACTATATTATAAAGCCATCATCATCAAAACAGCATGGTACTGCAACAAAAATAGGCACACAGACCAGTGGAACAGAATTGAAAGCCCAGAAATAAATCCCCAAACCTATGGACATCTAATTTTTGACAAGGGGGCCCAGAGGGTGTAATGGAAAAAGGAGGCTCTCTTCAATAAATGGTGCTGGGAAAACTGGGTTGTAACATGCAGAAGAATGAAATTGAACCACTTTATCTCACCAGGAACAAAAATCAACTCCAAATGGATCAAAGACCTAGATGTCAGACCAGAAACAATCAAATACCTAGAGGAAAACATTGGTAAAACAGTTTCCCACCTATACATCAAGGACATCTTTGATGAATCAAACCCAATTGCAAGGAAGACTAAAGCAGAAACAAAATAATGGGAATACATCAAATTGAAAACCTTATGCACATCCAAAGAAACTATTAAACAAAGAGACCCCTCACACAATGGGAGAAGATTTTCACATGCCATACATCAGACAAGTAACTAATCACCAAAATACATAAAGAGCTCAGCAAACTTAGCCGCAGAAAAGCAAATGACCCCATCAAAAAATGGGCAGAGGATATGAACAAAGCATTCACCTCAGAGGAGATCCAAAAGGCTAACAAACATATGAAAAACTGCACTAGGTCACTGATTGTCAGAGAAATGCAAATTAAGACAACACTAAGATACTACCTCACTCCTGTAAGAATGGCATACATCAAAAAGGACAGCAGCAACAAATGCTGGAGAGGATGTGGGGACAGAGGAACCCTTTTACATTGCTGTTGGGAATGTAAATTGGTACAGCCTCTGTGGAGAGCAGTCTGGAAAACTCTCAGAAGGCTAGACATGGACCTTCCATATGATCCAGTAATTCCTCTCCTGGGGTTATACCCCAAGGACTCCGTAACACCCAACCAATAAGAGGTATGTACTCCTATGTTCATAGCAGCACAATTCACAATAGCTAAAACCTGGAAGCAACCCAGGTGCCCAACAACAGATGAGTGGCTGAGAAATCTGTTGTATATATACACAATGGAATACTATGCAGCTATCAAGAACAATGAACCCACCTTCTCTGACCCATCTTGGACAGAGCTAGAAGGAATTATGTTAAGTGAACTAAGTCAGAAAGATAAAGATGAGTATGGGATGATCCCACTCATCAACAGGAGTTGAGTAAGAAGATCTGAAAGGGAAACTAAAAGCAGGACCTGACCATATTGTAAGTAGGGCACCAAAGTAAAAACCCTGTGGTGAGGGGTAGACATGCAGCTTCCTGGGCCAGTTGGGTTGGGAGTGGGTGGGAGGGATGGGTCACAGTCTTTTGGTGGTGGGAATGGTGTTTATGTACACTCCTAGCAAAATGTAGACATATAAATCAGTAGTTGATTAATATGAGAGGGGGAAAATCAATTGTATGTCTCAAAGTTTTTCAAAACACAAACTGAATCTTTTTAATATATAGGCTGTGTATTTGATATGCGGACTCTCTCAAAAGCCTAGACCAAGTAGATCAGAAGCATCCAATAGCACAGCTATATACAAGATACTGGGTACTGTACAGCGAACCCTAACAAAAGGACTTTTAAAAGTTAACCCTATTACCAAATATTGTGATGATGACATTAACTATCGATTGTCTTTTTGACCCTAAGACAGCAGGAACCTCACATCTCCACTATAGAGCCCTACTTCCCCCAGTCCTGGAACCCTTCCATAGGGCCCACTTTCCCATATGCTTCTCCCAATCCATACCAAATAATATTGCATTCGCCGATCACAACCTAACCAACGCAATGATTGCCACCTCAACATGCTTCACCTCAGACTGTGTCCAGAGACTTGACGAGTGGAATGACAAACCTTCAGCTTCATTACTCAGGTGAGACCTTTCCTTTTATAGTACACTCTAATTTCATGTCAGGTGGTTTACTTTCTAACAAAGTCCCATAACCTAGATATACACCAGTTTCTGTGAGAGAGAGCTTATGTGCACACGTATCCATAAAGTACTGCAAAATATATACCTGAAAGCGGAAGTACACTAGAGTTTGCAGTGAGTACCTCCCTAACACTTTCTCTCCACGATTCCAAGCTTTGGGTCCATGATTGCTCAACAATTTGTTTGGCTTCTTATGTGTTGTTAAAACATACAACACGTATGTTAACTCTCTTTTCAATCACCAGGTTCCAGATGCCACCAGGTTCTGGCCAGGCTTCCTTGGATTAAAGACCCCACCTGTGTCCTGGAGCTCAGCTTCCCCAGAGACACACCCTACTAGGGAAAGAGAGAGGCAGACTGGGAGTATGGACCGACCAGTCAACACCCATGTTCAGCGGGGAAGCAATTACAGAAGCCAGACCTTCTACCTTCTGCAACCCTCAATGACCCTGGGTCCATGCTCCCAGAGGGATAGAGAATGGGAAAGCTATCAGAGGAGGGGGTGGGTTATGGCGATTGGGTGGTGGGAATTGTGTGGAGTTGTACCCCTCCTACCTTATGGTTTTGTTAATTAATCCTTTCTTAAATAAAAAAAATATATTAAAAAATTATCCCTGAATATATAGTCTATCTGTACACTTTTTAAATCTATTTATAGATCTACTTCCTGGTCATATCAAGTATACATACATTTTACATATTTTAAAATTGCTAGACATTTGTGATTTTGATAGTTTTCAACATCTATGTGATTTTTATCCCTTTAATAGATTGTAAGTTATTTGAGTACAGTTACTAATCAACTTGCTTTTATAAAAGCTGTATATACAGAACTCAACAGGTATAAAAACTGCAAGTTATGTTTTATTTATAGTTTCATACTAAAGTTCCTCCTATAACAGGATATATGGACCAGTTTAGGCTTAAGGTAAATCTTGGCATTAATGTAAGATGCAATGTCATAAGTACAGAGAACATTAATAGAAAATTATATACTAATTAATATATATATTTAATTTTGGGGGCTGAATGTGTGTGTGTGTTTGTCCAACTAGAAATAATTTCAGTTTTCTGATCACAGGTTCTTTATATATTTTTATGTAATTCCTAACCTCAATGTTTATCTCACTTTTATTATTCTCTTCTGTTCATTATTTTAATATTTTATATATATAGTAGAGTATGAGAAAATTATCCAGATTGGAAAGGTAGCTCACTTCAACAGTGTGCCTGCTTTGTCATACACATGATCCATATTAGAATCCAGCTCTTTATTATTATTGTTGTTGTTGTTATTGATGTCATCATTGTTGGATATGACAGAGAGAAATGGAGAGAGAAGGGGAAGACAGAGACAGGGAGAGAAAGACAGACACCTGCAGACCTGCTTCACTACCTGTGAAGCAACTCCTCTGCAGGTGGGACCTGGGGGCTCAAACCGGGATCCTTATGCTGGTCTTTGCGCTTTGAGCCTCCTGCACTTAACCCACTGCACTACCGCCCGACTCCCAAAATCCAGCTCTTACTATACAGAAGGAAGCTTTGATAATGTGGTGTCTTACTCTCTGTATCTATCCATCCATCTGTCTGTCTATCTATCTATCTATCTATCTATCTATCATCTATCTATCTATTTACCTGATAAAGTGAGTCTGGAGTGGTGAAGCCCCAGTAAAAACAAAAACCTAAAGTTATCAAGTAATGTAAAATGGTACTTTGATATGACTCTTTCCATTCAGTATCAATATGTATAGAAATTCGTTGAATTCAGAATATTTGAAACTTGTTTTCTGACTTGGGTTTTATACCTACTCTTCCATGAATAAATTTTATTGGTGACATTTCAAAAAGAATGTCTTCATCTGCAATTACTCCAGCCTTTGGGTTTATGATTAGTAAACAGTTGGTTTGGGTTTTAATGTTAACTCTCTTTTCAGCCACCAGGTTCCAGATGTTAACATGATGACAACCAGACTTCCCTGGACAGACGACCCCACCAATGTGTCCTGCAGCTCTGCTTCCCCAGAACCCCACCTGACTAGGGAAAGAGAGAGGCAGGCTGGAAGTATGGATTGACCTGCCAATGCTCATGCTCAGTAGGGAAGCAATTACAGAAGTCAGACCTTCCACCTTCTGCATCCCACAATGACCTTGCGTCCATACTCCCAGAGGGATAAAGAATAGGAAAGCTATCAGGGGAGGTGGTGGGATACAGAGTTCTGGTGGTAGGAACTGTGTGGTGTTGTACCCCTCTTATCCTATGGTTTTGTCAGTGTTTACTTTTTATAAATAAATTAAAATTATATATATTTGTTAAATTACAGCATATGATTTATGAGGCATATATATATATATATATGAAGACGGATTATGCCAAGATGTATCCAGATAGGAAATACTTTCAATAACAACAACAAAATTAACTCAAGTTACCTGTAACACAACTTCATGGAGAATTAAAAGGTAGGGAAAATGGCACTGAGGTATGTATGAAAAGAAGCTGCCTTTTATTTGGCAGCACTCTATGACAGGTGCCAAGCACAGATGGCAAAGATGTTCTTGGCTTCTTTCACAGTCTTGGCTTCTGTTAACAGTCCAAATGCAGTCAAGAGATGAATGAAAAAAGAGTAAATGCCACCCCCCCCAACTGAACCAGCAAAACTTCTTATCTCCTCTAAATACTTCCTTCAAAACATTAGGTTTTTGTCCATTTGATTTTTGTTAACTTCATGACAGAATAAATTGAGCAGAATTATAGGAGTAGGATGAAAAGAAGGTGGGCACATCATCTCAACATCTTCAACAGCAATTATGTTACAGAAATCACCATGGTATCTTGGAACATTTACATAACTGAGGGAATTATTTATTTTGAATGTACATTTTATTCACTTCTCTGTCCTGTCTTTAGAGAGATGAGCTGAAAAATAGGCTTCACAAATTTGAAAAGTGCTCTTATCATTGTAAAGAAGTTTAGCTCCTTAAATAGATGAATTATATCCAAATGAATGGGTCCTTAATGTAAGCACTAGTGCCACACTAAAAAGAAAACTAAAAGATTTCTAAGCTATTTCTTGAAGAAAGAATTTTAAAAATGGAATTACTTATTTCTCCTAAATTTTCAGTTAAGCAGACCAATTTTAATACAAATCAATTTTATAAGCAAATAGACAATGCATATCAAGAAATTCTGAATAAGTTTAAATTGCAGTTTTTAACTATTAGTTACTTTCAGGCTGGGGAGATAGTTCACGGGTAAATAGTGTGTGACATCATATGCATAGTCCAAATCTGAGCCCCAGAAACACTTTGTAGAACCATATTAGTAGCAGGAAAAGCTCCAAAGCTATTGCCTCTCTTGCTCTCTGTGAATCTACGTATGAATGAAACAAACCTAATAGCAGGAAATTCATGTATTCGGGGGTTCTTACACAGAAATAAATAAGTAAATAAAGATTACTTATTTTAATCAGATAGTGGAATTATTTGGAATGAATGTTCTCAATATCATACTATTGGAATTTTTCTCAAAAATTATATTGTATCTGAACTAGAGTTTATTTTATTTTTTAACATTTATTTATTTATTTATTCCCTTTTGTTGCCCTTGTTGTTTTATTGTTGCAGTTATTGTTGCTGTTATTGATGTCCTCGTTTTGTTGGATAGGACAAAGTGAAATGGAGAGAGGAGAGGAAGACAGAGAGGGGAGAGAAAGACAGACACCTGCAGACCTGCTTCACTGCCTGTGAAACGACGTCCCTGCAGGTGGAGAGCTGGGGGCTCGAACCAGGATCCTTACACTGGTCCTTGATCTTTGTACCGTGTGCACTTAACCCGCTGCACTACCACCCGACTCCCTGAATTTAATTTTATTGGATTGATTCTTGATATATATATCTTAATGTATTCAATATTTTTATTAAGCTACTACAGCTTTCCACCTGAATTGTAATTAATATGCCATCCCTTATGTTTTGAAATAGCGTTTGAATCAATTTTTTATTTAATGTATTAAATTCAAGTCCTTAATATCCTAGATTCTATTTCTCCTCACCCTTATGTACCTGTACCTCTTCTATAAAGATACTTTTTATTTGTATTACTAAACATCTTTTCTGAAATAATCTTTCTATATAATATCTGAAACAAATTATGAATGCATGAAATGATCTTCAGCATTTGTTAATTTGATAGCCTAGTGAGAATTCTATTGAATACTTGTTTCTAAAAAGGTACTTTCCACTATTCTACCCTATGGATATTGTGAAAAGAAAGAGAGAGAGAGATCTATTTTATTCATATTTGAAAGTTTAAACTCCTTACTATTTATTTATTTATTTATTTATTTGCCACCAGGGTTATCTCTTGGGGTTTTGGCTTGGTGCCTGCATTACATTACAGTTTCACTTCTCTCAGAGACATTTTTTTAGATAAATCAAAAATAAACTCAAATTAATGGCAACAAATTCCACTTATGACAGTAATAGAAGGTAGTTTATGTATGCAATAAATTAACTGCAACATTTGATTCATTGTTTTTTTTCCTGAATCAGTCATAATCCTTTTTTCTTTCTATGAGAACATTAAAGATCATCATCCCAATAGATGAACACCATAGTCAGTGACTACTGGAATTTCTGAAATTCAGGCTTTGCTCTGAATGAGTACTTTCTTAATTCCTGTTTATATAATGGAGGAAAAAATAATTCCTGAATAATTTCAGCTATGACAGTGTGACGCTGAGGTGAAGAAATGGTTGAAGAGGTGAAAAAACTCTTGGCAATACTAATTCTTATGGCTCTAAAAAGGAATCCACACTGTTATGCAAATTTTAGACTTATTTTTCAAGTATTTTATTTACATATAAATTGGGAGAATTCTGAAAATGTTGCAACCTACAGTCTCCATTCTGCTATTTCTTGTTAATATTCAGTACAAAGAATGATGATAAATACCTTTGTAAGACACCGGTAGATAAGTAAGGTCATTCCTAAATTGTTCTGAACAAATAAATACGTTGATAGAATTAATACATTTTATACAGTTCAAGTTAATTCTTTAAGTACCTTTAAAGTCACTTAAAATCCATATTTTGTTCACAACACAACTCTTCAATGCAATGGTTAGTTGTGACCCTCATATAATTATAAAAGCTAAACAATACATATTCTGAATATAATTCACTTCTAGCTTTCACTTTTTTAAAATTTTCCCTTTTGTTGTCCTCCCATGTTTTTTATTGTTGTTGTAGTTATTGTTGTTGTTATTGGTAATGTTGCTGGACAGGACAGAGAGAACTGGAGAGAGGAGGGGAAGACAGAGAGGGGGAGAGAAAGATTGACACCTGCAGACCTGCTTCACCACCCGTGAAGGGACTCCCCTGCTGGTGGGGAGTTGGGGGCTTGAACCAGGATCTTTCTTCTGGTCCTTGTGCACTTAACCTGCAGCACTATCGCCAGACTCCCAGCTTTCACTTCTTAAAATCTATGTGGGGGCCAGACAGTGGTTCATCTGGTTAAGTGCACACATAACAATGCACAGGGACCTGTGTTCAAGCTCTTAGTTCCCACCTGCAGGTCTTCACAAGTGGTGAAGCAGGGCTGCAGGCTGCAGGTCTCTTTCCCTATTTCTGTCTCCCCACCCCAATTCTGACTCTTTCCAACAATAAATAAAGTAAATTTTAAAAAGTTGTGTGACTTCTAGCCTTTTGGGGAAGTTGTTCTGATAATTTCTTCAATTTACAAGAGTATCTCATATTTATTATTCACAAATTTATTCTCTCCATAAATACACATTAAAGTTCTAGTCAAAATTATGCAATTGAATGTTCTCAAAACATAATTTTTCCTCTATTTCTCTCTTCCGTTCTTTTGAAATTAATTCTAAGTCTGGGGAGACAGCATAATGGTTATGTAAAAGACTTATGCCTAAGGTTCTGAGGTCCTAGGTTCAATCCTCAGCATCACCATAAGCCACAGATGAGCAGAGCTCTGCTCTCTTTCTCCCTTTATCTTTCCCTCTGTGTATCTTTCATTAAAAATGAATAAATTAAAGAAATAACTATAATTCATTTTATTGTGGATGTAGTGGTTTACAAGATAGTTATTGATACATGGGTATAATCTCTCATCTTCTCTTGATTGGTATGTGTACACCACTGAGACCATCCACCCAAGTTTTCAAAATGTTTATTTTAAGGCATATACCAAATCCCCTGAGGTATGTAATTTGCTCTGTATGAAACAACATTTTTCCTGTCTTATTTACCATTTTATTTCAGATATGGTATAGCCAAGTAAAAATAATTACTCAAGAATATAGACACACAATATAACTAATGTGATTACTCAATAATAAAACTAATATTGCAAATAGTCATATTTTACAAGTAAAGCTTTAATTACAATATGGATACTCAACTAAGGTAGATATTATTTTACCAGTGAGTAGTTTCTGATCAACAGATTATTTAAATAATGATAAATTGGTTAGCTCCAAAACTAAATGATTCTATTATTATAATAATGTAAACAAAACAGTGATTCAAGTTGACCTAATCATAAGTAGTGTATTGTTACCAACAACTTACAAATTGCATGACTTTTTCCTGTCTACATAAATTTAAGTCACATGTGCTACTGTGGTGCTACCTCCCAAGTCCATTTTCATTTTCTTTTAAATATCTAGGTTTGGGGTTCCAGGAAGATGGCAGACTGAGAAGCTGCTACTGACTTGAGCTCTGACCACATCTTCTGGAAACAGTAGTATTTTCTGCTTTTAGTAGGCCAGTCAATAAGGGGTCCTAGCGGTGACACCAAGGAGGTGACTATAACTTAATTTGGGTTAAAATTAGAGTAGGAAAAAAGGGGGGAAATTTTTTTTTCTTTTTAATTTTTAAGCATACCTCCCCCCCCATAACTAGTCCCAGGGGACCAGCTCCTAGCAGGCTTCCCTGCCAAGTTTCTTTACCAAGATTTCTGTCCCACCAGAGAGTATCATTCATTCTAAGTCTATACTCTTCTGAAACCTCTGGCCTTTTTTCTTTCTAAGTAGCCAACCCCCCCACACCCCACATAGCTAATTAAATAATTAAAAATAAATAAATAAATAAAAAAACCCTTTCCTTTCACTGCTCTTTTATGACTGTTCTTTTTCTTCTTTTTCTTTTTTCTCTCTCTCTCTCTTTCTTTTATTCTGTTTTTCTCATTCTTGTCATCCTTTCTTCCTTAATCCTACAGCTTCCAAAGCTACATCCCCCAACCCCAACAGCACCAAACAGTGTGCTTTTTTGAATTCACTGATACACATTTGGGAATTATTTTGGGGAAGAATTCTGATTCAGTGTGGACTCTCACTGCGAGTGTCTCTGCTCAACTTCCCTTCCTCCTTTAGCCACCCCTAGAATATACAGTGGATAGTAGACTTGCATAACTGTCTATTTCAGCTATCGTTGTCTAGTCCTGAGGTTTTTTTTTCTCATTTTTAACAATCAGCTGCCTCTGATCACAAGGTTTGAGGTAATCTGGGACAGGGTTTTTATTTATTTTTTTTTTTACCCTACTCTATTTTACTATTAATATTATATAATGGAATATATCTTCCCCCCCTTTAGGTTGATCAGAATTAACTCTTAGAATATATTTCAGTGCTAGGGTAGTGGGCATCTTATCTATTGTGGGAGGAACTTGTCTCCTTAATCCTACCTCCTCTACCCTCCCTCCCCCTCCAAGCTAATCAAAAAATTAAATTAAATTAAATTAAATTAAATTAAAAATAAAGTAATAAAAACACCTTTCCTTTCACTGCTCTTTAATTACAGCTCTATTTCTTATCTTTTCCCTTCTCTCTCTCTTGTCTCTTTTTTCTTTTTCTTTTTCTTTTCTTCTTCTTTTTTTTTTAATCTTGTCATACACTTCTTCCTTCCTTCTTCTTTGCCTTTCTGAATTATTTTGGGGAAGAAATCTGACTCAGAGTGGACTCTCTATGTGTGTATCTCTGCTCTAGTTCCCTTTCCCCTCTTGTTACCCCTAGAATATAGTGGATAGTAGATTTGCATAATTGTCTTTTCTTGCTATCCCTTCTTTCTTTTCTCTTTTTTATTCACTGGGATTTGGTTACTATTCTTTCATGGACTGGAGAAATTGTTTGGCTAACTGTTAATGATTAAACTGCTTCAATACTTGCTTCAGTTGCTACTGTAATTCCTGAGGTTGGTGAGTACAATTCTCATAAAGGTATTTAGTACAGTGTTGCTTGTACTCAAGACACAATAACTGAGGAACAAAAGAGCATATATATAAAAAAGAAACACATAAATAAAAAAATGGGTAGATCAAAAACAAATAAAACTGCTACTCCAATGAATGAAGACAAGAGCCCAGAAGAAACTACAAATCAGCCAGAAGTAACCATAGAAAAGTATGCGAGCAATAATAAACTTATTAATCACAGAAATGAAAACAACATTGGAAGAAAGGAATGGCAGTATTAGGGAAACAACAGTTGAGACCCCCAAGGAAAATACTGATTATCTTGAGGCAATTAGAGAACTGAAAGCTGAAATAGCTGTAATGAAGAAAGAAGCTGAGGCAAGGGAAAGCAGACTAACAGAAGCAGAAAACAGAATTAGTCAGACAGAGGATGAGTTAGAGAAAATTAAGAAAGAGGTGAAAGAGCTCAAAAAGAGATTGAGAGACACTGAAAACAACAACAGAGACATATGGGATGATCTCAAAAGAAGTAACATTCGTATAATGGCCTGCCAGAGGAAGAAAGAGAGGAAGGGGAAGCAAACATTCTAGAGGAAATAATAGAAGAAAACTTCGCAGCCCTGAATAACAGAAAGGACATCAAGATTCAAGAGGCCCAGAGAGTACCAAACAGAAACAACCCAGACCTGAAGACACCAAGACACATCATAGTCACAATGAGGAGAAGTAAGGATAAAGGCTGCAAGAGAGAAACAAAAAGTCACATACTAGGGAAAACCCATAAGATTATCTGCAGACTTCTCCACTCAAACTCTAAAAGTCAGAAGGGAGTGGCAAGATATCTATCGAGCCCTGAATGAAAAAGGGTTTCAACCAAGGATAATATATCCTGCCAGACTTTCATTCAAACTAAATGGAGGGATCAAAACCTTCTTAGACAAATAACAGTTAAATGAGGCAACCATCACCAAGCCGGCCCTGAAAGAGGTTCTGAAAGACCTCTTATAAACAAGAACATCATTATAATACTTGCAATTTATCAGAGCAAACAAAAAAATTTTTTTTGAACAATGGCACTACAATACATTAAATCCATAATATCAATAAATGTCAATGGCTTAAACTCCCCCATCAAAAGGCACAGGGTGGGGGGATGGATCAGAAAACATAACCCAACCATATGCTGCTTGCAAGAATCCCATCTGTCACAACAAGATAAACACAGACTTAAAGTGAAAGGATGGAAAACTATCATACAGGCTAATGGACCACAAAAAAGGTCAGGAACAGCCATTCTCATCTCAGACACGATAGATTTTAAATTAAATAAAGTAATAAAAGGCAAGAACATTACATTGAGTTATTGTTTAGATTAAAAAAGAAATACAATGAACAAAAAAAAAGATAGGGAAATACGGTATAATTGAGGGAAAATAAGAATGTCCATTGTGGGAGTCAGGCGGTATAGGAGCAGGTTAAGCGCACATGGTGCAAAGTATAAGGACCAGCATGAGGATCCTGGTTCAAGGCCCGGGATCCCCACCTGCAGGGGAATCGTTTCATGAGTGGTGAAGCAGGTCTGCAGGTGACTCTCTTTCTCTCTACCTCTCTGTCTTCCCCTCCTCCATTTCTCTCTGTACTATCCAACAACAACAACATCAACAACAATAATAACTACAACAATAAAAACAACAAGGACAACCAAAAGGAAATAAATAAATAAATATTTAAAAAAGAATTGCTATTGTAATAAATTTTAATACATATTATGTACACAGACTCCACATAAAGTGCAATGATTTGGCAATGTGTGCACACACAGAATATCTATTTAACAAGAATGATTCATTGTGAGGAAAAAATGAATTAGAACTAGAATGTCTGAATCAGGTCTGTGAAGGCTTGTCTGTTAACTCACCCATTACCATGCACAAGGATTCGAGAACAAGCCACCAGTTCCTAGCTGTGGAGTTTGAGGGAAGCTTACTAAGTGGTAGAGCAGTGTTTAGGTGTCTTTCCTTACTATGTCTCTATTTCCCTCTCTTGCTCTTCCTCAATTTTTTACACTTTATCAAAAGGAAAGGAAGAAAAAAAAAGTCCATCAGGCATGGCTGAGTCATGCAAACAACAGAAAAAAAAAAAGGAAAACTTTGTAAATTCTTAATCATTGTCTTAAATACAATGCACATGCTATAGAAAGTAATTATATGATCAGGATCACAATTCATGTTATCATGCATTGATAGGAAAATTCTAAAATTTAGTCTAGGATTGTTACTGTTCAACAGCAAAATTGCAGTTAATCTTTCAGTGAATAATAGAATCTTTTATGATTTTTTAAAAAATTTTACTTTGGACGAATTTTCAATCACTCTGCCATTCATATTTCCTGTATAACTTTCTTCATAGGTAGATAAAAATTTCTAGATAGAAATTTGCATTTATCTATACACTGTCCTTAATACATGGGAAGCAACATTACCAATGTACTCTACTGCTACAATAACAATTGTCCCAATCTCTTCACACCATAAACATCACAAGTGACAAAAGTTTCATTATCTTACCATTCTGGTGATCAGAAGATTGCTGTGAATTTCAATCAGCTAAATTCAGAGTCAGTAGTACTCCATTTTTTCCTCGGGAGGCTCTAGATACAAAAAATGACAAATCTCAATCTTATTCACATATTGATAGAATTGGTTGTTTCAAGATTCTTTCTTTTTCTTTCTTTCTTCCTGTTGAAAGCTAACAAATATTTCAAAGCCCTTTTCATATATTTAATATTGACAAAATCTATCACAGATCAATTCAAAGCTTGGGATTTTATCTAAGTTTTGGATTCACATAAGTCAGCTAAAATCAGGCTTTCTTTATATGGTCTTATGGCTGATTTCATGTGGAGCACCTTGGTTCCTGCATAGATTCCTTAAGTTTACATTTAATATTTTAAAAGAGAAATATTGTTTTGAGTATTATTTATAAAGTATTATTTTATAGGGAAGAGATAGCTCACCCAACAGAGTAAAATTTACCATGCATAGTGAAAACTTCATGAAGAGTACTTTGGTATATTTCCTTGTTCCTTTGTTTCTCTCTTTCCCTTTCTTATTTGAAATTCAAAGGAAACAAACAAACAAATAAAAACACAGTATGCAGGGTGTGGTAGAATTGCTTAGGAATGAAACTGACAAAAATCACCACTGGGGGAAAAAAAGTTTATATGAATTTTGTTAATTTTGCATGAGTCTAGAAAAAATAGGATGCAAAGAACACATGATAAAGGGTATTTATTATCTGAGGAAGTAGAATGATTTAAGATAACTGGTATTCTGTCAGATAATCTGTGTTCACAAAACAGGATTTTTCTGAATTATGTAATTTATGCAAATTATTTAATTCTTCTGAATTTCATTTTCTATACTAGTGAGAAAAATAATAAGCATCTATTATTATATATATAGCCCAACAGCTAAATATATATAGTCTATATACCTATCTACCTACCTTGTCCATATAACTATGGAATTTGCAACTTGATATTAAAATTAAAAATGAAACGTAGAGAAATAACCATCTCAACTTAAAGTGAGGGATTGCTAAATATTAAGTTATAGCTACTACAAATCTATAACAATTAATCAGGGTTTTATAGACAAAAGAACAACTAATTTCAGAATTAGGATTCAAAAGAGAGTCAGATACAGAAGGACCCTAATATACTGTAACCATGATTCATAAAAGCAGGGCTCAGTTTAAAGCCATTTAACATCCTGACTTTCACATAAAGAAATAGCTACACGAAAAACAAACATAAGTTCTACCATGCAAATTATACTAAGCCAATGGCAAATAGGCTATGTGTTCAAATGGAAAGAGAAAAAAACACAAAACATTAGTAATAAAGGAATCTATGTGTGTGCATATGTGGATAGTCACTACATAATGACAGTTTATAATAGAACACACACACAATAGAAGCACCATTTCTAGATTAACTGGTGTACTAATACATACTTATATCATGTACAAGTTTGTGTAGGTGGGCATTACAAGATCATCACAGTGATAGAATAACTTTACAGTACACTTCCCATAATGTATGCAGCCATTACTTAACACAAAATGGGCTGACCTGAATTTAAAATATGATCTACTGTTGATTAAAATATATCATTAAATTAGTTTCTTACTCTTATGTAACTAAGAACAACAAATCTAAAATCTTAGCAAACTATTTATATTCTGTAAGTCAGAACTAGGGGTATTATTTCACTTAGTTTTTTAATTTGGGGTTGGGTCAAATGTGTGGTTTATTTGATTTGAGAATAATATAGTTATGAATAATGCAGAAGAAAGGAATAGTCACCATTCCCTTTATAGACATTGAATCTTTTCTTAAGTCTCTAATGCCTAGCAATCCCTGCTTTGATGTCACTTAAGAGTGTTCTAAATTTCACCAAAAAGGGGAAAAGTTTTATCAAGGTCAGCTCCAGTGATTAGTGTCAGAGATACAGTTTGAATAGTGAGTGAGTTTGATGTTTTTAATGATATTTTTTTTCTGCTGATCAGACTGCTATTCTTCTAACTGAAAGCACAACTGTTTTGTTTGAAGTTGGCCTGATGTGAGAATTAATTTCAGACTTTTATTATCCATATGACACATACAATATTAACATTCCTCCCATTAGCTGTAGAGTCTGTGCCTATTCCCTATAAATGTGTATGCAGGATAAGAAACTGCTCTGATCAGTAAAATATGGAATCTGTTATGGTATTGCCAGTTTCCAGGTTTAAAGCTTAATAAAATGATAAAGAAGGGACCAGGTAGTGGCACACCTGGTTGAGCACACGTGTTAGAGTGCACAGAGACCCCAGTTCAAGTCCCTGCTCCCCACCTGCAAGGGGAAAACTTTGTGAGTGGTGAAGCAGGGCTGCAGGTGTCTCTCTGTCTCTCTCCCTTCCTACCACCCCCTTCTCTCTCAATTTCTGGCTGTCTCTGTCCAATAAATAAATAAAGATTTAAAAAAAGAGAAAAAAGACTTTAAAAATAAAATAAAATGATGAAGTTGTCCTATGCTTTACATTGGTTTGTTCTAGCCCTCCCCCGCCAAGAGAATTGGATCAGTCCAGTTAATTTCGCGGGCCTGCTTGGCCCCACCCCAAGGAACCCCGAGAGAGGGTTCCTGAGTTCGAGAGTGCCAGAGTTTCAGAGGGTTCCCCAGTATGAGAGTTCCAGAGTTCCAGAGTTGGAGAGTTCCTGAGTTCAAGAGTAAGGGAGAGTGCTTGCGCAGTGACAAAGAGACAGCAGAGTTCTGTTTGGTGATTAGTTTGTCTTAGTTTATGAATCGTTGTTCCTGAATAAAGAAATACAGCTTCCCTGTCCAGCCATTGTCTCTGCGTCTCTGTTACCCGCCCATGAAGCTAGCACGCCCAGTTGGAGCCTACGAATTTTAACAACATGAAGTACACAGCCTATGCTTTGAAACCCAGTCTCCTATTTAGACACTACATTGAAGGGGCCCCTTACGTTTCTTGGTTGAGCTTTTAGCTGACAGCCAATAAAAATTACCATTCATGTCAATGAGTCATTTTCAAAATTATCTCTCCAAGACACTGGCATACCTTAAGAATGATTCTTTAGTCACTATTAGGCCACTCCATTAGCTGAGGCACTATTCGGGGAGTCCTGAGATTCCCAAACAGACATCATAGGCCTAGACAGCAAATAAATCCCTCTCTCTTTTGTTATTGGTAATCTCTATCAGGAACAACACAATAGACCCTTTTGTCGTCTCCCATAGGACCTTGCCCTCAACTTGGATCAACAACAGTAGAGAATATTTCATCCTCCGAAGGGAGGCTGGACAACATACTCTATGCTACACCTGAGGAAGATGGGTCAATATTGGGGCAGCTTGGAATGTTCCTACTCATGACCACAGAATGTGAGCTCAGATCTATAGGGATGCAGAGGTCACACAGGCTCCTAAACTGAATATGGGCCCCAGATCAGAGCAAATCAGTGGGGTTTACAGTCAACAATATTTATATACCTTTCCCATATTTTGGAGCTACTCTATTCACTAATCCAGCTTTCTAGCCCTTTTCCCAGCCATGACATCATCTTCCCAGACAATAACTTGGATCCACCTGCATATCGGATTTCAGGCTCAGGTGAAAAAAAAAAAGAAAAAAAAATTGTATAGCCACATAAATAAAATATGCCTACTAGCTATCTACAAAACAGAGACATACCCCCAACTCTTCATCTACACTATTCCAGCCTTTAGGTTCATGATTAATCAACAGTTAGTTTGGTTTTGTATGTTAACTCTCTTTTCAGCCCCCAGTTTCCAGATGCTAGTATGATGCCAACCAGACTTCCCTGGACAGAGGACCCCACCAACGTATCCTGCAGCTCTGATTCCCCAGAAACCTGCCCCATTAGGGAAAGAGAGAGACAGGCTGGGAGTATGGATTGACCTGTCAATGCCCATGCTCAGCGGGGAAGCAATTACAGAAGCCAAACCTTCCACCTTCTGCATCCCACAATGACCTTAGGTCCATACTCCCAGAGGGTTAAAGAATAGGAAAGCTATCAGGGGAGGGCATGGGATATGGAGATCTAGTGGTGGTGGGTGGGAATTGTGTAGAATTGTACCCTCTTATCCTATGGTTTTGTCAGTGTTTCCTTTTTATAAAAAAAAAAAAAAAGTTGTCCCTCTAGTCTCTCTCTCTCTTTATTTTATGCCACACAGAACTTCTTACACATAAAGCATTTGCATAACAATATCATATTTTAGACCACAAAATGTTGGTGTAGTTGTTAATATGAAGATAAATATGCCCAACAATTTATCATCTAGGATTGGCCAAATAAAGTTAAAGAAGTTCATTCCCTCAAATAAATGAACTTCTGAAAAGAAAACAAAAACGAGACTATCAATTCTAGACTAAAAATGATTCACAAGTTCAAAGAACAAAACATCTTAAAGTAATTTTAATACATACAATGTTATTAATATCTATTACTTGTTAAAATAACATAGAGCATCATAAATGATATTATTGCAACATTTCATAGTTACTGAATTGGTAACTAAAATAGTCAATTATACAGTGACAAGAAAAATACAAATATTTTAAATTTCAGTTGTATTAGTCTATTAAAAATTAAATAAAATAATGATCAAATAGCAAACTGAAGCAACAAGAGATACTGATATGCATTGCTAGCAATAATTTTAATATGACCATAGAGTCATAAAGATTCTCTTTGGGGAAAAGATGGAAGTAAATATTGGCAAATTCCTATACTAAATTTGATGGAAACAGATTTTACAGATCATTCAAAAGATAGTGGAAGCACATCTGCTTTGCCATATGTGAAACCCAATTTTTGAACCCAGCCCCGCAGCAATGAGGGAATGAGGGAATGAGGGAAGGTCTGTTGCTTTGGACTCTCTCTCTCTCCCTCTCATTATTTCTATCTAAAAAATTTAGTCCATAGCAGTGATGTTTCAACAATGACAATAAATAAATAAATAGAAAAAAAATTTTAAAAAGAAGTGAAACAACTAAATGGAATATCTTTCCTCCTGCAAGTGAAGACCAGGGACTTGAACCTGGGTCCTTGTGCTTTGTAATGGGAGCACTTAACCAGGTGCGCCACCACCTGGCCCCCTAAATGGAAGATCTGCTTTTATTTATTTATTCATTAAATGAGTTTATTATTGGATAGAGACAGAGAGAAATTGAGAGGGAGCAGGGATAGAGAGAAGGAAAGAGACAGAGAAACATCTGCAGCCCTACTTCATCACTGATGAACCCTTTCCCTACTGTATGTGGGAGCCAGGGGCCTGAATGTGAGCCCTTGCACAGTGTAACATGTGCAATTAGCCAGGTGTGTCACTGCCTGGCTGATCAGCTTTTATTTATCTACATTGATCCTTTAATTTTAAAAATATAGCAGGCATTGTGAGACACCCCACCCCATCTTCCCTCTTGTCTGAAGAGTAAATTGGGGAGGGCGGGCAGTAACACAAAGGGTTAAGCTCACACAACATGCAAGGACAAATGCAACCACAGGCATAAGGATCCTGGTTTGAGCCTCTGGCTCCCTCATCTGCAGGGGAGTTGCTTCACAGGCGGTGAAGCAGGTCTGCAGGTGTCTATTTCTCTCTCCCCCTATCTGTCTTCCCTCCCTCTCTCCATTTCTCTCTGTCCTATACAACAACAACAGCAATAACAATAACAACAACAAGGGCAGCCAAAAAATGGGGGAAATGGCTTCCAGGAGCAGTGTATTCTTAGTGCAGGCACTCAGCCCCAGTGATAACCCTGGAGGCAAGTAACAATTAAAATAAAAACATAAAAAAGTAAATTGACAATTTTAGCCCTAGTATCTCTCTAATACAAAAGTAAAACCAGTTTCTTTAAGTTCTCTCCATTATTATTTTCCAACAATTTCATGGGTCTAAAATATTTAAATTTATCTAACAGCAGGTACTTTTTTTTTTTTTTGCCATCAGTGTTAACACTTGGGCTCAGTACTTAGATGAAGAATGTACCACCCCTCATGGCGGCCATTTTTTTTCTTCCTTCTTCTCTTTCTCTCTCTCCTCTCTCTCCCTCTCTCTTTCAGAATGAAACAGAGAAAGGAGAAGGAGAGGGAAAGAGATACATCCACAGCGCTGTGTTATCATTCCTGAAGTTAACTAGCACCAGACCCCAGGGGTTTGAACACAGTTCCTATTGCCTGCTAATGTGTGTGCTCTACCCAGTGCATCACCACCCAACACCTAATATATTTATTTTTATTACATGCCTTATCAAAAATGCAGATCCAATAATTATAGAAATTTCTATGAGACTACAATTCTTCTTCTTCTTCTAGCGTTTGCCCTTCTTCCGTAGCCAGTCAACAGCGTCAGGTTGAGCCTGATGTAAAGTTTCGGGACCTCCTTTGAATCTGGAGAGGTGGCAGTCGTTGACTATGTGGGTCATAGTCTATCTGGAGCCGCAGGGGCAGTTCGGGTCATCTCTGGCTCCCCAGCGATGGAACACAGCAGCGCACCGGCCATGGCCTGTTCGATAGCGATTGAGGAGGGCCCATTCATAACGTGCTAGGTCAAAGCCGGGTTGACACTTGCAGGGGTCTGTGATGAGGTGTTTGTTCTCTACCTCAGCTGACTGCCTACTCTGTTTCCAAGAGTCTGGAACAGAGACTACAATTATCCTTTGAATCAAATCTATGTTGTGTTCCTAGTATGAATGGTAATTTATACAGTTTCTGCTGTATACATTTATGTAACTTACAGTTTCTGATATATTGACTACATACAGATTGAATTTACCTTAGAAGGTGTTATCATTTTCAAACTCACTTTATACTATAAACATAGATTATAAAACAGCTCCAAAATTTTCCTTAACCACTCTTAATGTCACTACTACTCTTTGCAGGGTACCTGCAAGTATTCATCAAAATGTATTAGGGCTGTCGGTCATTGTTGTTTTCGAAGGGTTATGTTGTTTTCTCCGGGCTGGCTTCACGGGCGGGTAACAGACGACCAGGGACTCATAGTTGAGCTGTAGGCAGTATCTCTTTATTCATGCAGGACGCAGCACAATCTAAGCCGAGCTAAGCTAAACTCAAGGTAAAGTACTCTAAAACTCACAATGCTGTCTTTATATATACTTGCCAAGTAGGGTGGAAACAGGGTGTGACATAGAGAGGGTGGAGAGAAAAGTGACTGGTGACAATCAGAGTGTGACAAGGAGAGGATCAGGGTGTGACAAGGAGGGGGGGTGGAGCAAAAACATATCATGAAACAGTGGGGATTGAACCAATGCCCTGGAGGGAGGTGCTTGTTAACAGCGGTTATATAAATAGAATGAAGTGGTTATGAATAAATAGAATAGTGTTAAGCAGGGGGGATTTAAACCAAATGAAACAGAAAGGGTCTCATGCATACCAACAGGTCATTTTAGAACATTTTTATTTCATAAAACAAAACCCTTAAAAAATCTGTAGTGTAAAGGCAAAAGTGAACATAAAATTAGTGACTAAACATGCATAGTCGCTATATAGTGCCAGAGTGATATATGTTAGTTATTCTGCAAATTCAATAAATGTGACTTCAGTTATAATCACCAGAAAGAGAATTTACTTGACATTGAATATAATTTCTTTAAACAGAAAAATGACCAAAAATGGACATATAAAGGACTGTGATAGAAAACAATCATTGTAAAATGAATTCAGTAATAAAAAAAGTAACAAATTGATGCTTGCTGAAAAATTTTCAGAGTATAATAAATTCATTATCTGAAAGGAACAAAGTGAATTAGTGATATTCTTCTCATTTATTTTTTTTTCTACTAAACATTTTATTTTTCAGTCAAATTTAGATAAGCACAAATCACACAGCAACCTGATGTTCCTGAGAATTAGCAAACCACAAATGTGATCTAAAACTACATTTTGAAGAACAGCTTTAACTTAAGTGCCAGATCCATATCTCTGATGTGGAAATTCCTTTGGCTCAAGTAGTTGCTGTTATAAGAAACTTGATGTCTACAAAAAACATTACAATTCTGCTGGAAGGAATTTGTAGTTCAGAAGAAATATTCCATGGTCTCATCTAGATTAAAAATATGGGTGATATTCTTTGCCTAGCTACCCATTCATTTTAGGATATTGGAATTTATTTTCTAAAAGTCAAATCTTGGATAATTGTGTGCAATTAGACATAATTTCAGTTAGACTTAAAATAAACTAAATAGTGATAATTTAGGAGAGACTGTGTTTGTTTGCTTGTTTGTTTGGCCGACTCCAGGGATTTACCACTATAAGCTGACATTTTTAGATAGAGACAGAAACAGAAAAGGCAGAAAGATGTACGGTGAAAGAAACCACTACAAGAAAGCTTTCTTCAATGGCAACCACTATAAGAAAGCTTTCTTCTTGAATACAACCTGAATTGTACACATGGCAAAGAAAATGAGCTATTTTGCCGCCCCTCAGGAGATAGTCTTAAAATACATTATATATATAATATATATTTGATTAAAAATTAGCTATTAGGAAAGTCAGTAGTATTTGTGACTTTTATATCTCTAATACTAAATTAGAAATCCATTCCAATGAACAAAATGTTTTGTAACATGAATGTGTAGGAACCAAATTGATTACAATGACCAGAGAAACATGGGGCATTTTAACTATATCATGAATTAATTTATCAAATTAAAAGTGTTTTCAATTACAATTATGCTACTATATTTAAAAATGCAGTGTTTATCCTCAACACATTACCAGTGTAAATTAGTATGGATTAAAAGGGAAGAATTGATTCAACTGTGAAGATGTAACCCATTTTCAGCTTATTGCTTATTTCAACTAATGTGATTCTATGAATCATTCCACAAGTATTCACCAGGTAGTTTCTCAGTGATATATTGTCAATCATTAATTAAATATGTAATGAAAATGTAAGATGACAAATATACTGGTAAGCACTTTTGCATCTGATATAAAGTAACAATGTTATAAATGATGAATAGGTTAGTAAACTAAGACTGTTTGCTTTGTACATTATCTTACACATAGCTGTAAATCAGAAGCCACTAGTCTATTGAACAGGTCATAAAAGCAAATATATAGTCAAAAACAAACGGTGACTAAATGTGTCCTGAAATTACACCTCTCCAGAGTCCTTCCCCACTAGGGAAAGAGAGACAGGCAGGGATCATGGATCAATCTGCCAATGCCCATGTTCAGCAAAGAAGCAATTACTGAAGCCAGACCTTCCACCTTCTGTACCCCATAGTGATGGTGGGTCCATGCTCCCAGAGAGATAAAGAATAGGAAGGCTTTCAATGGAGGGCATGGGATACTGAGCTCTGGCAGTAGGAATAGGTAAGTGGCTGAACCATTCTTTGATTAAAAAACAACCAGAAATGCTTGTCAGTTACTGTCATGTATGCAACCCCACCTTCCAGAAAATATTTATATACTTTTGCCATATTTGGGAGCTATGACCCTCCCTGACTCAGATTTCTAGTCCTATCCACACTCTGACATCATCTCCCGAGACAAAACTTTTGGTCCACCTTCATATTAGCTGTAAGGCTCAGGCAAAAAACTAGTAAAGTCATGGCTTCTTGGAATATACCTAAAATAGACCTACTAGTTTTTTTTTTTTCCCCAAAATAGAGACTTCACATCTCATCTGCTATATTCTTGCCATAGTTTCCCAATTACTTAACAATTTGTTCTACTTCATATCTGAATGATTTTTCAACTATCAATTCACAGATACTACTATGATGCCAATCTGACTTCTCTGGGCAGACAACCTCACCAATGTGTCTTGTAACCCCACCTCTCGAGAGCCCTGCCCCGCTAGGAAAAGAGAGAAACAGGCAGGGAGCATGGATCAACCTGCCAATGCCCATGTTCAGCGGGGAAGCAATTACAGAAGCCAGACCATCCATCTTCTGCAACCCATAATGATCCTGGGTCCATGCTCCCAGAGGTATAAAGAATAGGAAAGCTTTTAAGAGAGGGGATGGGATATGGAGCTCTGGTGGTGGAAACTGTGTGGAATTGTACCCCTCTTATCCTATGGTCTTGTCAATAGTTCCATTTTATTGATAAGTTTAAAAATAAATGATTTTATTAACAGAATTTGAAATTAAAGCATCATCTATTAAATGTTATGAAAGTATACTAATAAAGAAAGGGATATATATATTTTCAAAAGCTTCATGAGCCAATTACATTTATAACATGTTTACTATAAATTAGACTATCTAGACCTTCCATGTGAGTGTTCTACCTAACTTAATCATTATACAACTTTATTCTGAGATAGGCTGACAAAGAACAACCAAACTCAGATGCATTTGTAAACTGCCTGTCAGGGTAAGAAACAAACTTTTCTACTGTTGAAAGAAGAAAAACATAAAAAGACAAAGCCAGGATAAGGCTGAAAACAAACTTCGTTTTTAAAAGACAAATTAAAAATACAAGTTGGGAGTAGAACTGAATTAAAAGGGAAAAGCTGACACTTAGTGAAAGAATTGAGTCAAGAATTAAAAAAAAAAACTTTAACTGTGGCAAAAACATTAATTTTTGCAAGAAAGCTACATTTTTAGACGACAGAGAAAAAGTGTTTTTCTACTTGCATTTGGAAGATATGAAAGAATAAAACTCAATAAACAAAAGGTTTTTTTAATAAAACAAATATAACTAGGAAAACAAGGATAAATCTTGGGAGTTATAAATTTATTATGATCCTGTGAAATTTCCTTAATAATTCAAATAGAATATAATCCACAATCTGTAAAATTCCCACAACTCTTTAACAGTAATGGCTAGTTGTGATCTCCATATAGTTATAAAATGGAAACAATGAACAGTCTAAAGACTCACTTCTGAGTTTTTGTTCTTAAAAGCTGTGTGACTTCTAGCTCCTTGGGGAAGTTGGGCTGTGTGTGTTTGGGGTAAGGGGGTGCTGCTGCAACAGCATTTTTAAGCTTTGTATTGAATGTATGCTCCTGGCATACAAGCGTGAAGGGTTATTTTGTAGATATGAAATCTTTCTGTATTATCCCTTTGTTGTAAAGGCTACCAACATGTGGCTGGCAATCCTAACAAACCGCAAGAATAACTGTTGCTTCCAGATCTCCCTTACCCAAATATTCGAAAACCCTCACTTTTACTGTTACTAATATTATAAATAAGAATTCACTGTATTCAAATTATCTCTTCCTTGTTAAACCCACATGTCTCTCTCATAGATGCTGATTTCTGGAAAAGTCATCTTAGCATTGTCTATTTTTGTATCTTTGCTATTTTTTTTTCCAATTTACATCAAACTGTAAAATGGCAAATTTAATGAAATGGCTTTAAATAATACATATTCTGTGCTCTTTTTGCAAAAAATGCACCTCTTTTAATTAGATTTTTATACAGAGTTGTCTACTGCTCTGCATCTAGTAAATGGGTTATATTCCAAAATGACTGAGAAGAAATGACAAATAACGTATTAGACAAAATGATAATTATCTGGGAGTCGGGCGGTTGCGCAGCTGGTTAAGTGTGCATGGCGCAAAGCCCAAGAACCAGCTTAAGAATCCCCGTTGGAGCTTGGAGCCCTGGCTCCCCACCTGCAGGGGAGTCCCTTCACTGGTAAAGCAGGTCAGCAGATATCTAACTTTCCTCCTCTCTGTCTTTCCCTCCTCTCTCCATTTCTCTCTGTCCTATCCAACAATGATGACATCAATAACAACAATAACTACAACAACAATAAAAAACAAGGGTAAAAAAAGGGAAAATAAATAAATAAATAAAAATAAAAAATATATAATTATCTTTAACACTGGAAATCCTAAGCTTTTAGATACATGAGATGACAAATCCATGTATTATATAATTAGTCACTTTCTATATCTCACATTGTAAACACAATAGTCATAGTACTAAACATCTACTTTTTCACCCCCAAAATATACAATAGGTAACAAAAGTTGAGTTATAGATAAAAGTGGAACAATTTGAAATTACTCTTTCTTTTAGCTCATCTATCTGAAATAGTCTTTCTTGTTTTCTTTTTACTCAGTATAAATTTACTTTTATAAAGTTTAGTTCAAATATTTTATGAATCTGTATTAAAATATATATAAATTATGGTTTGCCTAAAAGTTCAGTTTTCTTCTATTATTTGTTTAATTTCTTTATTTAGCACCTATCAAGTTGTGTTTCCTTGAGAATGACTGAAGACCTACCATTAAGCCCTGCCTCAGGATGAGTCTGCTAAAGTCCTAGTGTGCTGAACTCTATAATTTGAGTGGTGGACACCCATCAAATCTAGTCCTATATGGCTGTTGAAGTTTGTTCGGGAACCATATGCATTTTTACTATATATATGATAAAATATATATAACTGATGCTTCCTGCTCTCCCTTACCCAAACATTCAAAAACCCATAGTGATATATATATATATCACTTAGGAAGAATAGTTTAAAGGGAAGGATATGGATATAATTGTAGAGTCCTCTGCCTATTTCTCTTATGTAGTGCTTGATGCCTGTAATCACATCAGCCTCCTGATCATCAACTTAGTAAGTTTTGCTTGGGTTACCAACTGTTTTATATATACCTGGAAAGTCTCTTTACAGAAATACTTGAGACTATATCAGGATTCACTTTGCTTGTGTAACTTTAGAAATATATCTTATTTACTTATTATTGGATAGAGACAGAAATTAAGAGGGGTGTGGGAAATAAAGAGAGGGAGAGAGAAAGAGAGACACCTGCAGCCCTGCTTTACCACTTGTGAAGCTTTCCTTTTGCAGGAGGGGACCTGGGGCATGAGTCTGTATCCTTATGTAGTATATGTGCATTTAACCAGGTATGCCACAACCTGGCCCCTCCTGTGTTTCTTCATTCATGAATTATAGTTTTGGAATATTTACTTCCAAATATGTAAAGCATTTTTGCACATCTTTCTGTTTAAAAATGAAGTGGAAAGCTATGCAGTTGTGTTTACAACAATATTGTAAATACAAGTTTATACTGGTTGCTTTTGAAAATCAGTTATGTCACTTTTTGTAGGTTTCAGTATTCTTGGAATAAATATTTGTTTATTTTTTTAACGAGGATAGCATTGGTTTATGGTGTTGTAGAAGTTTCAGGTGTGTACCCTTGAAAATTAATATGTGTATATACATTATATTCACTATGTTACTTCACTCCTCACCTTCTGATTGGTTTTACAGTCTAAAACATCACTTTCATTTGTCTTTTCAGTTGCCCTAAAATTTAACTCACATGTGACCTATTGGTAGATAGTATTGCTTTGACTTTTTTTTTTTTTCTGATAGAGACAAGGAGAGACAGAGGGAGAAAAAAATTAAAGACACCATGGGTTTAGGGGCCTGGCATAAACTTGGATCCCCAGGACGGCAAATCAAGCATCCTTCCAGGTGAATTATCTTACTAGACCAATAATATTTCTCTAAACGGATTTAGCATAAATTATTTTTTTAAAGATTTTATTTATTTATTTATTAGTGATAAAGATAGGAAGAGAGAGAAAGAACCAGATATCACTCTGGCACATGTGCTGCTGGGGATCGAACTCAGGACCTCAAGCTTTAGAGCCCTACTTATAATGGATAGAGAATAGAAAAATAGGCCTTTGCCACTACTCCCCAAGTTCCTTTTCTTTTTATTCACATTTATGCCCAGGAAAATAGTTTTCACATCATGTATTCATTTTCTTTGAGATACTTATTTATTTTACGTTTAGTAGTGAGTCTGAACACTGAACCATATGCTTGCGAGACACACACTCTGCTGCTGAGCTATATCTCCAGTCTCTTTGAGGACTTAGCTCCTGGGATCTCAGCCCCAGAAAATCCTTACAGAGCAAAGTGGCAAAATCTTAAGTGTGATCTGTGCATTTTTGTTTTCTCTCAATCAGAAATTTAAAGCAAAACTGACTGTAAAAACAGCACTAATAAATGGTTTCCCAACCTACCTTCTCTTCCCTTACAGGTTTAATATTGAAATTAACCCAGAGATTTCTCACTGTATTTTTCAGATCATTAATGATATTACATTTTTGAATTTTAATACTTACTGCAGCATTTCATTTATTTTAACACAGAAATTTATCATCACTATTAGAAGTTTGAATACCTCATGAATATTTTAAGAATTTCATAAATTTTTGATAAATAATTTTTTTCTTTATTGTGGGGATTATTGGTTTGCAGTTAACAGTGAAATACAGTAGTTTATATATGTGTAACATTTCCCAGTTTTCCACATAACATGTCCTTCATGTTCTAGGACCTAAACCCTCCCTTCCACCCAAGTCTTTTACATTGGTACAATACACCAAGCCCAGTCCAAGTTCTGCTTTGTGTTTTCTTCTTTTTCAAACAATTTCTTATTTTTTTTTTTTTTTGGCATGTATAGAGTTATCACTAAGGCTCTCAGTGCCTGTACTACATATTCACTGCTCCTGGAGGCCACTTTTCCCCATTTTACTGCCCTTGTTGTTATTTTTATTGCTATTGTTGTTGATGGATAGGACAGAGAGATATCCAGAGAGGAGGGGTAGATGGAGAGGGGTTAAGAAAGATAGACACCTACAGACCTGCTTCAGTGCCTGTGAAGTGATCCCTCTGCAGGCTGGGAGCTGGGGACTCTCAACTTCTTTATTATTATTATTGGTAATTTAATAATGATAAACAAGATTGTGGAATAAAAGGCGGTACAATTCATACAATTCCCACCACCAGAGTGCCATATCCTACCCCCTCCATTAAAAGCTTGAGAAAACTATCTTTAAAAAATTAAAGTTCTTCTAGTGTAAAAGTAGTTAACCTTTGAGCATGATAAAATTGAATGAGTATGTAAAGGGTTGAATTTTCATTATTTAAGGTAAAATGACATTAATATATCATCAGTCGTTTGATTAAAACTCACAAGAGTGTTTATTAGAAGTTATATAAGCATAACTGAGATTTATCATGGCCAAATTATAATCAATAAGCAAGTACACAATCTCCACCATTTCAGTATTCAGCATATCTAAGATGATTTAGTTTACTGGTCATGTTTTGCAACGGGTATTCATCTCTAGGATTATTTGAATTTATAATGTTAATATGAAGCTAGAGAAAAAGGAAGTTTGAGTTAGTATTCAGTGTAATTTGAAATCATCCATACTATTTACTATGTATAATATGTCCTGTCACATACATACATTTGAATAAACAGTGCCTTTGCTAAAATCACAAAGGTGCAAATGTACTGTGTAAGTAATGCAGATTGGAATTTGAAATTCTTGAGTAATCATATAATCTATATTTTATTAGATATTATTCCTCTATTAAATGCTTACTTTGAACCAAATGTTTCTTTGTGGACTTGTTTGATTCCTTTATAACTATATCAATTCTTAGTATTCTAATGCTGGGATTAATTCACTATCAATATGAGTGAATAAATGCTATTTTTAGCATCACATGAATAATTACTTTAGGTGAGTGGGAAACATAAACAGAAGTTGAGAAAGAAGAACAGAAAGGTAAACTCAAAGCAGGCTAGACTGAATTTGGAGTATGTCACCAAAGTAAAAGTCTGGGTTGAGCATAAGGGCAGAAGTTCTGCTTCACTGGGTGGGGGTGGGGCAGAGGATGGGATGGGACATAGTCTTTTGGTGGTGGGAATGGTGTTTATGTACACTCCTATTAATTTGTAATAATATAAATAACTATTTAATTAATATGAGAAGGGGAAAATTGATTGAATGTCTCAAACTTTTTAATACATAGACCATAGGCTAACTCTTTGATACACTGACTGTCTTAAAAGCTTATATCAGGGAGAACAGAAGCAACCCATGGCACAGCTATATACAAATGATGTCAAAGGACATAAATTGTGGTGATGTTGTGTGTGGTACAGCAAATCCTAACAAAATGATTTTTCAAAGTTAACCCAATTGCCAAATAATGTGATTTATAGCAATAGATATCTATTGCTTTCTTAAACCCTAAGACAGCAGGAACCTCCAGCTTCCTCTATAGTGCCTATATTTACCCCAGTCCTGGAACCTCTAGCGTGGCGTTCACTTTCCTGCATGCTTCTCTCAATTCATACCAAATGATATTCCATCTCCCATCCCAACCTTATCAATGCAATGAGCATCACCTCAGCATGCTTCACTTCAGACTGTGTCCAGAGATGTCAGGCATGGAATGTCAGCCCTTCAGTCACATTACTCTGGTGAGACCTTTCCATTCAT
Source organism: Erinaceus europaeus (assembly GCF_950295315.1). NCBI lineage: Eukaryota > Metazoa > Chordata > Mammalia > Eulipotyphla > Erinaceidae > Erinaceus > Erinaceus europaeus. The sequence goes on from NC_080166.1 coordinate 106,727,260, forward strand.
AGGATTCTCTAATTCCATTCCATATGGTTCACTTCCTAACAAAGTCCCAAAACCTAGATATAGACCAGTTCCCATGAGATAGAGCATATGTTCTTATGTATCCATAAATTAGGGCAAACTATATACCTGAAAGCAAAAGTGCACAATAGTCTGCAGTGAGTCAGTATAAAGTTCATAATGAAATAGTGTCTACTTAAACTTAGATACCGTCCTCACCTACTTCCTATTACATTCCCCTGAATCTTAAAAAAAAAAATTACATTAGATGAAAAAATTTGAACAGCCCATATTTCATAGACAAAAGTACCTGGAAAGAGAGCAAGTTACATGAATTCTTTCAGAAAGAACAAGTTTCATTGTATTTTTAAGTCTGTCATCATTCAAATAAATTGAACTATTATAAGAACACTTATAAAATCTGGGGAAATAACAGAAAATAATATCCTTATTATATACTCATGCCAGAAAGTTAGCCTTTCCTAGCAGCAAAATTTTGTTATGCTCCACTACTTGAGATATTGTTAGGGAATGTTAAATGGATTTACTTGGTAAATCCAAATGGCTAGAATTCTGGTATAGGAAAGTAGCATATCCTAGAAAACATTTTAGAAAAATAAGTCCTTTTCAGAGTTTCTCTCTCTCTCTCTCTCTCTCTTTCTCTCTCTCTCTCTCTCTCTCTCTCTCTATATATATATATATATATATTATAAAACACAAAGACAAGTCACACTAAAATTTAAACTACCTAAATATCTGTCTCTTACATGAAAGTTATAAACTTTTATTTGTTACATTTATTGACCTTTATCTCAAAATTACAGGAGAAATATGAATTTACTCTGGTAAACTCAATATAATTTTCTTAATAAATTTAAGAGCCTCTATAAACCATAAATGCATCAATTTTTATTATTATTCTAAAATCTATTTATCTTTAAGAACAATTGACAACAGTGATACCAATTGTTACATATAGTTAAGATTTACTTATTTATTAATGAAAGATTGTGAGTGACTAGAGTATTGTCTGACCACATAGAGCACCAGATATCTATGTAACTTGAGACCTGGTTTGTAAAGCATGCACTTTGTCCACTGACCTCCTCTCTGGCCACTCCATATGACATTAATTATCCTGTTATCATATTAAAACAATGAAATATTACTTAAACTGTTTTCTAGTTGCTGTTTTATTATATGATTGTTTTTATAAACTTACAGTAAGTTTTCCCTTTATCTGTGGCTGTCACCTTTAATACTATGTAGTCATGAGAGTTCTAAAATGTGATTAGTTGAAAAAAAAAACTTCATAGACTATAAAGTTTAAAATTCACACCTAGACAATCCATTAGATGACTTCTTTAAAATAAAATTACAATCAAGATTCTATGCATTATTTTGAAACAAAGTTGAAAATTTTACCAGTGGGACATACCTGTGATTCTTACAGGATATTTGTTAGAATATTAACATTTTTCATACATGAAGAAACATTGAAGGAGCTTCTTTGAGAATTTAACACTTCTCAAGTAAATGATAAAAAATGAGACATTGTAATAAAGTACAAATCTTTTTAGCTCACTATCCTAAAGTTTACCAGACAACTTAACCTATAAACAAATCCCTATGCAGATAAAAAGGCACATACTTTGCATATGAATGGGGAATTGACAGTGATAGCTTAGAAGCATATTAGTTTTTACTACCTTATAGATAAATTGGTTTACCTACTTAAATACAATGCTGAACTATTGGAAATATATAGCAGATTTGATATGATTTGTGCAGACTTGCTTTGTCCATCTCATAAAGGAAAAGACCTTGCTAATGGTAAACAACCCAAAGACAACAATATAAAAAAATAAGTAAGGCATTTGCTGAACTAACTGGACTATAATAATCTTCAGAGTAGTCACAAACTTAAATTTGGAATGAAGACCTGTAACTAGAATAATCAAATGTAGAGAAAATTTTAATACAGGAACTGCCCAACTTCTGGAAAGATGTTTCCAGTTATTTTAATTCTAGACAAAATGGAAATCTGAAAAAGGAATAGGAATTGTTCAGAATCATTGACAAATATAAACAGAAGGCAGAGGCAGAGAAAGAAAATGAAAAAGACCACAAAACTAAAGCTTCCTTCAATCAGATGGGGGCCAACTCACTGGGTCATGCACATGGCAAAGTAGCATAAAATTTAAGAGAGCTATTTCACTAGCCCATGAACAGAGTCATTTATATGCTAGATTTTGAGTCCTTGAGGAATAAAAAAAAAAAAAGAATTATACAGTCCCTGAAACTCTACAGCTAGGCAGGAAAACCAGGTATGTCCCAAAATAATGAAAAAGCATTAACATGTTTACATCTGGATATCACAGTTTTGCACAAAATGGGTATCACATTACAACTCATAGCTATTTCCTCATAAGACATGATTAAAAAATAAAACACATAGATTAAGTAGATTTTAACACTTGATTCTATACAAAAGTATGATTCAGGGAGTTGGGCAGTGGCACAGCGGGTTAAGTGCATATGATGCAAAACACAAGGACCAGGCATAAGGATCCTGGTTCCAGCCCCTGCTCCCCACCTGCAGGGGAGTCGCTTCACAAGTTGTGAAGCAAGCAGGTCTGCAGGTGTCTATCTTTCTCTCCCCTTCTCTGTCTTCCCCTCCTCTCTCCATTTGTCTCTGTCCTATCCAACAACAACAATGACATCAATAACCACAACAATGTTAAACAACAAGGGCAATAAAATGGAAAATAAATAAATATAAAAAAAATTTTTAAGTATGATTTGGGGGGCGAGGCCAAGATGCTGAGAACAACTGGTACACAGCATGGGATCCTGGCCTTCAGCAGGTCTGTGAATACAAGACTTTCTAAGCTTGACATCTATAGCTCAATTTGGGTTCGAAATCTCAGCAAAAAGAAAGGAAATTTTTTGATTATTTGTCTCCTCCCCTCCCCCACAGCCTGAGCCCAGGAGTAGGGAGCTCCTGCTAGCAGGCTTCCCACTGACCTTTTTTGTTTACCAAGATTACTGGCTCACCAGGGGTGCCATTCCAACTCTATTCCTTTCTGAATACTCTGGCTATCTTTTTTTTTTTTTTTTCTCTGAGTAAGTGACATAGGCCCAATTGCAGTGACAAATATCTGATGAGAAACTGGGAAAGACTGCCGGGAAGTTTTTTTTTTTTTTTTTTTTTTTTTTTAACATTTAACAACAAACAGAATATTACTAAAAGACACAGAATTTGGAAACTAAACAATATGCTCCTTAAGAACCACTGGGTCAGAGCAACACTCAAGCGAGAAATTCAAATGTTCCTGGAAACAAATTAAAATGAAGACACAAGCTACCAAAATATTTGGGACACAGCTAAAGCAGTATTGAGAGGAAAACTTATAGCCATACAATCACATATTAAACAACAAGAAAAGCTTCAAATAAATGACTTTCTGCGAACCTTAAAGACTTAGAGGAAGAGAAACAAAGGAACCCTAAAGCAAGCAGAAAGACAGAAATCACTAAAATTAGAGCAGAAATAAACAACATCAAAAATAAGAGAACCATACAAAAGATCAATGAAGCCAAATGCTGGTTCTTTGAAAAATTAAACAAACGACTAGCCAGATTCACTAAACAAAAAAGTGAGAAGACTCAAATTCATAGAACTGTAAATGATAGAGGAGACATTACAACTTACACCATAGAAATCCAGAAAACCATGTAAAAGTTCTATGAAGAACTATAAGCCATCAAGCTAGAAAATCTGGAAGAAATGGAAGAATTCTTAGAAACATATGCCCTTCTAAAACTGAACCAAGAAGAACTACAAGATATAAATGCACCAATCACAAATAAAGAAATCGAAACTGTTATTAAGAATCTGCCCAACAATCAAAGTCCTGGACCAGATGGCTTCACAAACGAATTCTACAAAACCTTCAGCAAACATTTAATACCCATACTTCTATAGTGTTTCCATAAGATCAAAGAAACAGGAACACTCCCTTCCACCTTCCATGAAGCCAATATCACCCTGATACCAAAAGCAGATAGAGACACAACAAAAAAGGACAACTACAGAGCAATATCTCTGATTAACAAAGATGACAAAATATTAAACAAGATCCTGGCCAACCGGATACAGCAGTATATGAAAAAAGATTGTTCATCACAACCAAGTGGGATTTATCCCAGGAATGCAAGGCTAGTTCAACATCTGCAAGTCAATCAATGTCATTCACCACATCAATAAAAGCAAAGCCAAAAACCACATGATCATCTCAATAGATGCAAAGAAAGTCTTGGACAAAATCCAACACCCATTCATGCTCAAAACTCTACAAAAAGTGGGAATAGACGGGAAATTCCTCAAGATAGTGGAATCCATATAGAAAACCTACAGCCAACATCATACTCAATGGACAGAAGCTGAAAGCATTCCCCCTCAGATCAGGGAGTAGACTGGGCTGTCTACTATCACCATTACTCTTCAACACAGTCTTGGAAGTTCTTGCCATAGCAATCAGGCAGGAGAAAGAAATCAAAGCAATACAGATTGGAAGGGAAGAAGTCAAGCTCTCACTATTCACAGATGATATGATAGTATACATAGAAAAACCCAAAGAATCCAGCAGAAAACTACTGGAAGTTATTAGTCAATATAGCAAGGTATCAGGCTACAAAATCAATGTACAAAAATCAGTGGCATTTCTCTATGCAAACATTAAAACTGAAGAAGAAGACATCCAGAAATCATTCCCATTCACTGTTGCACCAAAATCAATAAAATACCTAGGAGTAAAGCTGAGCAAAGAAGTGAAAGACTTGTATACTAAAAACTATGAGTCACTATTCAAGGAAATAGAAACTGATACCAAGAAATGAAAAGACATCCCATACTCATGGATTGGAAGAATAAATAACACCAAAATGAATATTCTCCCCAGAACCATATACAAATTTAATGAGATACCTATCAAAGTTCCAGCAAGCTTCTTTAAGATAATAGAACAAAAACTACAATCATTTATCTGGAACCTGAAAACACCTAGAATTGCCAAAACCATCTTGAGGAAAAGAAACAGAAATGGAGGCATCACCCTGCCATATCTCAGACTATATTATAAGGCCATCATCATCAAAACAGCCTGGTATTAGAATAAAATTCGGCACACAGACCAGTGGAACAGAACTGAAAGCCCAGATCTAAACCCCCCCACACCTATGGACATCTAATCTTTGATAAGGGGGCCCAAAGGATTAAGTGGAAGAAGGAGGCTCTCTTCAATAAATGGTGCTGGGAAAACTCGGTTGTAACATACTGAAGAATTAAATTGAACCACCTTATCTAACCAGAAACAAAAATTAACTCCAAATGGATCAAAGACCTGGATGTTAGACTGGAAACTATCAAATACCTAGAGGAAAACATTGGTAGAACACTTTCCCACCTAAACATCAAGGGCATTTTTGTTGAATAAACACAATTGCAAGGAATAATAAAGCAGAAACAAACCAATGGGACTACATCAAATTGAAAAGTTTCTGTACAGCCAAAGAAACTATCACACAAACAAAGAGACCCCTCACAGAATGGGAGAAGATTTCACATGCCATACATCAGACAAGAGACTAATCACCAAAATATACAAAGAGCCCAGCAAACTTAGCACCACAAAAGCAAATGACCCCATCCAAAAATGGGCAGAGGATATGAAAAGACATTCACTTAAGAGGAGATCCAAAAGGCTAACAAACATATGAAAAACTGCTTTAGGTAGCTGATTGTCAGAGAGATGCAAATAAAGACAACACTGAGATTCCACCTCACTCCTCTGAGAATGGCATACATCAAAAAGGACAGCAGCAACAAATGTTGGAGATGCTGTGGAGACAGAGGAACCCTTCTGCACTGATGGTGGGAATGTAAATTGGTCCAGCCTCTGTGGAGAGCAGTCTGGAGAATTCTCACAAGGCTAGACCTAGACCTTCCATATGACCCAGTAATTCCTCTCCTGGGGATATACCCCAAGGATTCCATGATGTCCAATAAAAAAATATGTGTACTCCTATGTTCATAGCAGCACAATTCATAATAGCTAAAACCTGGAAGGAACCCAGGTGCCCAACAACAGATGAGTGGTTGAGAAAGCTGTGGTATATATATATATATATGTATTTATGTGCAATGGAATACTATGCAGCTATTAAGAACAATAAACCCACTGTATCTGACCCATCTTGGATGGAGCTAGAAGGAATTTTGTTAAGTGAACTAAGTCAGAAAGACAAAGATGAGTATGGGATGATCCCACTCATCAACAGAAGTTGAGAAAGAACAGAAAGGAAAACTAAAACAGCATCTGATTAAATTGAGAGTAGGGCAAAAAGTAAAAACCCTGTGGTGAGGAGGGTGGACATTCAGCTTCCTGGGCGGTGGAGGTGAGTGGGGGGTGGGATGGTACACAGTCTTTTGGTGGTGGGAATGTTGTTTATGTACACTCCTATTAAAGTATAGTCATATAAACCACTATTCAATTAATATGAGAGGGGAAAAATTGATCATATGTCTAGAACCTTTTAAAACACACACTGAGTCTTTTTAATACATAGGCTGAGTCTTTGATATGTTGATTCTCTCAAAAGCCTAGACTCGGGAGAACAGAAGCAACTGGTGGCACCACTATATACAAGGTTCTGGGTATTATACAGCAAACTCTAAAAAAGGGACTTTTCAAAGTTAACCCAATTACCAAATAATGTGATGATAACAATAGCTATTCATTGTCTTCTTGAACCCTAAGACAGCAGGAACCTCACATTTCTACTATAGAGTCTATATGCCCCCCAGTCCTGGAACCTTAGCATGGGGCCCACTTTCCTGCATGCTTCTCTGAATTCATATCAAATAATATTGTATCTACTGAGCGCAACCTAATCAACAAAAAGAGTGCCAACCCAGCATGCTTCACTTCAGACTATGTCCAGAGACATCAGGTGTGGAATGACAACCTTTCAGCTTCATCACTTGGGTGAGACCTTTCCTTTCATAGTATTCTCTAAATCCATTCCAGGTGTTCCACTCCTCAATAAAGTCCCCAAACCTAGATCTAGACCAGGTCCCCTGAGATAGAGCATATGTTCACACGTGTCCATAAACCAGGGAAAAATATATACCTGAAAGCAGAAGTACACAAAAGTCTGCAGAGAGTACCACCCCCAACACTTCATCTGCATTATTCCAGCCTTTAGGTCCATGATTGTTGAACAATTTGTTTGGCTTTGTATGTTAACTCTCTTTTCAGCCACCAGGTTCAGGATGCCATCATGATGCCGACCAGGCTTCCCTAGACTGACTACCCCACCAATGTGTCCTGAAGCTCCGCTTCCCCAGAGACCCACCCTACTAGGGAAAGAGAGAGGCAGACTGGGAGTATGGGTCAACTAGTCAATGCCCATGTTCATCAGGGAAGTGATTACATAAGCCAGACCTCCGACCTTCTGCAACCCACAAGGACCCTGGGTCCATGCTCCCAGAGGGATAGAGAATGGGAAAGCTATCAGGGGAGGGGATGGAATATGGAGACTGTGTGGTGGGAATTGTGTGGAGTTGTACCCCTCCTATCCTACGGTTTTGTTAATGTTTCCTTTCTTAAATAAATTAAAAAAAAGAAAAGTATGATTCATTTTTTGTAATTTTTTTTAATGAGTGAGAGAACTGTAATAGGAAGTAGGTGAGGAGGGTATCTAAGTCTAAGCAGACACTATTTCATTATGAACTTGATACTGACTCACTACAATCTATTGTGTATTTTTGCTTTCTGGTATATATTTTAACCTAATTTATGGATATATGTGAACATATGCTCTATCTTACAGTACCTGGTCTATATCTAGGTTTCGGGACTTTGTTAGGAAGTGAACTTCCAGGAATGGATTAGAAAAGGAAAGGTCTCACCACATTAATGAAGGTGAAGGATTGGCATTCCATGCCTGACTTCTCTGGACACAGTCTGAGGTGAGGCATGCTGAGGTAGTGGTACTCATTGTGTTGATTAGGTTGGGATCTGCAGAAGCAATATCATTGGTATGACTTGAGAGAAGCATGCAGGAAAGTGAGCCCCACCCCAGAGGTTCCAGGACTGGGGTAAATATAGGCTCTATAGAGGAAGTGGGAGGTTTCTGCTGTCTCAGGGTTTAATAAGGCAATAGATAGTTACTGCTATAACCACATTGTTTGGCAATTGGGTTAACTTTAAAAATATGTGATTTTTCAAAAGTGTGATTCTATGACTTCTGTATATGTTTATAGCTTTAACTGGTATCTTTACAATTAAACACATGATTTTCATAGTAACTTCTATATTCATCATATATATAATTTTTGTTAAGAATCTTATTCAAAATAATCAATTATGGTTTAAAACAAATCTCAAACTGTACATAAGCAGATATTTGTTTATAACTGCACACACACACACACACACACACACACACACACACACTGTATCTATTTCAAACGAAATCCCCATTAGGAAGTTTCATTTAAATTAATGTTATTGGGAGTCGGGAGATAGTGCAGCGGGTTAAGCACACATGGCAAGAAGTACAAGGACACCAGCATAAAGATCCCGGTTCGAGCCCCAGGCTCCCCACCTGCAGGAGAATTGCTTCACAGGTAGTGAAGCAGGTCTGCAGGTGTCTATCTTTCTCTCCCCCTCTCTGTCTTGCCCTCCTCTCTCCATTTCTCGCTGTCCTCTCTCCATTTCTCTCAGTCCTATCTAACAATGACAACATCAATAACAACAATAATGACCACAACAATAAAAAACAAGGGCAACAAAAAGAGGAAACTAAATATATACAAAATAAATTAATGTTATCATATCAATAAAATTATATTTTAATTTTTGAGTTTCATTTTCATCCTTCTTTTACATATACCTGTTACCTCAACATATCTTGGATGTCTTTTCCAAATTATCTGAAATTATCTCACCTAGTCTCAGAATTTCATCCTATGTAGTCATAAATATACTTTGATTCACGTTATATAATTTAGTAGCATTTGAGTGATATTTATAATCCCATAAATCAAAGCTTGCATGAGTATGTTGACATTTTGATGACATCATAACAGAATTCAAATTCTTACTCTCATTGATAAAAACATAGAATAAAATGCAAACAATAACCAAACATTAATATATGTGGTACAAAGCTTTTCCTATAAGTTATTACCTACTTTTCAATTTATTCTGTATTAATAGGATTTGTGTCAGCTGGGTATATGGATCTACCTATCAATGCCCATGTACAGAGGAGAAGCAATTACAGAATCCAGACCCTCCACCTTCTGTTCCCCATGAAGATTTTTGGTCTCTACTCCCAGAGGGATAAAAGAAAAGGAAAACTTCTAATAGAGGGGAGGGGATATGGAACTTTGGTGGTGGGCACTGAATTGTATGGAATTGTACCCCTCTTATGCCACAATCTTTTCAATCACAATTAAATCGCAAATAAAATTTTAAAAAGGACTGTATAATTGCCTTTTTCATTAATAAGAAAATAATTACCATAACATTAAATTTGTACTTGATATTCTCTATGCCAGAATGAAATGGTCTCTGACTTGCTTCTCACTTCATTCAATGTCAGCTCACTGCTTCTCTGGACTAACCTGTACTAGAACAGTGCTATCTTCATCATGTTCATACACAGTACATTATATCCACTAACTAGAGTGTAAAGGCTACAAAGGGAGACATTCCCAGGGCTCCACGGTGACCCTCCCCTGAAAGTGAACATTTACAATGTACAAGAATCCAAATTCAAGCCCATCGTCCTGACTTGCAGGATTAAAGCTTCAGGAATGACAGAGAAATGCTACAGATGTCTCTCTTTATGCCCTATCTCCCTTTCCTCTATCTCTATCCAATAAATCTCAATCCAATAAATAATTAAAAAAAAAAACAAGGTGAAACTTTCCATAAGTTTTCCTCTGTGCTCTGTCCCTCATGAATAATGTTAAGTCACTTAATAGATATTTTTAAAGAGTTTTTGTAAATGAGTAAATTCAGGACTACAGAACTCAAGCCAGTTAGCTCTAGAGTATTTAAGACAAAATTTACTTAATTAAAACTAACTGTAGAGAGCTATGAGATAATGGCACACTCATGACTGGAAAGAAAGCCTGTATCTAAATTATAATTGTAACAACTGAAATTTGAAAAGATAAAATTCAATTTGTAATTTAGTGTTTCTATCTTCATATTTTGCTTTACACAGCATGCTGGGACAAGTACATTGTTTAATTTCTATAATTTAGTGTTTTTGTTTATTTAACAAAAAACTATTCTAATGTAATCTAAAAGGGTGGTGTGACTCACAGTTTCTATGTCCCAGCAGTTAACCCAAATCCTTCTAGTAACAACAAATTCTGATTTAATCTTGTGTATAAATGGGAGAAAAAGTACAGGACTATTAGCTCTATAATAAATTAGTGGAATGAATACTACCTGATGTTGTATACATTTATTAAAAATCATCAATTGAGGTACTATCAAGGATGCAGTGATATATAAAGATCAGAGATTCTGGACTTCAGAGATATGACAAAATGATGAAAATATATTCTCAGAAGTATACAGATAGTGCTCAGACCCTCCCTGGAAGGAGAAGGCTTTGTGAGTGGTGAAGTAGTACTGTGTCTTTTTTCCTCCCTTTCTGTCTTCCCCTCCCCTCTCAATTTCTCTGTTTCTATCCAATAAATAAATAGATAAATTTATAGATAGGTAGATATAAATACACAATGAGACTAAATTTAATAGAGGCTATAATAGAAATAGCATACTTTCATAATTAATAGAACTTTCTCATAGTTTCATTCATAGTATAGTATTTTGAATGAGGCTTGATATGTATTGATTGCCTTTAAAAAGGCAAAGGCAAAGCATAGTAGTTTGCTTTTAATCTTGTTACATGACACATGCCCCACTGTCCTTGTCAACATTACCAATTGCTCTTTTAAAATAGATTTACTGCATTAGTTTGCAATTCTGTCTCAGAAATGTATGTTGACAAATTTTCATTCAATCTATCAGTTTATTTTTCCAAAAGCTCACTTTCCTTATTATTTTTTCTAGACCACTACCTGAGATTAAATAAATCTTATTGGATAATTACTTAAATTGTCCTTTCTAGTACTTTCAAGTGTGAGTTTATTAACGGTAGTTAACTCAGGAGAGAACACACACCTTTCTAGGAATGTATTGGTAACTGTTAATCCAAACACTGATACTAATCTTTCATATGTCATACTATATCTTAAATATATTTTCAGCCTCGTTATTAATATTTCTTCTAAAATATACCCAATTAAATATGTTAAAAACTAATCTAATTTACTTTTATTTTTATTATCTTTATTTATTTATTGGATAGAGATGGTCAGAAATTTGAGGGAAGGGGGTGACAGAGGAGAGAAACAGAGAGACACCTACAACACTGCTAGACCACTCACAAAACTTTCCCTCTGCAGGTAGGGACTAGGAGCTAATAACTGGTTCTTAAAGCACTGTAACATGTGCACTCACAAGGTGCACCACCACCTGGCCTCTAAATTCATCAAATGTCTAAGCACAAAAGTTTTGAAAAAGAAAGTTACAATAGTTCTAAGTGTAGTCTGGAAGCAAAGTACAAATTCATCAACCTTATTCAATAAGCTGTAATAATAGCAAATCATAACAAGAAGTTATTTAAATTACAAGTATATAATTTATATTCTGCTTCTGAAAGTTGTCTGTTTATACTATTTTAGTATACCAATCTGATATTGTCTTAAAATGATAACCTATGGACTATATTACATTCTGGTATCCATATTTTCTTTAAGGCTTTCTTATTCAAAAGTCCTAAAACTTCAATGAGAGTTTGATTAATTGGGGACAAAGAACCATAAAATAATAGGGAGTCAGGCTGTAATGCAGTGGGTTAAGCGCAGGTGGCGCAAAGCACAAGGACAGGCATAAGGATCCCTGTTCCAGCTCTGGCTCCCCACCTGCAGGGGAGTGGCTTCACAAGCGGTGAAGCAGGTCTGCAGGTGTTTCTCTTTCTCTCCCCCTCTCTGTCTTCCCGTCCTCTCTCCATTTCTCTCTGTCCTATCCAACAATGACAACAATAATAACTACAACAATAAAACAACAAGGACAACAAAAAGGGAATAAATAAATATTTAAAAAAATAAGTAAATAATTCATGTTTTAAATAAAGAGAAATTAATACATAAATGAGTCTTTTCTTATAAAATTAAAGTGCCAGAGGTTTTATTTGTATTTTTTTATTGAGAGACTAACGGTTTATAGTAGTTTTTGGCACATAGGTACAATTTTTCTTCTCGCCAAGATAAGTATCTGTGAAACATTTCACCCCCAAATTAGGTCCATCATTGTGTACCAGGACCTGGAAGCTTCCCTCCCCTTATTATTCTCCTTGCCCTCTCTAACCAGAGTCCCTTGCTTTGGTGTAACACTAGAGTTATGGCTGGACTTGGTGATTAGGAAAAATCCACTGCTCTCAGTGGACAGTATTACTATTATTATTTATTTTGATAGAGACAGAGAAATTGAGATAGGAAGGGGAATACAGAAGGTAAAACAAATAAACAAAAACCTTTCAGTATCAGTTTATTACTCATAAAGCTTCTCCCACATCACGTGATAAATTGGTTTGATACCAGGTGCTTATACATGGTGGCATGTAGTTTTTACTAGGTGCACCACTGCCTAATCCCTAGAGTCTTTTCCCAAGTACTATATTAATAGTAAACACACCTTTAGTATTGTCCATATTTTCAGAGATATAGCTGGCTCAATTAAACAATGAATACAATAAGTAAGTATATATATATATATATATATATATATACCAAAACAAAGGGAAAAGACAAAATTATTATTGTATTCCAAGAAAATAGCATGCTTGAATATCTGTCACCAAAAACTAAATATTTATTAATGTTAGATTTTGCTCCAGATGAAATAACTCAAATATGTTTCTGTAAACAAAATACAAGATAATAGAAATAATTTTGAAAATAAATAACAGAATATAAATCATAACAAATGAAAAAACATAAAAAAAAACTATGATTATATATTCTTAGCAAACAAAATGTACACGTATGTGCAAGTGAGATATTTAGATTAAACATCATAATTTAATTTCCATTGTTAGACTCCTATTTTTTTAATATTTTATTTTTAATGAAAGCTATGCAGAGAAAGGGGAAGATAGACTATTATTTAGCTCTGACTTATAGTGGTGCTGGGGATTGATCCTGGGACTTTAAAGCCTAAGGACTGAGAATCTTTAATATTACTATTATGTTGTCTACCCAACCCTAGAAAGTAGTTTTAAGCAGTGTATTTGGATGTTTGTTGTGGTACCAAATAAACATATCAGTTGCCATTAACATAGTTATTCTATTTCAAATAATTTATCATACATATATTGTTGCATTGGGAAATATATATATATATATATATATATATATATATATATATATATATATAAAACAACCCTTTTAAATATTTTACTAGTAATTACAGAAAAGGTAAGTAATGGGTAATATCTTAAATATTTGATATGAAGGAGTCAGTTACAAATACTAGACTAACTCTGAAACATTTTCCGAGTAGATAGTAATACATGATTAGGCAAAATTTAAATAATTATTCATGTGTATTCAAACATTAGATAAATAAATATATATATAACATTTTTATTTTCATAGTTTTGAAAACTGCATATATAAGTGCATCATAGTGTGATCTAGAATAAATCTTATCAAAACTTCAAACATGGAATCAGGCAGTAATGCACCTAGCACCATGCCCAAGGACTCGGGTTCAAACTCTTACTGTATGTATGGGGGAAGGGGGAAGGGTACGGGGGGGGGTGCAGTTTATGAATGGTATTAGCATGCTGCAAATCTCAATCTCTTTACCTTCCCTCTCAATATCTGTCTGTCTTAACAACAACAACAACAAAAAAAAAAAAACAGAAAGAAAGAAAGAAAGAAAGAAAGAAAGAAAGAAAGAAAGAAAGAAAGAAAGAAAGAAAGAAAAAGGAGATAAAGAAAAAGAAAAATGCCACCAGAAGCTGTAAATTTGTTGTTCAGGAACTAAGACCCAGCGATAACCCTGGAAACAATTTTAAAAAATATAAAGTCAAACATGATAGAAAAAAGAAAATGACAACCAGGAGCAGTGGATTCTTGTGCCGGCACTGAACCCCACTGATAAGCTTGGGAACAATTTAAAAAAAAAAAGAAAGCCAATCATGATTGTTTCTGAGAAGTTGAATTTCACAGTATGATTATATCCTTCTATACCCTTCACTTCACTTTTCAACTGCAGGTACTATTAATACATGCTTTTCAAAAATATTTTACAAGTTAAAAGGTAAAAATTGAAGTGGATCTAAGAATGTTGCTTTACTTAAATCAAAAGCTATCATTTCAGTAGCAGTGTTACCAGAACAGTACTGCATTGTTTTTAACAATAAAATATAAAATTGATGGTGCATTAAGTTTGAAGTAATTTAGTAGGACTTTTAAGGTTAACCTCAAATCATATTTTCATTAAAACTATTCATTGATTTATTATTATTTCATATAATTGTTTATAAAGTGCAAACTCCTTTAAAAGATACACATAAACCAAACGGGTTTATAAGAAATTATCACCAAATGTATGTATGAAAGTAAATACTACTGTGAAAATGTCTTAAAGGGAAGTTAACTATTTTTTATCTTTATCAAAAATTGTATTAGTTTGTAAGTGAGCATCAATTAAAGATTTAAAATTTAAAAAAAAGAAACTTTTTACCATGAAAGGTGGAGCAAATTATGGTGTTTCTCCTTCTTTGTTTCTTTTTCTCCCTTACTATCTCTTTCTGTGTGAAATTAAAAGAAAAATTTCTGCTAGAAACAGTGGAATTGCCAGGTGTGAAATTGCCAAAGGGAAGAGGAAAATGTTCCACTATTTCTGTACATGTCACTTTTGTAATAACAAACTTTTTTTTTTGCATTTCCTTTTAGTGAGGGTCTACTCCTATTATGACAACAGAAATGGAATATTTCGATCATTATTTTGCTTTTTAATTTTCTATACAAATGACATTTTCTCTTTAACATGTAGTTAATTTTGTCTCAAAGGCTAGTAAATATTCATTCGTAAATATTCAGTGAGGACTGGCAAGATGGCACAACTTACAACAGTGTGCCTAATGTGTCCTGTTCTCTGCTCTGATTTCATACCAGCCTCTACAATTCCACTCTCCCTCTCCATTTCTTCCCTCTCCCTCTCCCTCTCCCTCTCCCTCTCCCTCTCCCTCTCCCTCTCCCTCTCCCTCTCCCTCTCCCTCTCCCTCTCTCTCTATCTCTCATACATTATATAAAACAAAAAAGCAAAATAAATAAATAAATAGCTTCAAGCAGTAACACTCTGCTAACAAAAAATAAATGATTTTATAAAGCATATTTAGTGAGCATATATTAATAATTTGCACCATCTCTCCAACTAAGCACAAAATCCTAAAAGAAACATAGAGCTGAAAAATCTTCTTACTTGGATAGTTCATCAATTTGCCATGTGCTCCACCCAGGTGTAAGCCCAACTACTAGTACACTACAGGAAACTGTGGTGCTTTTCTCTCTGTCTCTGTCTCTGTCTCTCTCTCTCTCTTTCCCTTCCCCCCTTCCTCCCTCTCTGCCTCACTCTACCTTGAAAAAGAAAATTCTAAACTCAGGTAAATCCACAGTTCACTAATTATGATAAAATATGACAGTTTCCTCCCACAATGCAGAGTATTTTTGTTCTGTAAGGCCCATGAAGGTTCTATATATTTTAATAAGGGAAATATAAGCCTTTCTAGAGAAAACATGGTACTCAAATAAGTACTTAATAACTCACATCGTTTTGTTCAAATCAAAGAAAGCATACAGCTGTCATTGCTATTCTATTTCAGGTGGAAACTTTGTGATTTAAGGAATTTGGAAAGTAACTATATTTGAGTTGGAATTCGAAAGCTTAGTGAAAAAGTTTGTCTCTGTAGTTGTGGCTCTCTAAACCTGTGACAAAGATTTGAAAACCACCCTCTGGTGACGTCTGAGGACTTCCTCTGCACCATCTGTGCTTTTGAAATGTCAGCACTATAAGTATCCAATACTGAGAACAATCTGTAAGAAGCTCACCGAAATAGGACTACTAACTTTTATCAGATTCAGCCCACTGCTTACCATAGATGCTAACAGAAACAACCTAATGTCCTTTACTTGATCAAAGGATCTTTATCTTGAAGCTAGAAATGCAGGGATTCCTAGGGAATTACTGACATAGCACTAAGCAATGTTGGACTAAAATTAGATTAAAATATTGTCAGTACCTTTGTTATGAAGATAGTAAAAATAATTCAGTTAATTTGAATATACTCCAAGTTCACTGAACTTTCAAATGCTTTGCTATTGACAAAGACTAGAAGACAATTTGCTTACATTAGAATTACATAGTATTTACTAATGGCTTAATCAGCCTATTCAAATAATTATGTTTCTGGTTATTACTTGAAAACTAGCTAGTGAGAAAAAAATAATAAAGTAGGTTATGAGCTCTAAATTCATTTACTTTTATCTGTAATAAAATTTTGGAAGACATATACATTTGTGTTAGTGCCCTTGTAATTTTTAAAATAACATTCATTCATAAGTATCTATAAATAAGTGCCAGACACTAACCTACAAACATCTCAAAATAATTAAATATGAATGCATTGATACTCTATATCTAATCATGCAGAATTAAATTAACTCAATTTACTTTGGCTTTTAGAAATAAACCCTTTCATATAGTATACACAATTTTCTGCATTGACTACAGTATTATGTCAAAAAAGTAGTTTTGCTTTTCATTTTTATAGCTGTATCATTAATATTAACACATTTCTAACTATTAACTTGAAGACGTGTAGCATAGCAATGGGTACATGGTCAAAATGTAACTTATAAACTAGTCAGCTACAGTAGAAAGAAGAGCACACCACTTTCTAAAATAATAAGCCTTCTTTTTGCCTTTTGAAACTGTCACCCATGACTAATGTGCCTTTTTCGAGCATTACTCAATTAAAGAATTTGTTGGTATATTCTAGAACCACTTTTGAAATTCCGTAGCTTTACGAAAACTATAATTTCATTGTGCATAAGAATCTAGGAAGTTGGTTGGTGGTGTAGTGGGTTAAGTGCACATGGTGCCAAGGGCAAGGGCAGGTGTAAGCATCCCGGTTCGAGCCCCCAGCTTCCCACCTGCAGGGGAGTCTCTTCACAAGTGATGAAGAAGGTCTCCAGGTGTCTTTCTCTCTCTCCCCCTCTGTCTTCCCCTCCTCTCTCCATTTCTCTCTGTCCTATTCAAAATCAACGACATCAATAACCACAACAATGTTAAACAGTAAGGGCAACAAAAGGGAAAATAAATAAATACATACTTAAAAAAAGTATCTCTAACTGGTGGCACACCTGGTTGACTTTACATGTTACAGTGCTCAAGGACCCAGGTTCAAGCCTCCAGTCCCCACCTGCATGGGGAAAGCTTTGAGAGTGGTAAAGCAGGGCTACAGGTGTCCCTCTTTGTCTTTCTCCCTTCCTATCACCCCCTTCCCTCTCAATTTCTGGCTGTCTCTTTCCAATAATAAATAAATAAAGATTTAAAAAAATTTTAAAGGAGCTCTAGGTGGTAATGATACTATTTAGTTGTTTCTACTTTTGAAAACAATAAATGTTTATTTTAAAGTTGAGACAAGTTAATAACATACACACACACACACACACACACACACACACACATATGAACATTTTGCACCATAAGAATACAAATGAAAGGATAATTGATGCTATTCATTCTGAAACATATAACACTTCTGTTAATAAATTTTAATTTACTTAAATGAGAGCTTCTTAACATAGACAATAATCAGTTTTCTAATTATATAGACATATGTTTCCATAAGCATCATTCTCTTGTGAAATGACACTGCTTTTTTTGCAGATAAAAGCTGTATAAACAGTTATAAAATGTTTAATGACTGCGATTTTTGGTAATGTATGTTGTTTATAGTCAACGTATGAACACTTTGAATTTTTACATCCCTATAATATTGATGCAAAGAAGAGTTAAGCCTGTTGAAGGCCTATATTGAATCTCAAATTCAAATAATATGGAATTAAAGAGCTCATACTGATCATAATACATTTTAAAGACATTTACTTTCATATTCAATATATTCTAAGTATGTTTTCTTTTGATTGCAGAAAGATGTGTTTAGTAACCTCTTCAAAAGCTATATTTTTTCCTAAATGCATGCTAGTTTCCTATAGATCATGTCATAATTTAGAATAAATTAGTAATTTAGATTAAACTGTGCAAAACTGTAGGTGGAGGGTAGCTACTAAATCTCACTCTTGTTTTTACATCTTAAAATTGGTAGGGGTAATGGAAAGTTATTGAAATAAGGTACATAGAAGAGAGTCAGGAACTAGAAAGCAAAGATAAAGTGATTCTCATTTAGATACATAAAATCTAACCCATTTGCACCATGACATCACTAGGCAGCATCACATATGGGCATTAAAGGATTGGTATCTACATTCAGAAAAAGTGCTCATTCATTTCACAAAATATAGTGAATATTCTTCCCCCACTCTTGTAATATGGTCACTATGTATCTTTTTCTCTCTTTGACATCTTTGACACCTGAGAGTTGTTGTTTTTTTCTTTTTCTAATTATAAACTTCAATTATTATTCTCTGACTAGAGAATAAATTTTTAGGGGTCACCTAGTTACAGTTACATGCTCATTACAATGAGCAAAGACCTAGGTTCAATTGCCTTTTGAAATTGTCACCCATGACTAATGTCTTTCTTGAGGATTACTCAATTAAAGAATTTGATGGTATATTCTAGAACCCGTCTGCACCTACAAGGTGAAAGTGAAGCAATGTTGCAGGGGTCTCTTTTTTTCTCTCCCTTTCTATCTTCTCTTCCCCCTCAATCTTTTTCTATCTCTATCCAAAATAAATAAATACATATTTAAAAAGAATAACACTTTAATATTTAAAAATATTTTTATGTTTTTGGTTCCTCATAGACTGGACTGAACTACTGGACACAACACTTGAAAAAAAAAGCAAAGATGAATTCTTAAAAACAAGTGTGTTAGCCAGAGAATGGCACAAGACAGTGTTTGCTAGCTATTGTTCCAGTAACAATCCCACCATCATTCTGGATTATTGAAACATATGACCAAGAAAAGGCTGACCACAGTAACAAGAATTCAGAAAGAGAGAAACCAACTTTAACTGTCTAAACTTTGTCAAGTCACTGGCTAATCCTTGACACTTGCATCACAATTTTCATACTGGCAAATTATTCAAATCATCTTAGATGGAGCTTGAAGGAGTCATGCTAAATGAGATAAACCAAAAGGAGAAGGCAGTATATGGGATAAATATGTGATGATCTCACTGAGGGGCAGGATTTAATAAATAAGAACAGAAAAGGAAGCATAAAGTAAAACTTGGACTGGTAGAGTATATTTCACTAAAGCTAAAGACTCTTGGGAAGAACAGGGAGGGGGTTGGGCTTACAGGTCCTAGTACACAATGAAGGACTTGATCTGGGTGTGAGATCCAGACACTTATCTTGTAGACACTTATCTTGGTAAGGTGAGAAATTGTACCCACCTGCTAACAACTGTACTCTATACCATTAACCTCCCATACTGGAAAAAAAAAAAAAGTTCCTCTGTCACTGACATGAGTAATTTTGTAATTACTGAGCTAATTTTCTACATAACATTGTAACTGCTCTGTTATAGAACACAATAAAATCAACAAAACAGGGAGTTGGGTGGTTGCACAGCAGGTTAAACACACGTGGCACAAAGCACAAGGACCAGCTTAAGAATCCTGGTACAAGCCCCAGGGTCCCCACCTGCAGGGGAGTTGCTTCACAGGCAGTGAAGGTGTCTTTTTAAAAATATTTATATATTTATTCCCTTTTGTTGCCCTTGTTGTTTTATTGTTGTAGTTATCATTATTATTGATGTCGTTATTGTTAGATAGGACAGAGAGAAATGGAGAGAGGAGAGGAAGACAGAGAAGGGGAGAGAAAGACAGACTTCTGCAGACCTGTTTCACCACTTGTGAAGCGACTTCCCTGCAGGTGGGGAGCCGGAGTCTCAAACAGGGATCCTTACACTGGTCCTTGAGCTTTGGGCCACCTGCGCTTAAACCACTGTGCTACCTCCCGATTCCTGCAGGTGTCTATCTTTCTCTCCCACTTTCTGTCGTCTCCTCCTCTGTATATTTTTCTCTGTCCTATCCAACAATGATGGCATCAACAATAACAATAATAACTACAACAATAAAACAACAAGGACAACAGAGGGGGATAAATAAATAAATTTTTAAAAAATCCACAAAACATTATAATGTTCTGGATACACCTAGCAAATGAATAATCAGAGAAAACAACACCAACAGAATTATTTCAGGTATAGGAAATATCCAACAAGGACTTGAAAGTTGCTCTTGTATTTATACATAGAAAAATTAATTACCTTTAAAATGAAAGAAAAGGCAAATAGTAACAGCGAAATTCAGGCTATTTTTAAGTAGAGGTAAATAACAATTTATTTTTATAAGATATACTGACAATAATAAAAACCTCACTGAAGTATTTCTGACATTAATTCATACATGAGAAGCACTTGAAAGTTATTAGTACTTTCCTCACAACAGAAGGTAGACAAATTAAAACTCAATTATCTTTTTTGAACCCATTAGATAAATGATGTTTCTGGACAAACTCTACCTTGAAATCTGGAACGAGAGTTGTGGCCAGAGAGTTATAGCATGCAAGACCTGCTTGGCTAGAACAGAAGCCACTTCAGTCATAAGCTAGTATGAATACTCAATTTCTTGACAGATAAATGTCTGCAATCTCACTATGGACTAGCAAGAAAGTGAAAAATCCCCTGATGATTGCTTCTGTTGTACACCCTACCCTTTCTTACCTGAACTAGATAAATAAGCTCACAGGGAATGGGGAATAGACAGTAAAAAGCTTCTCTTTGCTTTTTTTAAAAAATATTTATTTATTTATAAAAAGGAAACACTGACAAAACCATAGGATAAGAGGGGTACAACTCCACACAGTTCCACCACCAGGTCTCCATATCCTATCCCTTCCCCTGATAGCTTTCCTATTCTTTAACCCTCTGGAAGTATGGACCCAAGGTCATTGTGGGATGCAGAAGGTGGAAGGTCTGACTTCTGTAATTGCTTCCCCACTGAACATGGGCTTTGACAGGTCGATTCATACTCCCAGCCTGCCTCTCTCTTTCCCAACGGGGCACGGTTCTGGGGAATAGGAGCTCTAGGACACATTGGTGGGGTCATCTGTCCAGGGAAGTCTGTTTGACATCATGTTAGCATCTGGAACCTGGTGGCTGAAAAGAGAGTTAACATACAAAGTCAAAAAAATTGTTTGCCATTCATGGACTTCAAGGCTGGAATAGTGCAGATGAAGATTTGGGTGGTCTCCATTTTGTAGATAGCTAGTAGGCATGTTTTAGTTATATTCCAAAGGACCTTTGGCTATATTAGTTTTTTTTTCCTACCCCCTGCCCCATGAGCCTGAAATCTGATATGCAGGTGGATCCAAGTTATTGTCTGGGGAGATGATGTCCTGGCTGGAAAAAGCACATCATCAGGGAAGAATTAGGGGAGAAAGTAGTTCCCTAATATGAGAAAGGTGTATAGATATTGTTGACTGTAAATCCCATTGATTTGATTTGGTCTGGGGCCTATATTCAGCTTAGGAGCCTATGTGACCTCTGCATCCCTATAGACCTGAGCTCACATTCTGTGGTCATGAGTAGGAGCATTCCAAGCTGCCCCAATATCAGGACACATCTTATATATTTATTTATTTATTTATTTATTTATTCCCTTTTGTTGCCCTTGTTTTTTCTTACTGTTGTCATCGTTGTTGGATAGGACAGAGAGAAAATGGAGAGAGGAGGGGAAGAGAAAGATAGACTCATGCAGACCTGCTTCACAAGCGACTCCCCTGCAGGTGGGGAGCAAGGGGAGCAAGGGGATTCTTATGCTTTGTGCCACCTGCTCTTAACCCTTTGTGCTACAGCCCGAACCTGTTCTTTGCTTTTTTATTGATAGTATGAAATATGGTGGTTTGGCATAGTACTGATTACTTTTTCAGATTTTGCTGTCCCTTTCCTTGCCCCTCTCCAATATTTGTGAGTTTTGTTTTCATATCTGCCTTATAGTCCAACCTCCACAAAACAGGTATTATGAATTTTCTGTTTTTAACACTAAAAAAAACTTATTATTGAAGTCCTGGAAGTGGAAAAAGACTGCATCAATAACAAAGTAATCTTAAAAGTGTGTATGTGTCGATTGCATTGTGTATAGAACACATATTTTGAAAGCAAATTAGAAAAAATATTCTTTCAGTACTAAAAAAGTATTTTGTAATGCAAAGAAGTTACTCATATAATTAATAGTGAATAAGAATGGGGGAAATTCCAGTATACATCTTTGTATTTTTATGATCCTCTTTCCCAGAATATAAATATGCTAAGAATCAAAAAATCATGAGTAAACTTTTTAACAAAAAAAGCAAATAAACATCTGAAAAATAGTCATCGTGAATACTTACAACAATCCAACTGGAGCAATATTAAGCAAGCATTACATACCTAGGGTCTAAATTAAAAACATTTAACTAAGCCAGGTATTCACAATATTGTGGAAAAAGTGGATCCTTTAAACTGCGGTAAGGGCGATATCAATTGTAAAATATATACTAACAGTCAAGAGTGGTATGTTCCACACTTAAAACATTATTAAAGGTTATTATTTTTATACTAATTAATTTTAAATTACTATCAAATTTAAGTGATAGAAGGATGAAGGTAATTTAAAAATTGATACAAAAGCAAGGCCTGAATTAATGTAATCATGAAATACATATTATAAACAAAAACTGATAATTTGAAAATGAAATAATGAAATATATTCTTGTATAGATTAAGTTGCTGAAAACAGTAATTAAATTAATATTGGATGAAATAAACTTCAAGGGAAAGTGATTCTAGAAATCAAGGGGCCCTTTCATAATTATAAGTGGTTCTTTCCTTGGGTAAGATAATTAGTCTATATGTATATGTCTACATTATAACAAATAATTTTCATGAATCAAAAAACTGGACAAATCAGATACATTACTTTTTAAAATATGACTCAAATTAATGAAATTTTCTATTTCAGTCAAGTCACTGAAACTTAATTTTTCCAGATATTACCCAGCAGAGGAGTTTTGTACTCTCTCTCACTTTCTAGGCTCTGCCCAGTAGCTCTTTACCACACTTTAGAACTGTTGAGAGTATTCCATTCCCAGGACTCATAATTAGTTTATGAGTTACCCTTGGTTTTAAGCTACATATCCCCATACCCTAGGTGCTTCCCCTAATACTAAAAAGAGACTCACCAAATTTTTTCTTCTTAGTGTAATAAATAGTATGCAACACAGATGTAAGGGGCCAGGTCAAGAGAGAGAGAGAGATGTTAGGAAACCTCTAAAACAGCATTCTGAAACAAACCTTAGTGTAACATGTTGTACAACTAGCAGAGAAAGAACTCCATGCATGTGCTGTCAATCAACTATTCTCTAATGCAGGCCTCCATGGTATACACACTGACTGAAACAGCTCTCTGAGGTTACGTGCAGAAGGGACCATCACTGCTTCTGACCTTCTCCCAGACTAGATTAGGGAAAAGGACTATCTCAAACCCATAAGACAAATCATTACATAATTGGGTGAAGGATCCAGATTCATGGCAAAGTTACCAAAATTTGCTGTGCATATATGTCCCAGTAAATGTGTTTAGCATTCTGTTCTAGGCCATGCCCCAAATGGTTCCAAGGTTCCTTGACTCTAAATGTTTTCATTTTCTTCCCCTCCTTTGAACCCCAACTGGAGTTGGACTCCCACATATGAACAATTGTGCTGTTATGTTAAAGGGGATATTTTGTTCTGCTAATTTAAAACCTAAATTTTGTATATGTGATCGTTTTTTTATTACATCAATCTCTTACAATCGGCATGTTTTTATTTGGCTTGTTCTTCTAGAATAGTTGCATCTCCCTGCTTTTCAGATATAGTAAGTATCACTAGTATTATGAACGTGGTTACTTGATAAAATGATCAAGTTTCTGGTTGATTGTATTATTACAGAATTTAGGATGGTTACTTGTGTCTGAAGATAAAACATTAAATGTGAACAGCTATGCTTATTACATAAAATTCAATTATTTGGGGCCCTACATAATGTTGGGGATTGAAAAAAATGAAACCACCTATTTGGCTACAGAAAGGAGTAAAATGGCAGTTGCCTGAGGCTCCTCTCAGCTTATATATCACAATGTTATAATCTCTTGATTCAGAGTTACCACTTCATTAAGCTTAGGACAGTCCACAGAAAAATGTCATGAACTATCTTATTCTTCAGACTCAAACAGGTAAAGAATTTAGGGAATAGGACTTACTCTCCTTTTGAAAGATCTTGGAGATAGTTATTAATCTTTGCAACTTCTTTGATGTTCAAGTAGTTCTTCTGACTTCTTTTGTTGAAGATCATGAGTTTCAAGGAATTTCACTTGACTTTCTACTAGGAATCAACCTAAATGACTCAACTCAAACCTAGGTAACCAAAGTGAGGTCTTTTTAAGATATTAAATGTATATATTCACACTGAGGGGAGTGGACAGTGGTATACCTGGTTGAACACAAACATTGTTATGGGTTCAAGTTTCCAATCTCTACTTGGCAGCAGGGAAGCTTCATGATCTGTGAAGTAGTGATGTGGATTTCCCTCTCTCTCTCTCTCTCTCTCTCTCTCCCTAACACTTCCTTACCTTTTGATATCTCTTAATATCTTAGTATCTCTCAATATCTTAATATATCTCTTGATCTCTATCTAATAAGTAAGTAAATAAAATAAAATATATAACATAAATTTCACACTAATATGGGGATATTATGTCTGTATGAGTACTAGGTCCAGTACAAAATGCACTAGGATTCTATTCATCAGTGTCTAAAAGTTATCAGTATAATCAAGACAGCAGTGTTTGTGATTACCATTCAAGCACCCTAACATTACCATTCATTCAGTTCTCAAAGAGATCATTGGTATTCTGTGAATTTTACCTGTGTTAACTCTCATTTATCTTAGTTCTCTAACAACATAACAATATGAAAACTACAAAAGAAATTTGAAAAAGGCGGAAGCAGGCAAACCTAAGACATATGAGAATGATGGTGTTTATCTTTGGGAGATGGGAGGGTGGGGACACAGACATTGGGTGGTGGGTGTTGTGTGTAACTATACATTGCAATCTTAAAATACAGTAACCCACTATTAATCACAAGTAAAAATGGAAAGAAACAATTTGAGGAGTATAAAAAAGTTGCAAAGAAAACAGAAAAATTATATAGTATTTTCCACTTATTTTCACATGCTTCTAACATCTTGCATAAAAGAATACATTAAAAAGATGAGAAATTATTATATTAATATTAGCTAAAATCAAAGCTTAAGTCAGACTATAGTAAATTTCACTAGATGTTCCATTAATATCCCATTTTGTTTCAAGCACACAATAGAGTAGACCTCTTGACATTTATCATGTCTCCTTAGTTTCATCTGGTCTACAAAAGAGTTTTAGAATTTTCTTGAGAGGTAGTCAGGTGGTAGAGCAGTGGGTTAAGTGCAGGTGGTGAAAAGCACAAGGACTGGTGTAAGGATCCCCATTCAAGCCCCCAGCTCCCCTCCAGCAGGGAAGTCACTTCACAAGCTGTGAAGCAGGTCTGCAGGTGTCTCTCTTTCTCTCTCCCTCTCTGTCTTTCCCTCCTCTCTCCATTTCTCTCTGTCCTATCCATCAATGATGACATCGACAACAACAATAAAACAAGGGCAACAAAAGGGAAAATAAATAATAAAAAATTTTAAAGAATTTTCTTGAGGTTTTTATTTTATGATATTTCCTAAGGTTGTTGGATTAAATAAATCAGTAAGTAGATATTATACTGTTTTTTTAAAGGTATTTATTTGATAGAGACAGCCAGAAACTGAGAGGAAGGGGAAGATAGACAGAGAAGGAGACAGCACCTGCAGGCCAGCTTTACCACTTATGGAAGCTTTCCCCCTGCAGGTGGGGACCAGGGGCTCGAACCCGGGTCCTTGTGCACTATAACATGTGCACTCAACCAGGTGCGCCACTACCCTGCCCTTATAGTGTGTTTTTTAAAAATACCTCTAGGAGGAAGTGTAGCATTATGAGAACATTTTTTCATGTTTCATTAACTTTGCATTATACGTTTGTGCAGCTGTTCTATTTAGCAGTTTTGATTATGCTTTTTTTTTCTTTTATCACTATTCTACATATACCACACTGAATTTTCCTGTCCAATCCCTTAGTGGTATCTTATGCAGATTCTTTATCTCATTAACCTTTTTTTTTTTCAAGCTCAGTCCTGGCTAGAGTTTAGTTTTCACCTTCATTTGAAACTTACATCCTTTTTCATTCCTCTGTGCAAAACTGACCTGGGGGATTGAAGGCTAGCACTGGGAATCACAGTAAAATATACCTTTTTTTTCTATGGTATCTTTTTCTTACTTTGTCTTCTAAATGTAGCTGCCTGAATGCAAACATCAAAATAAAATACTAGGTGACTTCTCACCCTCACCTAATATTCTGTGCTCACGTGCATGTGTTCTGTCACTTTCTGCTTGTATCTGTATCAGCTTACTCCTCTTGAATCTCTAAATTCCTGACCCAAACTCCTAATTTGCTCTACTGAGTAGCTGAGTAAGGTCATGTAAGTCTAGCAAATACAGATACTGTCTTCTTGAACATTATAAGACATGAAAATGAGGTTATCCTGTATCCTGGGTCCTGCCATCTCTCCTTATATTTTGCAGGTGATGGCATAACTGTTATGTAAGCACCTAATGCTGGCACAGAGATAAATCTTTAAATCATTGTCTAGGTGTATGTCCATCTAGAAAGTAAATGAGATAATCATGACCTCACAGACTATTTCTTGATTTTTTTTCCCTTTCTGCTTATCCTCCTGATTCTCTTTCTAAGGGTAGATTCGCATTCCCAAAAATTAAGGAGAGAGAGAGAGTGCATAAATTAGAAAAAAAAAAGTCTTCTAGATAAATGTCAGTTTTTGAAAAATTGGGTTAAATGCCATCCTGAATAATATTGATGTTATTTTTGCAAAGAAATACATCAAGGACACAGAAAAATTAGATATCAGTGTCTAACACAAATACAATTTTTTCACATCCTTATGTTCCGCTAGTCCTTCGTAGGAGAAATTCAGTCACACAACAAGAGGCAATCTAGGATACTGGGTGATCCATTCATAATTCCTGTATAGAATGAACTCAGTTTGCATGCTACTACAGAGTGAGACACCACCCCAAGATCATAATCAGAAGAACTATGTCCTGTTCTAAATGCTATAATTAATTAACTGTTTATTACTAATTGCTTAATTAAATTATTCCTGATCAATTTTACCTGACTGTTCACTAACCCAGCATTACATTTCATTTCTTATCTAAAACTGCAATACTATAGCAATAATTGTAATGAGCACTGATATTAGCTCTATTTATTGGATACTTAAATTTTAGCAAGCACCCATTAAAAACACAGTACAATGCATAAGTGGAACTATATGTATATATAATGTCTGTGCCCGTATACATGAATATTTAGTCTCATACTTAAATTGTACCTAATTATAGCCTCTCATCCTCACATTTGCAGTGATTTTTTGGAGTACATGGTTTCCTCTGAATATTGGTATAACAGCTAATTTCAATTATCTTACCATTATTATAACCCACACTTTGCAATATGCATGTTAGACCTTTTGGCAGAAAAAAAAGTAAGCCAAGCATAATAGTCCTTGAGGTGCAAGATATTTATTGCTTTTCCTTTACAAAATCACAGTGCAGGATGACAAATGGGCCCCATGCAAAGAAAACATATATTTAAAATAAACTTTTTTTAAATTTAATTAGTTTATGGTTCCAAACAAGCCATTTCATTTGAAATATGATCACAATTACCCTAACACTCTGTTCATACTATATCAGCAAGCAGTCAAATTAGAGAGTACGTAGCATGATACTGTGAGTATTTAATTATTTTCATTTAATGATACTTCTATAATGGGACTCTCTAGAATTTATCTTTGTTATCTCTGCCAATTATTATACTGATTCAACATGAATACACAGAAAAAGTGAGAATATTTGATTTAACTTTCCAGGGGTATTTAAAAGTCCAACAGATAAAATTATGGAGATACCCCTTGACATCGGTGATAGGAAGGCAAGTTGGCTATGACATCTATTATACCACTTCAACTAATTTGACTGATCAAGTGCCTCTTCTGCAGTCAGCAATCTGTATACTCACCCATAAAATTAAGTGTTTAATTTAATACAATCACCTTTCCTAGAAAAGGATCTCTATACCTAGTTATTATCCTCAAACAAAAATTTACTAGCTGACCTCAGGGAACTTTGACATGACTTTTAGCACATTGTATAGGGCAAATCTGAAAAGGAGTTATTGGATACATTTATTCAAAACCAATATAATTAGCTGTCATTTTATTTATCCTCTCCATATATAGTCAGAAATCAAAGAAGGGACATATTTATAGTTTTATAATAATAATAATAATAATAGTAATAACCTCAAGTCAAAAATGTGTTCCTAATGTATCACTTTGTGCTTTTCTAAACTGGCACAAGCATAGACACATCCATTAGCTTTCAAAGCAAATATGAGAAAACATGTCCCTGTCTGGATTTAATGTTAAATCTGGCAACTTTACCACTTTCATCAAAGTCAGCATTCTGTAGCTATACTATCAGAGTGTCAGGATAAAGCTGCATTGCGGTCAAAGGGCACTACACATCTAGAATTCCCTATTAGTGTTAGCATCCTCTCTGATACTCAAGACTTCCTTAGTGTGCATGTCTTTGCTGTAAACAGAATCATGTGAACTAGGTTTTGATTTTTCAAAGCTGTTAGGCATAAACTAAGCTATAATTCAGAAATAATTATACTCTCAGGAATAATGGGCATAAGGTCCCTGCCTACTATAATTATTGGGAATTCTTCATTATTTCTAGGACAAATGCTTCCTCTTTATCTTCACATGCTATTTCTAATCTTTCCCTCTATAATTCATATGAGCAAGCTCAGCCTCCTCTGTCTCCAAAAATTCTTCATACATGAGTGCAGTTAAATTATTAATGGTGTATTTTTATGGCTTCATGTTTTATTCAGTGTTTTACAATATATTAGTGTCATCATAGCTTTTGATACTCGTTAAGGATTTGGTAAAATATAATTTTCCCAGGAGTCAGGCAGTGGCACAGTGGGTTAAGAGCAGATGGTGCAAAGCAAAGCACAAGGACTGGCATAAGGATCCGTGTTTGAGTCCCTGGCTCCCCACCTGCAGGGGAGTCACTTCACAGGCGGTGAAGCAGGTGCTGTCTATCTTTCTCTCCCCCTCTCTATCTCCCCTCCTCTCTCCATTTCTTTCTGTCCTATCCAACAATAATAACTACAATAATAAAACAATAAGGACAACAAAAGGGAATACATAAATAAATATTTTAAAATAAAAATAATAAAAATATAATTCCCCTTTTATTGTGAAGTTAATTTATAATACAGTTGTTGACACATGAATAGAATTTCTCATCTCACCATGATCTGTGTTTGGAAAACATTCTCACACCCAACTTGGGTCCTTTTCTATCATTATCAAAAGGATTTTAAAGTCCATACTCTGACCCCCTTCCTACCATCTGTCACCACAGTGTTTAGCTGTGGTACAATACACCAAACTCAATCCAAGTTTTACTTTGTGTTTCCGCTTACCACTCTTGTATCTTAAGGTCTGTCTATGACTGAAGTCATCCCATATTCATCCTTCTCTTTCTGACTTATCTCACTTAACATGATTCCTTCAAGCTCCATCCAAGATGAACTGAAGACTAGTTAAACATTCTAATAGCTGAGGAAAGTGCCACCAGATATATGAAACATGTTCAAAGTCAAAGGAATGCAAATAAATAATGAGATACCACTTCACTCAAGTGAGAGTGTCACACATCAGAAAGGACAATAACAACAAATACTGAAGAAGTTGTAGAGATAAAGGAAGAAGTTGTAGAGATAAAGGAGTTCTTTAGCACTGTCAGAAAATGTAAATTGGTATAGCCCCTGTGGAGAGCAGTCTGGTGCTATCTCAGAAGGGTACAAATATCCCTACCCTATAACCTGGAAATCACTCTCCTGGTGATATAGCCTAAGAAAACACACACACACACACACACGCACACGCACACGCACACACACATACATACACACACACACACATAGAAAGAGAGAGAAAGAGAGAGAGGTCTATGTATACCTATGAAAACAGCAACAGAAAGTATGGTAGCCCAAGCAATGTAGGTGTCCAATAATAGAAAACAAGCTAAGAAGTGGTGATATATATATATATATATATATATATATATATATATATATATATATATATACACAATGTGATGATATATTTTATTTGCCTCAACGAAATTTGGCCCATTTTTTTTCTTTTCATTTTTATTTGACAGAATAGAGACAAATTGTGATAGGAGGGAAGACAGAGAGGGGTGGAGAAACATAGACACTTGCAGACCTGCTTCACTACTCACGAAGCATTCTCCCTGTAGGTGGAGAGCAGGGGCTTGAACCCAGGTCATAGTCACTTAACCACATGCACCACCACCCGGCCCCTAACGTCTAATTTTTAATTGCAATGAGATAATTACAAAATCTGAAAATATGTGGTTTCACTGAATATTGCAAAGTTTCACACAAATTTAATTCAAATTATTTAAAAAGAGGTTTACTTATATAGTATTTTGAGTATTAAAATGTGAAGTTTTTCTTTTCTTT
The DNA here is from genome assembly GCF_950295315.1 of Erinaceus europaeus. Lineage (NCBI taxonomy): Eukaryota > Metazoa > Chordata > Mammalia > Eulipotyphla > Erinaceidae > Erinaceus > Erinaceus europaeus. The sequence goes on from NC_080166.1 coordinate 106,758,465, forward strand.
TCTTTCTGGAGGTTGTTTGTATTAACAACCCATTAGGAGAAATTCCCCTTGAGTACTTCATTCATTTTTTGTGTAAATATTGTGTTTTGCTACTTAAAAATATTTTCATGTTTAAAATAATAGTCTAGTATAACCCATAGCCAATAATCTAATAATGTTATATCTGTGATTATACTGGTATGCAAATTACTGAGCAAAAAATAAAAAGTCAATTTTTATACAGCAGCCAGCCCTATAAAATGTTTTACAAACACTAGTTTCTCAATAATTAAATTTCCCAGTTTTAATAATACCTATCAATTTGGAACATATTTCATGCCATTGTTATCCTAATTTATTTTGTATTCAGCTAATTTAAAGTAAAGGCAACTACAAAAACATTGTGTGTGCCTATGAATATTTGTGTTATAGATAAGATTGATATAACTATGTTGATGCTATTTTCCTTAATATTATAATCAAAATCTAATTAATAGCTAACTGCATAGTCCCAATCATATGAGATGTCCTAGTTTCTTTCAAGATATTTACACTTGTCATTTTTATAATAAAATTTGCATGCATGCGTTTAAGACATTTTTCTAATATGTTTAACATTAAAAGTATAATTATCCTCTAGTAAATGAGTTTTAACTAATCAAACCCATTACAATGTTTCAAAATATATTACATATTTCTCTAGAGGGTACTGTTGAATTTGTGATATTCAAATATTAGAAGTGCCTTAATATATTTCTGAAGTATATTTGGAAAAATGAATTAAAATTATCCATAAACTTATAGTCAATTTTGTTGGCTAACTACAGTTAAATTTTATCTTTTGAAACATTTTCAGAAGGCAATTGATTTCACTGTAGTTTTCCTTTTTCATTCTAGAAAAGTTATTTTTTTCTATCACACTGAGAATATATTGTTTCAAAAATGTGATCACAGTGACATCTTATATAAATGAACAAACAGCAAAAATATATCATTATAGTACATAAAATATTTAACATAAATAGTGTGTCTACATCTATGCAGAATAAAATATGTTCCAATAAATATAATTTTCAACTTAAATTACTGAATGTGATGAAACACTTCTTTATGTGAAATGGAGCAGGTTACACATTAACATAAATGTAGAAACTATAGGCTCAGAGGATAAAAAAATAACATTTTATTTTGCAAGACAGATTTTTTGTGCTAGCTTTTGAATTTTCACTGCAATATGACAAAGAACAAGAATTTGAGATTCAGATATATTAACTTGTCTACTACCTCAAACCATATATATCATATTCCTGAAAGGTTTATTCTGAATACTCAGTACAAATTTAATATGAGTTATATGTTCTATGGGAAAAAAAAAGAAAAGGAAAGAGAAAGAACGAAAGCAGAGAAAAGAAGAAACAAATGGTTGCCAGGAGCCATATATTCTTATTCTTTGTGTAGGCATTGATCTCTAGCAATAACCATAGTGGTAATGGAAGGAAGGAAGGAAGGAAGGAAGGAAGGAAGGAAGGAAGGAAGGAAGGAAGGAAGGAAGGAAGGAAGGAAGGAAAGAAGGAAGGAAAGAAGGAAGGAAAGAAGGAAGGAAAGAAGGAAGGAAAGAAGGAAGGAAGGAAAGGAGACAGTGATACTGAGGGAAATAAGAAGTCAGAGCACTTAAGCTTCCTTCAGTGAGGCAGAGACAAAGCTACAACCTGGACCATGCATCTGAAAAAATACTGTTACATTATTCAACTAAACTATCTTGATGATCCTTGAATTTTTTAACATAATTCAAATTTGAAAAATTCTGGAACACATACGTCTTTATTCAACTAAATCCTATATATAGTATTTGTTCTACAAATTATATTCCTTGCCTACCCTCTGATAATTCAATTTATGTATTCTAATTTATATAAAACTATTATCAATTGCTTTCCCCTTTTGCCTAATCTGCCTAGAATTTTCAGTTTATGAGAGGTTAAGATAACATATAAATGGGCAGAGTGGTGGTATGCATGGTTAAGCACACATGTTACCATGCACAAAGAAAGACTCAGTTTCAAGCCCCTAGTCCCCACCTGCAGGCAGAACCTTCATGAGTAGTGTTGCAGGTGTCTCTTCTTCTCTCTACCTCTCTATCTCTCTGCCTGGATTTCTGTCCCTATGTAACAAAAAACAAATGAGAAAGACAACATATAAAAAAAAAGAAAAGTAACAATATTTATGTTCTAGTATGAGACTAACATCATGCAGAGAACAGCTGTACTGCCAGTTTGCTGTAGTCCTGGAGGATATTTTGATTTTTTTTTATCATCACTTTCATTTGTTTTCAAATAATGAGCCCAAAAGAGGAAGGTAATAATATAAGAATATTCTGTGGGGTAAAGTTAAGCATCATCTATGTTTCACTGTGACTAATTTTGATAGAATGAAATTGGGTCTTTTCCTTATTTGATGATATTTGTTGGGTAAAAAGGAAAAAAAAAAGGTATCTGAAAGTGATTTCTATAGTTCTTTCCATAATCTGTGACTCTAAGAGGAATTTTTTCTATTATGTCAGGCAAGATGTCTATAAGATATAAGAGATAAAAACTACCCTAATTTCTTAATGATAACCAGGGAAGTTACAACCTAGAAGACTATCGTATATTCTGGGGCACTGGAACTAGAAGATAGCTCTGCCAATAAAATGTAAAGATCAAGGAGTGATTCTAATTCTAGCAACACAGACGACAACAGAGCGATAGTCTGTGTTTAGTGGAATGATGCTGCATTGTGTCTCCTTTCTACAACACCCTATCTAAAATAAAAATTAGAAAGTTGGACTGGGACATGGGATTCCACATGTCAAGTCTCTGTTGTCACAAACAGGCATCAACAAAGATGTTAAAGTAACCCAGTGCACAGAAATCACCATGGATTTAGAATTAATACCAGTGTGCACCAGTAACACGAAGCAAATAGATGACATAAAAAAAAACTTAGTGAATTTGTGGGGTTTTATAGTAAATCAGGTTGAAATTTGAACATGACTTAGGGTTAATATTCACAAAGAATGGAGGAGAGCATAATGTAGGTATGTTCCAGGCTATACTCTTAGTCTGGATGTGTGCTATCATTATGCAATTATTTTCAAGGATAAAATGCTTAAGTGAACAATCATTTGACAGTCACTATAGATAGTTGATGCATTCTAGTGTTTCTGTCACTGAAATTATTGAAGTAGAAGTAGTAAAAGCCTAGCACTGCAACAAACCAGAACTCAGCAGTGCTCTGATCTCCCTCCAATTCTCTCTCTCTGTATCTTTCTCTATATATCTCTCATTAAAATAAATATTTCAAATGATAGTCATTTAGATTTTAGGTTCAATTTTAACGATTATATAAGCAAGCATCATAAAAGTCATTCGTTAGCTTAAGATAAATGCTAGAGTAACTTTAATACAATGTCAGTATTAACAGAGTTGAAATATGATAGTTAAAGTATATGTTTGTGTTAGTGGCAACCATATATACATACACAACAAAATATATCTCTGTGTATACATATATTCATTTTTTAGTAGAAAACTACTTATAATTTTAATGCAAATACACAGTTAAGACAAGAAAAATAACATCTTGTTAACATCAATACATTTTAATTATAATATCTTCTCATTTTATTAATATCATCTTTAGAAGTGACTATATTTTAGATTAACAGTTTACTCAATTCATATCTGACTACTGATTTATTATATTATAAAGGAAAATAACATTTCTTCTGGAGAGATGATTCTGAAATTTATCATTAGCGGGTAGAGGTGTGCTCAGTAGAGTACACACATTACCATGCTTGTGGATCTGGGTTCAAGCACCCAGTCCCTAGAATATATTATGTACCCAAAGCAAATTATTAGCCATGAGGAACACATAGAAAAAAACTCCTGAAGAAAGCAGTTTGTGCCAGGTAAGTTAATTTTCCTTTCTTAGCATATGGGCTGGAAACTGAACATTTTGCTAAGGCATTTCTACTTTAATGTTATTGTCATGAAAAATAACTATGAAAAACATGTACTATAACATCAGGGTGTTTATTGCTTAAAATTACTGGTTGCAAACAATGTAGTGCCCTCTGTTATTATACATGAGTAGTAATAGAATTAATAAAAAGCCATTTGGCAGTTTACAGAATTTCTGATAAGGCAAATGAGCCACACAAAGGCAACAATAATGTTCAACATGTTCCAGAAATTTTGACCTTAGTATAACTGCCAGAATAAGCTGGCATCTATGGCACTCAAGAATTGGTAATAAGAACTCAACTGGGAAAACAAATCCATCAGCTCTCCAAAAGATTTATTTTATTGTAGGTCTTGATCATTTAAAAGTGTGAAGCATTGTATTTTACTTATTTGGTTGTATTTTTTAAAGTAACTTGGATTAAATATTTGTGATCTACTTGAAAGGGATCCTATGAATGGTGGCCTTCTAATTCTGTTTGAGAAGGTAGAAGTCACAGTGTAAAAAATTATTAAAGTCTATAGAGTATGAAAAACCATATGATGGGAATCAGGTGGTAATGTATCTGATTGAGCATGCACATTATAGAGCACAAGGACCTAGGTTCAAGCTCCCACTCCTCCACCTGCATGGAGTGGTGTTTCAATGGTGCAGGTGTATTCCTTTCTCTATCCCTCTCTATCTTTCCCTCTCTATCTTTCCCTGTCTATTTTTCCCTCCACTCTCAACTTCTATTTAGTTATCCAAAATAAATAAAAACATTCAAGAAAACATACTGATTAGCTATAATTAATTGTCTCCCCAAATTAAACACAATATTGCCTGAGTGAATTTTATTTCTAATAATGCATGCTACTTTGCAAAAATGATGAATGCTTCTCTATCACTGATCTACTTTAATCATATTAAACTACAGAGTGAGCAAGTGTTTATAAATTGTAACATTATATTGGGCCTTAGCGGTACAAAAATACCTTTCTAAACTACTGTAAATACAACACAGAGAGTAGATAGATAGCTTTTATGTTAGCTCTCCTTTTTGTGCTTATCAGAATAAAATTAAAATTTTAAAACACAGATTGCAGTGGAGTTACCCAGAGAAATAGGTTAGTTGAAGCTAGAAAGCATATCATATAATCTAGAATTTTCTTTACTCAAGACCACAGAATGCGAGTTTGGACCTACGGGGATGTAGAGGTCACATAGAACCCTATGTTGAATATGGATGGGCCTTAAATCAATTCAATGGAGTTTACAATCAACAATATTTATACACTTTTCCCATATTTGGGAGCTATTCTAGTCCCTGATCCAGCTTTCTAACCCTCTTTTCATCCATGACATCATCTCCCCAGACAATAACTTGCATCCACCTGCATATCAGATGTCAGGCTTGGGGGAAAAAAACTTATAAAGTCATGGGCCCTTTGGAGTATACCTAAAATAGACATACTAGCTATTTCCAAAACAGAGACCCCAAATCTTCATCTGCACTATTCCAGCCTTTAAGTTCATGATTAGTTAACAATTTGTATGGCTTTCTATGTTAACTCTTTTTCAGCCACCAGGTTCACGATGCTACCATGATGCCAAATGGACCTCCCTGGGCAGACGACCTCACCAATATGTCCTGGAGCCCTGCTTCCCCAGAGCTCTGCCTTACTAGGGAAAGAGAGAGATAGGCTGGGTGTATAGATTGACTTGTCAATGCCCACTTTCAGCAGGGAAGCAATTACAGAAGTCAGACCTTCTACCTTCTGGACCCTATAATGACCCTGGGTCCATACTCCCAGAAGGTTAAAGAATAGGAAAGTTATCAGGGGAGGGGATGGGATATGGAGTTCTGGTGGTGAGAATTGTACCCCTCTTATCCTATGGTTTTGTCAGCATTTCCATTTTATAAATAAAAATATATTATATTCAATTAAAAAAAACTGAGGATGGAACCAGGTGGTAGTGGCATAACCAGTAAATCACACACATTTCCATGTGCAAAGAAGCCTGTTCAAGTCTTTACTTGTGGGGGAGGGAGCTTCAGGAGTGGTGGAGCAGTATGACAAATATCACTCTTTAACTGTGTCCCCACCCCTGTCTCTGTGTCTCAAACTCTGTAAAATATATGTATACCAATATTTTCCTCTAATTATTTGATAGTTTCTGGTCTAACATCCAGGTCCTTGACCCACTTGGAATGGACCTTTTTTTCTGGTGAGATAAAGTGGTTCAGTTTCATTCTTCTGCACATTTCAAGTCAGTTTTCCCAGCACTGTTTATTAAAAAGAAACTCCTTCCTCCGTTTAATAGTTTTGTCTCCTCTATCAAAAAGTATGTGGCCATAAATGTAGAGGTTTATTTCTGGGCTTTCAATTCTATTCCACTGGTATGTGTAACTAGTTTTGTTTCAGTACTGGATTGTTTTGATGATGGCCTTATAGTTTGAGATCTGTTTTGTTGTTGTTGTTGTTGTTTTTCTTTTCTTTTTCTTCCCAAGATTGTTTTGGCGATTTTAGGTGTTTTCTGGTTCCAGATAAATGATTGTAGTCTTTGTTCTATTCTCTTAAAGAAACTTGGTGGAAATCTGATGAGTATCACGTTAGATTTGTATATGGCTCTGGGGAGAATATTCATTTTGATAATATTAATCCTTCCAATCCATGAGCATCTTTCCATTTCTTTGTATCATTTTCTATTTCCTTGAGTAGCAACTCATAGTTTTCAGGCCATCCTTGGTCAGGCTTATTCGTAGACATTTTATTGATTTTGCTGCGATGGTGAATGGAGCTGATTTTTGACTTAGTGTTGATCTTCTGACTTAGTGTTTGTGTCTGCTGGACTCAACCAAATTAATGCAGCTATTATCACATTCACACATTTCACTTCAGATTGTGTCCAGAGACACCAGGTGTGGAATGTCAATCCTTCAGCCCCAGTACTCTGGTGAAACCATTCCTAGCTCATAGGATTCATCAATTCTATGGTGGGCAGTATACTTCCCAAGAAAGCCACAGAACTTAGATATATACCAGGACCCATGAGACAGAACACATGTGCACATAACTCTGTAAGTTAAGGGAAAATACATACCTTAATGTAAAAGTGCACAATTGTTTGCAGTCTCAATAAGTGCAGCAAGCAAGTATAAAGACCTAAAAAAAAAAAAAGACACCTTTTGTATTAGGTACCATAAAGTACTTAATCAAATAGTTTCTACTTAGACCTAGATACCCTCCTCACCTACTTCCTGTTTCACTCCCCTCAATTACTCCAAGGCTAAACTTGTCAGACAAAATAAGGACTACAAACATTGGATAGAGGCAAGAGACTGCCATACTTTAATGATGGTTCCTTTGGCCACTATCAGGCCACTCCATCATGCAGGGCCCTAGTCTATTCCCACATGCACATGATGGACCTAGACCTCTAGCAGATACCTCTCTCCACTATCAATGGTCATCTCCATCAGGAACAGCATAGTGGACCCTCTTCTGAGCCTCTACAGGACCTTGCCCTCAATGTGGGTCAGTATTGGTGGGGATTCCTCCATTCTCTGAAGGAAGGTTGGGTCTGTATACTATGCCACTTGAGAGTGAGTGCAGCTTAGAATGTTCCTAGCTATGACTATGGAATGTGAGCACAGAACTGTAAGGCTACAGAGCTTGCACAGACTCCTGCGCTGAGTATGGGTCCCAGATCAAATTAATGTGGTTTATAGTTAATAATATCTGTATACTTTCCCCATAATTGGAAGCTACTCTCTTCCCTGATACAGCTTTATAGTCCTATTTCCACCCTGACACCATCTCCCCAGATAATACCATTGGTCCACCTCCAGTTAGCTGTTGGGTTCAGACAAAAAAAATAGTAAAGTCATGGGCCCCTTGGAATATACCTAAAATAGACTTCCTAGCTTTTTCCAAAATGAAGACCCCAAATATCACTGGCTATAATTTTAACTTTAGATTCCTGATTATTAAATGATTATTTTCTGCTTTATATCTTAATGCTTTTTCAGCCACCAACTACAGATGTATGATGCCAACTTGACTTCACTGGATGAATTACCTCACCAATGTGCCCTGAAACCCCATCTCCCCAGACATCTGCCACACAAGAGAAAGACAGAAACAGGTTGGAGGCATGGATCGACCTGCCAAGGCCCATGTCTAGAGGAGAAGCAATTACAGAAGCCAGACATTCTACCTTCTGACCTGCTAATGATCCTGGGTCCATACTTCCAGAGGGATAAAAAACAGGAAACTTCCAGTGGGGGGATAGGATATGGAACTCTGGTGGTGGGGATTGTGTGGAATTGTACTTATCCTACAGTCTTGTTGATGATTATTAAATCAATAGAAAATTTTCTAAAACAATAAATTCATTGAGAATGGTGAACTCGTGTAGCTATCAAGCCCCATTGATAATATTAGTGGAAAAAAAGAAAAAGAGAAAAAAACCAAGCATGGCAGGAAATAATGCAGAACAGGTTATTAATCAAATAATTACCAAGTGCCTACTGTTTAGTGATCTACAATAAATACTGGGGGTACAGTAGCAAACAATAAAAGCTTTATGTGTCATTACAAGCATTATAAACTAATGGACTATGGTATTCAGACAAGTTTTGCAACATTTGATTCATTGAACTAGTCTCAGTACTGAGGTCTATTTTCAAGAGTAGTGTCAATAGTGAGGGAGGAAACAGGGATGTGGTTGTTAGTGAAATGAAGAATGGAATTCAAGTTAGAAACTGGGAAACCAGTACACTACTCCTGAATATATTTTCTTTTATTTTTATTTTCAGAGTTATTTTTTGTTTTATTGCAAGGAGTCAGAAATAGTTTTTACTTCATAAATAATCTGATATAATTCCAGTAGAGAAATTTTCCCTGATTTAATACACAGAACTTTTTTTTTTATATTAAAACCACAGGTTATTTTTTTAGTATTCTAAACTACCCCTAGTTAGTATGGGATGAAGTATGTCAGCTATATGTTTTTTTTTAAAAAAAATGTATGCCAGTGAAATTACTTGTATAAATTGATACAAAAGGTTTATGAAAATTAAAATAGTTTCACTATTTGTACATGAGATAACTATATTATATTAATAACCTGTACATATCATAGGCTCCATCCTGATGATTGCTAGAACAATTAGAAATATAATTTGACTTCTTTTTTTTTTTTTAGTCAAGTACTTTAGTGGTTAAGAAGATATGAATATTTGACTAAGGGATTAATTAAAGCATAGTACATTAATTTTATGATTTTAATCTTCTGTTTTATTGATTGGTATGAAACTCAGGGTCTTTAGTTACTATCTTCAATTGACTATACTCTGCATAAATGATCCTGTTTCTAATTCTTTGTCCTTGAGTCTATTTGCATGTGTATAAATAAAAAATGCATAATAAAGATGAAATCCATTTTATGAAAAAAGGACAAAAAAGAATCATTTAAACTTTTTTTAAAAAATTGTCCAAAGTTAGAATTTTTGCTCTGTTGCTGAATGAATCCCAATCACTATAAAAATGTCTTATACTGTGAAAGCACCTAATTAAAATTCATTAAATTAAATGTTTTAGACATACAGGCCTAAGCTTTCTGTTGGAGGAATATTTATTAGAAATGACTTATCTTAACAATCAGTTCTCATGAGTAATCAAACTACTAACTTATTTTCAAATAAGAAAACTTTTTTTTTCTTATGGGGATTGTTATATAACCAATATTCATTAATGCAATTTACAGATTGTTGATCTTTTAAAATAATAAAGATTACAAAATAGTCTTTCGAATCTTTGAAACCATTTACCTTCACTAATTAATTTGCGCACATTTGTATGTATCACATTTGATCTCGAAAAACAATACATTTATACATTTTTAGCACCCTTAGGTATACACTGTAATTACAGAAATAGTTAAGGAACAATATAACAAAAATAGCAGTGTGCATTTTACTTCAAGCAAAGAACCTCCTATTTCTACTCCCAGGCCACCATAGAGGAGCACCAGCAAGGAGGAAGCTTCACAAGTCTTGAAACAGTGCTGTGGTATATCTCTTCCTTTTCATTTTCTCTTTCTCTAATTCTCACCCTCTATCTAAAAATTCAAGAGTCAGAAGATATGAGTAGAATCATGGATACATCAAAGCCCCTTGATGGGAGTTGGGTGGTAGTGCAGCAGGTTAAGCACAGGTGGTGCAAAGCGCAAGGAAAGTAAGGATCCCAGTTTGAGCCCTTAGCACCCCACCTACAGGGGAGTCACTTCACAAGCAGTAAAACAGGCTTTCAGGTGTCAATCTTTCTCTCCCCCTCTCTGTCTTCCCCTCCTCTCTCCATTTCTCTCTGTCCTATCTAATGACATCAATAACAACAACAATAAGACAATAAGTGCAAAAAAAGGGTATAAATAAATAAATATTTTTTAAAAGCCCAGTGATAACCTTGGTGGCAAAACAAAGAAGCGTATTTTTTTAAGGTAATAATGTAAACCAACTACTTCCATAATATCACTTTTCTTTAATAGATCGCTAGCTTTTGTATTTTAACTTTAGTCAACATGTACATTTTAATAGTTATTTTTTAAATATTTTTGTTTTTAATTTACTTTAAATAGAGACAGAGAGGAATTGAGAGGGAAGGAGGAAATTGAGAGGGAGATAGACAACTGAAGCACTACTTCACCATTTGTCAAGCATTCCCCTTTTAACATGACAATTTAAAAAATACGTAGTGAAACTATTTTTGCTAAAACACATTTTGACTATATTAAAGTGAAAGATTCATACATACTAAAAGAGCCAAGTAATACACAAGAGATCATGACCTCCAGCTGAGCTAATAGTAATGAAGAACTAGTTGGATTTTTGTCTTGACACTAGGTGGTTAAATGACAGTTTGATGGCCTTGAGGACCTGCAGTTCTGACAGAACCTGGGAGGCCTGTCAATCAAAAAGGAGAGGCCAATGTTAAGATATAAGAACCCTGAGAATAAAGGAGACAAAGCAGAGAGAACACTGTCTCATGAGAAGAGAGAATCCTGAAGCACAAGCATGCACTAGTAAAGCAGCAGTAATAAATGAGCATGGCATTTGCCTCACAGTGAAGTCAAGACCAAGTAGGTTATTAAATGTTCCCAATTTGTAAAACTTCATCTCCCTCCATAGGACAAAGTTAGTTTTTAGAGTTCAGCAAATTACACTCCTAGGGAGAGAGAAATCTTTTATTTCTCTGCTTAAAAGTTATGTTTTATATCCACATGCAAAGCAATTGTTCTTTTCTATCTGGGCACTTCATTACTGAAAACAGCTACTTGAAATGTAATTAATGTTCAAAAGAGAATCTCAAAAACACAAAGCTAAAAAGCTTTGAAATACGGTCAATATACAAAAGAATATCCATTTTATCCACATAATTGGAGCACCATTTGTTTGAGGGGATTTTTTTTTATTTAAACCTTTATTAAAACTCCAGATATTTTAGAAACGTTGAGTGTTTATAAAGCAGTTAGCTACAAATACAGTTGTTTTGAAATTTACCCACGTGGAAGCATTTTGTCTGTTGAAAATTATTCCGTGGGAAAAGGTAACAAAAATAGGTTCTTAGAAAAATTAAATATGTGGAGAAAAATTATTATGTGATTTTTTTCTTGTAATCTCTCAATGCTAATGAAAACTTTAAGTTCTTTTATTAATAAAATCAAACATGTTTGGATTGTAAATGTTTAAAAATCATATATATATATACACATATATCTGTATATATAGCTATCGATACACATATACATAGATATATTGATAAATAAATATATAGATATGTAAATGTATACATTTTTTGCCAGAGTACTGCTCAGCTCTGACTTAAAATGGATTAAAGTGGATTAAAATTGGAACTACTGACCCTCAGACATAAAAGCCTTTTGTATTATCATTGTGCCATCTTCTCAGCCCTACATGTGACATATTTTTAAGAAATCCTTTGAAATATGAATATTGACACAACAGAACTCATAAAACAATAATAAGTATGGTAGCTAATAAGATACACAGAAAGTAATAAAAGTGGTTACATGTTATCAATATCAACTATTTTAAAAATTAATTGGGTCACATATAAATAAAAAGAACATAATAGGGCTGGGCTGTGGCACATCTAGTAGAGGTCACATTTAAAAAAAAACATTTCGGGGGGCCGGGTGGTAGTGCACCTCGTTGAGTGCACATGTTACAGTTCACAAGGACTTTAGTTTGAGCCCCCAGACCCCACCTGCAAGGGGAAAGCATTGCGAATGGTGAAGCAGATCTGCAGCTGTCTCTCTGTCTCTTTCCCTGTCTATCTCCCCTCCTACTCTCAATTTCTGGCTGTCTCTATCCAATACATAAATAAAAATAATAGTAAAAAAATTTAAGGGGCAGGAATTAATGGCTTGAGTTGATGATACATGTATAAAATTTCTGTATCCAAAAAACACTCTCAACCCCAACCTAGGACCTCCACCACCTTCATGTACAATGACTTGAAAGTGACTCCCCCACACACATACACACACGTCTTTTACTTTGATGCACTACACTAAACCCACTCAAAGTTTTACTTTTGTTTCCCCTTTCTGTTCCTGTTTCTCAACTTCTGTCTATGAGTAAGGTTATTCCATAGTCATGCTGCATGCTCTCTCTAGTTTATCTCACTTAAAATAATTCCTTCAAGCTCCAACGAAGATAAACTGAAGAAGGTAAATTAAGGGGTGGGGAGATGGTGCACCTAGTTATGTGCACATATTACCATATGCGAGGACCTAGGTTCAAACCCCCTCCATCCCTGCCCTGGTTCCTACCCACAGGAGGAAGGCTTCACAAGTAGTAAAGATGGTCTGTAGGGTTTCTCTGTCTCTCTCTCCTTCTCTAACCCCTTTCCCTCTCAATTTCTCGGTGCCTTATCAAATTAAATAAAAATTAAAAATGTATATTTTGAAAAGAAGGTAAATTAATCACCCTTAGTATCTGAATAGTTTTCCACTGTGTATATTTACCACAATTTAGGACTAGACTTCAAGCTTTGCCCCCCCTCACTCCCCCTCAGGGAGATGTTTCAGGAGCAGTGTAGTAGTACTTATAGGTATCGCTCTTTCTCCCTCTCTTACCTCTCTCTTTTATCTTAATTTTTCTGAGTTCTATCAAATAAATAAAAGTAGAAAAAAGGGGGAAATGGCCACAAAAAGTGGCAGATTTGTCATGTAGGTACCACATCCCAGTAATAACCTTGATGGCAATAAAAAGAGTAAAATTATCACTTTTTCTATTAACTATCTACATTAATCCAGTTAATGTTTATATCTCTAAAATATCTGTTCTCTGAAATTGGCTATATTTTAGCCACGTTTTCTAACACTTCTTGGAAATTCTATGATTGATTTTGTTGTGAACTCAAAAAACCCCCCACAAAATATAAGCAATGCAAAATCTTTACAATTAAAAACTGTACATTTTAAACTAAGTAATTATGATGGTAAAATCCATTCTAAGCTTAAAATTACTTACATTATTATTATTACTTACTTTATTTGGGGGAGGGGGAGTGAATGGATGATTACAGTACATTTATTGACATTTCTGATATCCCCCTAGCTAGGTGCATGTGAAACACTCTCACTCTCAACTAGTCTTTTTCTACCAATATTAATATGCATCAGGACCTCATACCCACCTCCAGCCCTTCCCTTCTTCTGTCCCAAGATTCTCATTTTTCAGTTCGTTATACCAAACCCAGTCCAAGTTTTAAGATATTATTTTCCAGAACTATTCAGTTATTTTCATATTGAGAATATGTTGTTCTTACAGTAGCAATTACTGATTTTCTCTTAGTCCTGCTCTATAACCTTCTAACCACACTATTATGAATGATATCAAATATTTCTTTCCTCTTCTTTGCTAATTATCCTTATACCTGGTGGAACTATTAGACCTATCTTCCAACTATTTTTTTAAATTTCTTTATAGGGGGAATAATGTTTTACAGTCGACAGTGAACACAACATAACATTTTTCAGTTTTCCATACAACAATACAACCCCCACTATGTCCTCTGCCATCCTGTTTCAGGATCTCCCAGCTATTAACATACAAATGTATATCTCCCCTAACCCTACCAATACTTATGCAGATCAACAGTACTGGAAGTATGTACAATTATCTTGACATATTGTAGCATAATGTAATTTTTTTCTGTAGTTATCCCCTACTTTCTCACCTAACTTCATTTATAACTAAATGTATTGATCTCTACTTCATTAAAAAAAAATGCCAAGCAAAACAGAACATTTAAAATCTCAAATTCTTAAGGCCATTCGTATAGATTACTTCCAAAAAACTTAAATGCTTACATTCATGTTCTAAGGAAAATTCCTTTCTTGAATTTTCTAGCCTCTATAAGCCATCTGTATTCCTTGTGCTGGTGTTTGACATAATCAAAGATTTCTTTTGATTTTTTGTGCCTTTTCTCACTTAGATTAAACCCTCTAACTCTGTTTTCTAAGGAGCCATGTCAATGGAGTCTACTTAGATAATCCAGAATATTCTCCACATGTCAAAGTCAACACATCTGCAAAAATTATTAGTACATCCTTATTTTAATTAAATTTATTTACTAGGCTGAATTGTTCTTTAGAAGTTCATATAATTTATTTTTTTAGTTCATCAATAACTCTAGTTATTTTATATCAACAGTACAATATGATGATGGTAAATATATTAATTTTAATTACTGCCTTGTAATTTTATAATCCTATGATTCTAGATGTGTATTAATCTACAGATTATCATCCCCTTTCCATGGAAAAGAATTAATTCAAATGATTTATTGACTGAGTAGGATGATGTTAAAATTTACTTCTCTTTATAAAAATAATCTTTATTGGCATAAGAAAAAGAGGGAAAGAGGGAATTAATCACGGGATTACTGGCACATGTAATACTGGAGATCAAATTCTAGACTTCATGCTTTTAAGTCCAGTGCTTTAACCCTCTTTGCCACCTACCAGACTTCTATTTCCCCCTCCTTAATATTCAATATTAATGTCAATATCTGTCTATCTTTGAATAATACTCTATATCACATGCTAACTGCTTCTAAACTTCTTAATTTTTTAATTATTTAGCATCCCAGACATTATGGTATGCAAAATTTCCCCTGGGTGTAATGCTAATTTATTCAGCAGAATGAAAATGTGTTTTATATTCGATTTTAAATGTAAAGTCTAGAGCTGGGCTGGGTGGTAGTGCAGTGAGTTAAGTACACATGGCTCAAAGCACAAGGACCAAGGACTGGCATAAAGATCCTGGTTCGAGCCCACAGGTCCCCACCTGCAGGGAAGTCACTTCGCAAGTGGTGAAGCAGGTCTGCAGGTGTCTATGTTTCTCTCCCACCTCTGTCTCCCCTTCTTTCTTGATTTCTCTCTGTCCATCCAGCAAAAATAGCAGCTATAACAACCATGACAAGAGCAACAAAATGGGAAATACAGCTCCCAGGAGGTGCAGACACCAAGCCCCAGTGATAAACCTGAAGACAAAAAAAAAAAAAAAGTAAAGCCTTAGAGTAGGGCAACAAAGTAAAAACCCTGGGTTGAGGGTGAGGGTGGATGCTCAGCTTCACAGGGCAGGGGGGCGGGGCAGTATGAGACATAGGGGGTTATGGGTCATGGGGGGGTGATGAGACACAGTCTTTTGGTGGTGGGACGGCATTTAAGTACACTCCTATTAATATGTAATCATATAAATCACTATTTAATTAATGAGAAAGGAAAAATTGGTTGAATGTTTCAAAGGGTTTAACGTACAGACCATAGGCTAAGTCTTCGATATGTTGACTCTCTTAAAAGCTAGATATACACCAGTTTCTGTGAGAGAGAGCTTATGTTCACACGTATCCATAAACTACTGCAAAATATATACCTGAAAGCAGAAGTACACTAGAGTTTGCAGTGAGTATCCCCCTAACACTTCCTCTCCACTATTCCAAGCTTTGGGTCCATGATTGCTCAACAATTTGTTTGGCTTCGTATGTTAACTCTCTTTTCAGTCACCAGGTTCCAGATGCCACCAGGATGCTGGCCAGGCTTCCCTGGCTTGAAGACCCCATCAATGTGTCCTGGAGCTCAGCTTCCCCAGAGACACACCCTACTAGGGAAAGAGAGATGCAGACTGGGAGTATGGACGGACCAGTCAACGCCCATGTTCAGCGGGGAAGCAATTACAGAAGGCAGACCTTCTACCTTCTGTGACCCTCAATGACCCTGGGTCCATGCTCCCAGAGGGATAGAGAATGGGAAAGCTATCAGGGGAGGAGGTGGGTTATGAAGATTGGGTGGTGGGAATTGTGTGGAGTTGTACTCCTCCTACCTTATGGTTTTGTTAATTAATCCTTTCTTAAAAAAAAAAAAAAAAGCTGAGACCAGGGATAACAGAAGCATCCAGTGGCACAGATATATACAAATAATGTCAAAGGACATGAATTATGGCGATGTTGTGTATGATACAGTAAATCATAACAAAGGGATATTTCAAGGTTAACCCAATTGACAAATAATGTGATTATAACAATAACTATCTATTGCCTTCTTAAAGCCTAAGACAGGAGAAACCTCCAGATTCCTCTGTAGAGTCTATACTTCCCCCAGTCCTGGAACCTCTAAGGTGGGGCTCACTTTCCTGAATACTTCTCTCAGTTCATACCAAATGATATTCCATCTACCAATCCCAACCTAACCAATGCAATGAGTACCACCTCAGCATGCTTCAATTCAAACTGTGTCCAGAGATGTCAAGCATGGAATGTAAACACTTCAGCCTCAGTACTTTAGGTGAGATCTTCCCTTTCATAGGATTCTCTAATTCCATTCCAGGTGGTTCACTTTGTAACAAAGTCACAAAACCTAGATATAGAGCGGTCTCCTGAGATAGAGCATATGTTCACATGTATTCATAAATTAGGATAAAATATATACCTGAAAGCCAAAGAACACAACAGTCTGCAGTGAGTCAGTATAAACTTCATAATGAAATAGTGTCTGCTTAGACTTAGATACCCTCCTCACCTACTTCCTATTACAGTTCTCTCACTCATTCCAAAGCTAACCTTATCAAAGCAAGGACTACAAAAGCTGAATAAGGGCAAGAGACTGGCATACTTTAAAGATGACTCTTTAGTCACTATATGGCCACTCCATCAGCTAGGGCCCTAGTCCGGGAGTCCTGAGATTCCCAAACAGACATGATGGGCCTAGACCTCAAATGAATCCCTCTGTCCATTGTTACCAGTCATCTCTATCAGGAACAACACACTAGACCCCTTTATGGGTCCCCATAGGACCTTGCCCTCAACTTTGATCAACAATGGTGGAGAATTTTCCATCCTCCCTTTGGAGGATGGACAACATACTCTCTCTATGCTACACCTGAGGAAGATGGTACCTGATATTGGGGCAGCTTGGAATGTCCTCATGACCACAGAATGTGAGCTCATATCTACAGGGATGCAGAGGTCACATAGGCTCCTAAACTGAATATGGGTCCCAGATCAGATCACATCAAATTGGTGGGGTTTACAGTCAACAATATTTATACACCTTTCCCATATTAGGGAGCTACTCTCTTCCCAAATCCAGCTTTCTGATCCTTTTTTCAGCCATGACATTATCTCCCCAGATAATAACTTGGATATCCCTGCCTACTAGATTTCAGGCTCAGGAGAAAAAAACAAACAAACAAACAACCTAGTATAGCCATAGGCCCTTTTGAATATAACTAAAATATGCCTACTAGCTATCTATAGAACAGACCCCCCCCAACTCTTCATCTGCACTATTCCAGCCTTTAGGTTCAACAATTCATTTAGCTTGATATGTCATATCCCTTTTCAGCCACCAGTTTGCAGATGCTAGCATGATGCCAAACAGACTTCCCTAGACAGACTAACCAATATGTCCTGGAGCTAAAATATGTCCTGGAGCTAAGATTCCCCAATATGTCCCGGAGCTACGATTCCCCAGAACTCTGCCCCACTAGGGAAAGAGAGAGGCAGGATGGGAGAACAGATCAACCTGTCAACACCCATGTTCAGTGGGGAAGTGATTAGAGAAGTCAGACCTTCCACCTTCTGTATCCCACAAATGGCCTTGGGTCTGTACTCTCAGAAGGTTAAAGAATAGTTAAGCTATCAGGGGAGGAGATGAGATACAGAGATCTGGTGGTGAGAATTGTATGGAGTAGTACCCCTCTTATCCTATGGTTTTGTGTTTCTTTTTCATAAATAAATTTAAAATAATAAACAGTTGTAAAGCCTGTAAAAGGTATGACTCCTTGTGAGAAACCATAATGTATATAAATCAGTATCATATATTGTTTTACATTATAAGAAGTGTGTAATAGAGATTTATCATCTCATTTTTTTCAAGTTCACAAGAAGAGCTGAGTTTATTCCATGATGTAAAAAAAAAGTATTTGAGTAATTATTATATTGAAATCATAATATTTATTGTTGAGAAGGTACTAACCATCAAATTTTCACCTTAATTTTGCAAATATACTGAGAGATTACTGAAATGTTTAGTTAATGATATTTATAGCATTCAAAGAATTAATGCTAGAGTTATAGTAACATTTCTTTTTTTTTTTTTGCCTCTAGTGTCCTTGCTGGGGCTCAGTGCCTGCACCATGAATCCACTGCTCCTGGAAGCCTTTTTTCCCCCCTTTTGTTGCCCTTGTCGTTGTAGCCTTATTGTGGTTATTATTGTTGTTGATGTTGTTCATTGTTGGATAGGACAGAGAGAAATGGAGAGAGGAGGGGAAGACAAAGGAGGAGAGAAAGATAGACACCTGCAGACCAGCTTCAAGTGACTCCCCTGCAGATGGGCTGGAACCAGAATCCTTATGTTGGTCCTTGTGCTTTGAGCCACGTGCGCTTAACCCACTGTGCTACTGCCCGACCCCCATAGTACCATTTCTTGACCTCTATTTTCATACTACTCCATTATTCTTTAGAAAATAGAAAGACTTTATACATATGGAAATTGCACAAAATTAAAAAAAAAGTTTTCAACAGGAGAAACAGTAAATATAATTAATTAATAATATGCATGTCTCTAAATACATGAGAGATCAGGAATTCTCAGTAACTCCTCATAATATTCAGGCAGTCTTTTTTTTCCTATCTTTATTTTTTGTCATTATAAGAGCCTCACAGTTCAATTACCTGTTACAAATATAAACAGAAAGACAAAAAAGAAGAAAGGAAAATAGATCATCAAAGCTTTGCTCATTGTAGTGTGGCATCAGACTTAGACTGGGTCACAGGCATGACAAAGCAGTTGCACTATCCAGGTGAGCTAGCTTGCTAGCCAAGGCCGTTTTAAAACACTTTGCTAAGATAAAGGCAAGAAAAAGTGAAATAATAGAGTATCTTTCCCCTTCCCTTCTCCCTCCGCTCCCCTACTCTCCCCTGCCCTCCCCTTCCCTCTCATTCTCTTTCTTTCTTCTTTCCTTCCTTCTTCCCTCACTGTCACTACTTCTTTTCTTTCTCTTTTTTTCTTTCTTTCTTCCTTCCTTTCTTTAGCTCTTACTGTCCACAGGCAGAGAGAGAAAAAAATGAAAGAAATTACAACACTGAAGTTTCTTTCAACAGTGAGGGTTGGGGTCAAGCCTGGGTCAGAACACACGTAACAAAGCTTCACACTACCCAAGCAATTTATTTCACCAACCCCAGTACAGATTTTAATCTTAGAATTTATTAGCATTTTGCATATCTAAGTAAGTGGTTTTCAAACTACATCTCTCTCTAACTAAGCAATAGGAACTCACACTTAAGACTAGTGCAAATGTAGCAATATATAGACACTTTGGAAGACAAAACCAGTAATTTCTTACAAAAATTAACTATACTCGAATTTTAGCCTAGATACACCAATCTTGCTCTTTGGTATTTAGGCAATGGGGTTGAAAACTTTTGTTCACAGAAAAACATGCATATGGCCATTTATGATATGGAGAACAACTTATGGATAATGATCTCTCAGTGAGTTAAGGGTTTTTAACTACTGAGAAATCAATTTTAGGAATTCATAGAATTATGTTTAAAATGTCACATTAGGATCTGAATTCACAGGCATTTGTTCATAATATTTAATTAAACTTTTTTATTCATTTATACTTAAGCAAAGTCATCTGGTTTGATGGGTTTTCCATAATTAACCTTGTATTTATAAAATAATGATTATTTTATATGAAAAATTATTAGAATATAATTGCTATTAAGATATAATTTCTAGCAACAAGATTTAGATCATCCCTTATATCCTTTTCTCTGAATAAATAAATTTGTAAAGTTATAAGTACATTTACTTTTCCTTCAGAAATATAAACATTATCTGAAATCTAAACACAATATACAATAATTTACTCATATAAACTTTTATTAAGGTCAGTATCATTCTAATTTATAACCCTAAACTACTATGTCATCACTTGTGGGGAGATTCCAGTAGTTTAACCTAGGACCCCCTTTTGACACACCCATCCCGTCTCTGTGTCTCTGTGAAGGCAAAGATCTACTTCTTTTAGTAGTTTCTAGGAAATCAGTATGTTCATAAAGAATTCTGTCATTTTTTTTCCTAGTCAAAGTTAAGGAAGACTGCCTCAATTGAGGTTAAAAATTACAGAAACCAGAACTCCCACCTTCTGCACCCCATAAAGAATTTTGGTCCATGCTTCCAGAGGGAAAAAAATGTTAGTGAAAGAAAACCAGAGGGCTCTGAACTCCAAATCCATCAGGACCCAGAGAGAGAAGAGGAAAAAATGAAAGACATTTGTAAGTAGTAACAGGTGTAAGTGTGGCTTAGAAGGGAAGAGAAGGCAGGACCATAAAAAATGAAAATAAAATTCAATGAAAAAAATCCACCACCTCACCAGAGCCCTATCCCAACTGGGAAAGATAGAAACAATCTGGGGATACAGGTTGACCTGTGAATGTCCAACAGAGAAGCAATTACAGAAGCCAGATATTTCACCTTCTGCTCCCCATAAAGATATTTGGTCCATGCTCTGAGAGTGATAAAGACTAGGGACACTTCCAGTGGAGGGGAGGGCATATAGAATTCTGTCTGATGGTGGGAATTGTATGTATGGAATTATACAATCTTGGCAATCATTATTAAATCATCAATAAAATCTATAAAATAAAAAATCAGCATAAATGTGTGTGTGTGTGTGTGTGTGTGTGTGTGTGTGTGTGTGTCTTTTAGAGGACTACTGAATTTCCAATAAAAGGAATGGTAACACAGAATTCTGGTAGTGGGAACGGTGTGGAATTAATTGTACCCCAGTTATCTCATAATTTTGTAAGTCAATATTAAATAACTCACTTATATAATTAAAATAAATAAACGCAGTGGCAAAAATGAAACAATATAGGCAGTGTGCTATTTGGCTATAATCAACACAATTTTCCCAGAAAACTCTACAAATAAAGTCTATGAAGTTGCTACCGCTAGAGGCCAGGTCATAAGTACTCTACATCATCAATGTGGAATCTAGAAACTATTTTCTTTCATTTCTTTTTATAATTTTTACATTAAAGAAAATAATTGAAACCCTATACTTAGCAATATTTATTAAAATTTAATAGTTATGATAACACTATGTTATCACAGAGTACACATGCAAATACAGAAAATCAGAGGCTGTATGTTTAGTTGAAGATTACTTATTTTTTTTTTAATTATGTTCAACTTAAATTACAAACTCACTAGAAAAGGAAAAATAGTCATTCAACCACTTCTAACAGTTCTTGTTAGTAACCATAATCATTAACAGAATGTTTCAATAAATCTAGAAATAGGGCTCTAAAATATTGTATTTATATATTTGCAACCAGTTCTGTATCTCTCACCCGTATCTCACCCCATAATGTCAGTGAGAGAGTGAAAACCCAGCATTAAAATTTAACAAGGTGGAGGAAACAACTAAACCAGTATAGCTCAAAAGTATTTCCAATTCTGACACCATCTCCCCAGACAATATCTTTAGCCCACCTGCATGTTAGCTGACAGGCTCGGGCAAAAATTAGTAAAGTCATGGACTCCTTGGAATATACCTAAAATAGACCTATGAGCCTTTTCTAAAATGGAGACCCCAAATCTCATCTGCTATATTCTTACCTTTAGATTCCTGGTTATTTTTTAATTATTTATTTATTATTGGATAGAGACAGAGAGAAATTGAAAGAGGTGAGGGAGGAAAGAGGGAGAGAGACAAAGAGACATCTGCAGTCCTGCTTCACCACTTGTGAAGTTTTCCCCATGCAGGTGGGGGCCAGAGGCTTGAACCTGGGTCCTTAAGTATTGTAACACATGCAGTTAACCAGGTGTGCCTAGATTAAGTGGTTATTAAAAAGTTAATAACCCTAGATTCCTGGTTCCTAAACAATTATATCTTAATGCTTTTCCAGCAACCGAGTGTCAGATGCTACCATGAAGCCAACCTGATTTCACTGAACAGACCTCACCAATGTATTCTGGAACCCCAGCTCTCCAGACCCCTGCCCCACTAGGGAAATACAGAAACAGGCTGGAGGCATGGATCGACCTGCCAAGGCCCATGTCCAGAGGAGAAGCAATTACAGAAGCCTCACCTTCCACCTTATACACCCCATAATGATTCTCTGTCAATACTCCCAAAGGGATAATAAACAGGAAAGCTTACAATGGAGGGGATGAGATATAGAACTCTGGTGGTGGGAATTGTACCCCTCTTATCCTATGATCTTGTCAATCATTATTAAATCAATAAATAAAAAGAAAGGAATTGAACACAAGACTATAGAACAAATAGGCAAAAAAAAAAAAAAAAGTTTTTGTTTGTTTTTTATTCCCATACTGTGACCTTGGGAGAACTACTGCAGTTTCTAGTGGAGGGAATGGGGACACAGAACTCTGGTGCTGGGGACTGAATCTGGGACCTGGGGGCCTCAGGCCTCATGAATCTGTTTGCATAAACATTATTCTATATCCCCCTTCCCTATCTTATCTTGTAAATCAACATTAAATCACTAATAAAAAGGAAAAAAAAGTAACCTTATTTTGTTGTCAGCATTTTACTAGCTCCAGGTCTCTGACAGATGCAGTTTTAATTTATCAATCTTCCTATCTGTGATGTTGAAAAGGAACTGCTTTAAAATTGAGTGTCCCAAAGCAGGTAAGTGATCTGTAGGCCAGTAAATGTGTCCCTGAGAAATTTCTATTAGTGGTAGTTTGCAGGCTGATTACTAACCCTCTCTAGCATTTTAGGAAAACTGAACTAATGAAAGACCTTTAATTTGAAAATGAAATCTATGGATGGAATACATTTTCTCCTGGTATACAATGACAGTTGTAATTTTTTTAAATCAGATTGCTGGCAAAGTTTCACTAAGGTCTTTCAAAAATATAGTTGATAATAATATGCATATTTTGCCAGATTTGTGATGTTACCAATGTTTAAACCTGGTCAAGGCTAGTCTCTAAGGCTAGACAAATTAGAGAATTGTGGTAGCTCTATGTTAGCAAATTTGAAATTCCATTTCCCTGGGTTTCATAATGAAACGGGAACAAAATACCAAGTATAAAGTATTTTTTGTTGTAGAAAATATATCATTTTATTGGAGGATGAATGGCTTACAGGATAATTCTTGACACATGGGTACACTTCCTCATTTCTTCATGATCGGCATCTGCAGAACATTTTCACCAAAGGGAAAAAAATAAGTGAAATTTGAAGTGGGTGTGGTGTATTGAACTAAAGCAAAGACTTTTGGGAAATAATAGAGTGAAATTAAAATGCTGCATTATGATAGGTATCACTATTGACAGGCACATGTTCATAATCATCATTTAAATTTTGTCATTTATTTATATTTAATAAAAGCCTTGGTGAATTTTACATAATTAACTTTATAATCCTAAACTAGGTGATTATTCTTATATTAAAAACTATTTTAGAATATAATTCTATTATGATATGAACTAGAATGTTTTCTAGCAATAAGACTGAGTTTACCCTTTATATGCTTTTCTCCTCACAGATGTAGCTGTAAATTTATAAGTAAGTTAACTTTACCACCAGAAACCTTTTTTAAAACCATCAGAAATCTAAACACTATCTGAAATATAACAAAATAATATAACACAATCATTTACTCATCCAAATTTGTAATGAGATCAATATCATTCTAATTATAACCCTAAACCACTATGTCAAAACTATGGCTACACCCACGTTAGAAGATCCCAGTAAAAACCTTTAACCTCCTGGTGCATATTGGTAAGATAGGAACTTGTCTCTTTTTAGTCCATACATTTGTATATTATAACGCATAAATTAATTTTGTTTTATAATGAACTTGCATTAGAATTTTGTTTCATGTTCCCCTCAGACAAATAATTCATCTTAAAGTCAACAACATTTATCAATATTATTGTCAAAATGATCCTCATCAGAATGTGGTAAAATGCTAAAGAAACTTTGGTTTTGGTCTAACTTTTGTTATAAGAAACCAAGTTTTTCAATTTTTTTGGTTTTGGTGGATGTTTTGATTTAGGATGTGGGGATAATCGTTTCCTTTGAAATTACATCTTTAAAAAATGCACTCAGTTGGAGAAAAGATATACACGTCATATATGTCACATATAGTTTGTCATCTGAATATAATATTTTTGCTTCCACCATAGAAAAGGAACAATGCCATGTGTCTAATTATGTTTGGGGAATTCATTCTAATTACATGGTGATAGTTCATCCTCTGTGTCTTACAATTATTTAGCTTTATCACTGCTGTCCTTATTACCTTCTTATCCTTTTTATATTTATTTATTTAGTTTCCCTTTTGTTGCTCTTGTTGTTTTTATTATTGTAGTTATTATTGTTGTTACTGATGTTGTCATTGTTGGATATCACAGAGAGAAATGGGAGAGGAGAGAGATAAAGAGGGGGAGAGAAAGATAGACACCTGCAGACCTGCTTAATCGCCTATGAAGCCTGAACGTAGGGAGCCAGGGGCTCCAACCGGGATCCTTAAATCAGTCCTTGCACTTTGCACCACGTGCGTTTAACCACTGTGCTACCACCCAACTTTCTATCTTCTTATTCTTAAGATTCAAACCATACAGCAGTTTTGTAAATCTGTGGGGAAACACAAGTTGTACTTAATGTTAATCCCATTGATTAAATATTTGTCACTCATTGACTACTGTGTCAATCAGGTTTCTCACAAATTAGACTCTTGAAAAAGCCAAAATAATCTAGCACCTACAAAAAATAGAATACATATTATGTGTTAAAATCTTTGATGATTTTAGTTAATTTTACACTTTTACTTTTCTTTTACATCATTTTAGAAATTGTTGTGTTGTGCATTTTGCCTCAATGTGTATTTTCACAAACCATTTTAAATCCATGCTATGTAAAATTGCATAAAAATAAATAACACTATGATTCCCTTTTATTCCCATGTAACACATTTGTATAAAAACTGTAAAACTGTTAAGTCATAGAAACTTGAAATGAACCAAAGCAACAATTTTGTATCAGAAAATGATTATTATGAAACTTTTATTAGAAATAACCCATTATTAGCCATCATTAATTAAAGATTATTTGAATTACTACAAGACACACAGACACATCCATATACATTAAGTATAGAAGAATGTTTCTGCAAGGTGACTAACTATGAAAAATGTATATGGATAAAATTAATCATAATGTTACTTACATACAAGTAAGCACATGGTAAATGTACATAGAAAGACTAAGCAGTTGAAACAGCTTTTTAAAAATAATGGAAGGCCATCTATATTACACAAAATATTTATTGCTAAAATATTTGTGTTTGTTTTTCCCCACTTTCTCTGTTTTGTCATTGTGTAACAAAATTTAAGGTCAGCAATAATGTCATGCAAAAAAAAAAAGCTTAAAGGTTTTCTTAAGAAAAGCAGAGATATTATTTTCTGATAACAAATGCTTGTTCTATTTCTGGTCTATCAAGTAATATTGATGTAAAAACATTTTCTCAAAATGACAAATAGCTACATTCCCTGAAACTAATCAAAATATGTCAAATGTCTACTAAATATTTAGTAGCATCTTAAGTAAACTTGACAAATTTTCAACAAAAATTTAGTGACTGTTTACTCAACACTTCTAGATAACATTGATTTACAATTAAATGGAATAGGAATAACTGAAGTGCCATTAATTTCATAGCTATTATCTGTATGATTTAGAGTTACATAAACCCCGATAAATTATTCTTTGCAAGATTATCTTCCTTTATTATCTAAGGACATTTAATCTTTCCTTATAAAGTTTTATATCCTAAAAACTTGTATTTGAATAATTTTAAACAAAAGATCATCTATAAATTGACATTTAAAACACCATAGGACAACTTTCTTTATGTTGAAGTAACTAGCAGATTCATCCAGTATGAATTTATATAGATATGTTTGTATTTCTATAGTAAAGCTTTATTGTTCTTAATTATTTACATAATAATACCCATGTCCCATGTCTCAGAGTCCTCCACTATCTAGTTTAAACCTTCCTGGATATGCTAAGGATTTGCTTTGTGGTAAAATAAATAAATAAATAATCTAAACCTTATCGGATGTTAACCAACCAAGATGCATAATCTTATATCAAGTTCCCTTGGCCATACTACACAGATACTGACCAAATGTGTCTGGATAGTGCTGTGAAAGTTTTTATGAGATAAACATTTAAATTAATAGACCCTGGGAAAGTAGATGACCACCTATAATATAAGTGAAACTCACGCAAAAATTCTAAGGCAATGAGGAAAAGATACACCTTCTACACAGAAGGAATATTTCTGTCAGAAGTCACTCTCCTGGTTCAAATTTGAACATCTCCACATTGAAGATTTTGGGTTTGTCAGCCTCAGTCTCACACAAGGTGACTCCTCAAAATAAATTGCTTCAGGCCTCTGTTTCCACCTGCTGGTTTTGTGACTCTGAACACAGACTAAATCATCAAGATGGGTGAATTTATGTTGAAAACATTTGTAAGGGTGAAAATGGCTGTTAGTATGGTAGCTTTATTCATACTATATGCCAGACATTGAGATGTCGGAGGACAATTGAGAAAATTTAAAAAACTAAGTTATGAGGTACGTTTTGAGATAGTTTGTAAAAGTGATACTGAGATATCCTTATGAAAGTAGTTTAGGGTAAATAATAATATATTTAAGTGTGGATAAAATAGGGCAAACTTTCCCATAATAAATGAAAACTAAATTTTAATTTATAAAAATGGAAAAAGTCTGGCTGTCTCTATCCAATAAATAAATGAAGATAATAAAAAATAATAAAAATGTAGTAATGCCAGTGATGGGTGGTGGCTCACCCAGTTGATTACACTTGTTACAAGGCACAAGGACCCAGAGTTATGTCCCCAATCCCCACTTCCAGGGGGCAAGCTTCACTATGAACAATGCTGTCCTGTAGTTGTCTTTCTTTTCTTTTTTTTTTTTTTTGGCCCCTGTCTGTCTTTTCCTTCCCCCTCAATTTCTCTCCATCTTATTAAATTTAGTTAAAATTAAATATAGATACAGGTATAACCTAGCTTGTATGGTTGCTGTAGACATACACTTTTGAGGTATATGGATATCTCTACAAAATGCAACTATTCATCAGAAGTTTTGAGCAGTAGCCCAGAAGGTGGAATAGTAATAGAAAGAACTTGAAAACATGAGTGCTTGACTTTGAACTCTGGAACTACTTATATCAGAATGTTCTGGATTCTCCAAAATCTTTTAAAAATAAAATTAATCTTAAAAAAAAAACTATGGAACAGTCATTTTGGTGGTTTATGCATGGGGAAGAGCACTAGACTTTCCTACATGCATAGGGTCCTAAATTGAACGATCTCTCTTTTCTCATAAAATAAATGACCCTTAAAAATAATGAAATAAAAATGTTCTCTAGTATATGTTTCACTTGGACATGGTATATTACAGCAAAACAAAGGACTTTGGGGAGAGAGAGCACAAAGTGAATCATGGACAGGACATGGTGTATTGCACCATAGCCTAGGACTCTAGGGTTGGAGAGGTAGAGAGGACTAGAAGAAAACTTTCAGGGCCTATTACATTATGAAATTGTATTAATATGTCAATGATTGCACTCTAAAGCATTAACATCCTCAATGAAAAAAAAAAAAGAATGTCCTTTAGTTGTAAATAATTTTAAAGCTATCATTACAAATTTCTGATCATAGAACTCCTTCCTTATTTGTGTTTTTACAAAATAAGTTCATTTTTACAAAATAACTTCAAATATGTTTATTTGAGAGAAGACAACATGCAGATTATCATAGTTAAAGAAACTATGATTAAAGGGTATCTAGGCAGAGCTATTTAGCTTATTTTTGTTAATTCAACTCCTATTCTTATATCGCTTTTCCTAAAGACACATCAAAATGCAGGATTTATTTGACTGCACAGCCATCATAATACATAGGGGAATTCTTTAAGCAAAATAGTTTTGCTCTTAAGTGGCATTAAATAGACTAAATAGGAATGCCATTGCAAGGGCGTAAGCTACAATTTAGTCATCTTGGACCAGGTTGGGTGGGGAGAATATAGGTCCGAGAAGGATTCAGAGGACCTAGTGGGGGTTGTATTGTTATATGGGAAACTGGGGAATGTTATGCATGTACAATCTATTGTATTTACTGTTGAATGTAAAAACATTAATTCCCCAATTAAAAAAAATTCATCATGATTTGCAGGCAGCCCAATAGTATGCATTCTGTGTGTGTTAAATGCTGGAGAGGATGTGGGGACAGAGGAACCCTTTTACATTGCTGGTGGGAATGTAAATTGGTACAGCCTCTGTGGAGAGCAGTCTGGAAAACTCTCAGAAGGCTAGACATGGACCTTCCATATGACCCAATAATTCCTCTCCTGGGGTTATACCCCAAGGACTCCATAACACCCAACCAAAAAGAGGTGTGTACTCCTATGTTCATAGCAGCACAATTCATAATAGCTAAAACCTGGAAGCAACCCAGGTGCCCAACACCAGATGAGTGGCTGAGAAAGCTGTGGTATATATACACAATGGAATACTATGCAGCTATCAAGAACAATGAACCCACCTTCTCTGACCCATCTTGGACAGAGCTAGAAGGAATTATGTTAAGTGAACTAAGTCAGAAAGATAAAGATGAGTATGGGATGATCCCACTCATCAACAGAAGCTGACTAAGAAGATCTGAAAGGGAAACTAAAAGCAGGACCTGATCAAATTGTAAGTAGGGCACCAAAGTAAAAACCCAGTGGTGAGGGGTAGGCATGTAGCTTCCTGGGCCAGTGGTGGGGTGGGAGTGGGCGGGAGGGATGGGTCACAGTCCTTTGGTGGTGGGAATGGTGTTTATGTACACTCCTAGCAAAATGTAGACATATAAATCAGTAGCTAATTAATATGAGAGGGGGAAATCAATTGTATGTCTCAAAGTTTCTCAAAAGACAAACTGAATCTTTTTAATATATAGGCTATGTATTTGATATGTGGACTCTCTCAAAAGCCTAGACCAAGTAGATTAGAAGCTTCCAATAGCACAGCTATATACAAGATACTGGGTACTGTCCAGCAAACCATAACAAAGGGACTTTTCAAAGTTAACCCAATTAACAAATAATGTGATGATAATATTAACTATTGATTGTCCTTTTGAACCCTAAGACAGCAGGAACCTCACATCTTCACTATAGAGCCCCTACTTCCCCACCCACCCACCCCCCCAGAGTCTTTTACTTTCCTGCGATATGCCAATTCCATTTCAGGTTCTACTTGTGTTTTCTTTTCTGATCTTGTTTTTCAACTTTGGCCTGAGAGTGAGATCATCCCATATTCATCCTCCTGCTTCTGACTTATTTCACTCAACATGATTTTTTCAAGGTCCATCCAAGATCAGCTGAAAACGGTGAAGTCACCATTTTTTACAGCTGAGTAGTATTCCATTGTGTATATATACCACAACTTGCTCAGCCACTCATCTGTTGTTGGACACCTGGGTTGCTGCCAGGTTTTGGCTATTATAAATATATGTGTACACAGATCTTTTTAGATGGATATGTTGTGTTCCTTAGGATATATCCCCAGGAGAGGAATTACAGGATCATAGGGTAGGTCCATTTCTAGCCTAATGAGAGTTCTCCAGACTGTTCTCCACAGAGGCTGGACCAATAGACATTCCCACCAGCAGTGTAGGAGGGTTCCTTTGACCCCAAACCCTCTACAGCATTTGCTGCTGTTACCTTTTCTGATGTATGACATTCTCACAGGAGTGATGTGGTATCTCATTGTTCTCTTTATTTGCATTTCTCTGACAATCAGAGACTTGGAGCATTTTTTCATGTGTTTCTCGGCCTTTTGGATCTCTTCTGTGGTAAATATTCTGTCCATGTCCTCCCCCCCATTTTTGGATGGGGTTATTTGTTGTCCTGTTGTTGAGTTTGGCAAACTCTTTATATATGTTGGTTATTAAACTCTTGTCTGATGTATGGCATGTAAAGATCTTCTCCCATTCTGTGAGGGGTCTCTTGGTTTTGGTAGTGGTTTATTTTTCTGTGCAAAAGCTCTTTAATTTGATGTAGTCCCATAGGTTTATGCTTCCCTTAGTCTTCTTTGTAAGTGTATTTGTTTCACTGAAGATGTCTTTAAAATTTATGCAGAAAAGAGTTCTGCCAATATTTTCCTCTAAGTATCTGATAGTTTCTGGTCTAACATCCAAATTCTTGATCCACTTGGAATTTACTTTTGTATTTGGTGAAATACAGTGGTTCAGTTTCATTCTTCTGCATATTTCAATCCATTGTTTCCAATACC
The DNA here is from genome assembly GCF_950295315.1 of Erinaceus europaeus. Taxonomy (NCBI): domain Eukaryota; kingdom Metazoa; phylum Chordata; class Mammalia; order Eulipotyphla; family Erinaceidae; genus Erinaceus; species Erinaceus europaeus. Next base: position 106,789,386 of record NC_080166.1, read on the forward strand.
ATTTGTTGAAGACTCTGGTTTCCCCATTAAATAGTCTTTGTCAAGAGCCCCTTTGTCAAAGATTAGATGTCCATAGGTGTGGGGGCTCACTTCTGGGCTCTCAATTCTATTCCACTGGTCAGTGTGTCTGTTCATGTTCCAGTACCAAGCAGTTTTGATGACAACGGCCCTATAATACAATTTGAGATCTGGGAGTGTGATGCCTCTGGTTCTCTTCTTTTTTCTCAAGATTGTTTTGGCATTTCTAGGTCTTTTCTGGTTCCAGATAAACATTTGTAGCATTTTTTCTATTCTCCTAAAAAATGTGCTTGGGATCTTGATGGGGATAGCATTAAATTTGTTGATGGCTCTGGGTAGTATATTCATTTTGATGATGTTAATTCTACCAACCCATGAACATGGAATATCTTTCTACTTCTTTGTGTCTTTTTCAATTTCCTTGAGTAGTGACTCATAATTTTCAATATACAAGTCTTTTACTTCTTTGGTTAGGTTTACTCCTAGATAATTTTTTGTTGTTGTTGTTGCTATAGCACATCTTAAAGACCTAGAAGAAGAACAACAAAGGAACCCTAAAGCAACCAGAAGGACAGAAATCACTAAAGTTAGGGCAGAAATAAATAACATTGAGAATAAGAAAACCATACAAAAGATCAACAAAAGTAAATGTTGGTTCTTCGAAAGAGTGAACAAAATTGACAAACCTTTAGCCAGACTCACAATACAAAAAATGGAGAAGACTGAAATAAATCAGATAGTAAATGAAAGAGGAGATATCACAACAGACACCACAGAAATTCAACATATTATGCAAGTCTTCTATGAACAACTATATGCCACCAAGCTAGAGAACCTGGAAGAAATGGATGATTTCCTAGATACCTACCAACTTCCAAAACTAAGTAAAGAGGAAGTGGATAACATGAACAGGCCCATCACAGCCAATGAAATTGAAACAGTTATCAAAAACCTCCCCAAAAATAAAAGTCCTGGACCAGATGGTTTTACACATGAATTCTACAAAACCTTCAAAGAAAAACTAATACCTCTACTTTTAAAAGTCTTCCAGAAGATTGACGACACTGGAATACTCCCTGCCAGCTTCTATGAAGCTAACATCACTCTGATACCAAAAGCAGACAGGGACACAACCAAAAAAGAAAACTACAGACCAACATCTCTGATGAACATAGATGATAAATACTGAACAAAATTCTAGCCAACCGGATACAGCAGTATATTAAAAAGATTATTCATCATGACCAAGTGGGGTTTATCCCAGGCATGCAAGGTTGGTTTAATATATGTAAATCAATCAATGTGATCCACCACATCAACAAAAGCAAGACCAAAAACCACATGGTCATATCAATAGATGCAGAGAAAACCTTTGACAAAATCCAACATCCCTTTATGATCAAAACACTACAAAAATGAGAATAGGTGGAAAATTCCTGAAGATAATGGAGTCTATATATAGCAAACCTATAGCCAACATCATACTCAATGGTGAAAAACTGGAAGCATTTCCACTTAGATCAGGTACTAGACAGGGCTGCCCACTATCACCATTACCATTCAACATAGTGTTGGAAGTTCTTGCCATAGCAATCAGGCAGGAGCAAGGAATTAAAGGGATACAGATTGGAAGAGAAGAAGTCAAACTCTCCCTATTTGCAGATGACATGATAGTATACACAGAAAAACCTAAGGAATCCAGCAAGAAGCTTTTGGAAATCATCAGGAAATACAGTAAGGTGTCAGGCTACAAAATTAACATTCAAAAGTCAGTGGTATTCCTCTATGCAAACACTAAGTTAGAAGAAATTGAAATACATTATGACTTTTCTGACAATTGCATAAGTGACATAAAAAAATCATTGAACTCCTTTAGTCATTAAGGTTTATATGGTCTTCTGTCTGATGCTGTACCCATTTCAATGAAAATAATATGCCATTATTCAGTTAGTATAGCAAGGAATAGAAAGATGTAGTACAGGATTAAATATTGAAATGTTTTGTTGGTCAAGCATTAGAAGAGAAAAAAACACCATCTGGGGTTGGGCAATGGCATATACACATGTTACAATGCACAAGGACCCAGGTTTGAACCCTCTGTCCTCACCTGCAGGGGGAAAGCTTCACAGGTAATAAAGCAGTGTTGCAGGTATCTCTCTATCTCCCCTTTCCCTCTCAATTTCTGGTTATCTCTATGCAATAAAGATAGTTTTAAAAAATTTAAAAAGCATAGTAATGTAAGAATAAATAATTGGAGCTTCAAACACACACACACACACAATCCGAAAAAATGTGTAATTTATAAACCAACTGTTTATGGCAAACAGTGACAACAATTTGCTAATATTCTCTAACATCACTTACTCTACTAAGATCGAGCTAAGCAGAAAGCCAATATTTATGAAGTAAAATGGAGGGAAACAAAGCATTCTAAATCCATTAACATAAATTTAACTTGCTTCCAATATTATCCAAGCAAATTAGACATTCCTGCAGAAGCTGCACAGCAGGGCCGACCCTGAACACTTTGGTTATAAATGAAAACTCCTGTGACTATCTATTGACTACCAATTTTTTTAACCCAAGTACTTGTCACCATCAATTACTCACTTAATATGTATAAAGTTTATTGGTTGTCTTTTCCCACTAGGAGTTAAGTTCTACAAACTCAGGGACGTTTGTTTCTTAGTTAATTAATGAACCATGAATTGCTTACAACATTTTTTGATAAATAGGAATTTGTTCAATAAATATTTTATGTGGAATGAATGAAAACAATGTGGAATAGGGGCATTTAAAAAGTGGCTATTGATTAATCAATGCTAGAATGTGTGATGTGATTCTAAAGCAATTCTCTTGTTTTCATATATTTATCAATAAAACATCTAGAAACATTTCTAGTATTAACTATAGGTTAGTTACTAAGTATTAAGATGAAGATTCTAGTGACTATAGATAAGTATAAACATTTAAGCAAGAATTTTGAATTTATAATTGTATAAAATAACCAAAACCTAGGTTTCAAAATAAAAATTATTAATTAATTTTCCTATTTAATTTTTATTTTGAAAGATAAAAATCTTTCTATACTATTATCAACTTCAGAGTGAAATTAGAGGGTTACTTTGTCTTTATCCATCTTATAAAATGGTTGGACCATGAAAGTACTAATTCTGTAGTACTTTTCTTCCTCAACCTGATCATTTTGATCCCTCACTTCTTTAATGTGGTCTGGAAATTCATTTTGTAGAGTAATGTCCCTGGTTCTCAACTTAGATATAATTAGATTGATTTTTATTCTGTTAGTAGATTAAACTCTTCTATAGAACAAACATAATTAATCTGCTTACCTTCACTTTAGACTCATTATGCATACTAGCTGCATAGCAATCCTCTTATAATGACTAGGACTTATAATGACAGTGGCAACAACTAGATTTGCAGAAGTTTAGTAAAGGCTGACAATTTGTCCAGCTTTACAGAGGCATAAGAAATGATCTAAGTTAAAGTCTGCATTATGATAATCTTACTTATAAATACTCTAAAATGATTTGTTTCACACAGGCAATAAACACATTTGGTACTTTGTCTTTTTCTCCCTTTTATTTTTTAAAGAACATTTATGTTCAACTTCCCTTAAATTTGATTTCTACAACTCAGTGTTTGCAACTATAGTCACCACGTCATAATTAAGTCCTTAGGCTTTATTCTTGCTCTCTATTTCTCTTGTTGTTGAAAGTAGTTACTTGGAGGTCGGGCAGTGGTACAGTGGGTTAAGCTCATGCGGCGCAAAGCGCAGGTACCAGCATAAGGATGGGTTCGAGCTCCAGCTCCCCACCTGCAGGGGAGTCGCTTCACAGGCGGTGAAGCAGGTCTGGAGATGTCTATCTTTCTCTCCCCCTCTCTGTCTTCCCCTCCTCCCTCCATTTCTCTCTGCCCTATCTAACAACGAACAACATCAACAATGGTAATAATAATAACCACAACGAGGCTACAACAACAAGGGCAACAAAAGGGGAAAAAAATGGCCTCCAGGAGTGGTGGATTCATGGTGCAGGCACCGAGCCCAGCAATAACCCTGGAGGGGGAAAAAAAAAAAGTAGTTACTTTATTTGTTCTAAAATGTACAATCCAGAGAGCTTAGTAAAAGATCTTGAAAAATAGTATTTTTAAATTTGAAGATAGTAAGATATCAGTGTTATCTTTTGCCCATCAATTCGTTACCCTCACAAAACTCTAGTCAATAATATTGGCTTTTCTTCTTACACATTATGTTTAATGAGCCTTTATAAAGACATGGAGCCAACATGGGAAACATTTTTCTACTAAGAGTCATTTGGATATTTATAATGGATCATACCAAATTGGCATTTAGTGATGCTATGAAGAAAATAAATTAGTTAGACCTACTGAATTTCTAGTCCTGCTTGTGGTTGCCTATGCAAAACCAGACCAAATGATCTTGAAAGATGTGAATGATCTTCATTCCTGATTTAGAACATGAACTTTGAGCACCAGAATAAAATGGTGATAAGCTGCATAGTAGATATGTAACTCTAAGCAAATCATTTCTTTCTGACAAACTGAAATCAGATCCTGGTTAAAATAGTACATACTTCAGTCACTAACTTTAACCTTTTTACCTCAAAAAAGAATGTGTACCCCCTATCCAACATTGTCCATTTTTCTTTTCGTGTTCTCTAGTCTAGAAAAATCATCTCCCCTTCTATTCCAATTTGCAGCTGGCAGAATGTAGTGTCTATTCCGCAAAGCTTGCTCATATAGCCTAATATTTTCCTTAATTATTTCTTTGCTACTTAAAACACACACACTCTCTGCCTTCCTCATAAAGAATACACATTCCATCTGCTTCTTCCTGTTTTAAGTACAGTTAGCCTGGAGGTGCAGCAGTAATCTTGGGACCAATGGAAATGAATTAAAAGATGAATAGTCATATTTCTAGTCCTCTTCCTTTTCTTTTCTATTTTTTTAATCTCCCAGCAAGGGCTTCACACATGCATGATTTCACTATTCCTGGAATTAACTTTTCATTCAGATAAACAGAGGAAAAGGAGAGGGAGAGACAGAATAGCACTTGAATTTCTTAAATCTGTGATGTCAGCATAGCACAGTATGCCACTATTTTGTGATCTATCTCCCTGGTCCTTTATATGGTCACAAGCTTAGATTTTTATTTTTTTATATTTATTTCCTTTTGTTGCCCTTGTTTTATTTTATTGTTGTTGTTACTGATGTCATCATTGTTCGATAGGACAGAGAGAAATGGAAACTGGAAAGGAAGACAGAGAGGGAGAGAGAAAGACAGACACCTGCAGACCTGCTTCACCACCTGTGAAGCGACTCTCCTGCAGGTGGGGAGTCTGTGGCTTGAACGAGGATCCTTCTGCAAGTCCTAGTGCCTCTCGCCACATGCACTTAACCTACTGCCTACCTCCCGACTCCCACAAGCATAGATTTTTAAAAGCTTGATCATAATGATAAATGATGCTGAACATGAGAAAGTTAAGAGGTGATACTGAAAGACCAGTAAAGATAAACTTAATTACAGGGATCCCCAGTGACAGTTGACAGGAGAATAGGCTTGCCTTTCTATGTGAGTTCTATTTGCCTCTGGCTAAGGAGTGGGGTGAGTAGAATGCATACAGGTGTCAAACACAGAACCATCCCTTGCCATGACATCCTTTGGACTCTGGCCTTCCCTTGCCTATCAGTAGTGTGGGGGACTGCTTGCTTGGTTCAAACATTTAATTTCCCACAGTGCAGTCCAAAGACAAGAACCTTAACTTTGAGAAATTTCTCAGAATAAAAGTTATGAGGTATGAAAAGTGTGATTTAACAAGTAACAGTCCTTGACTTTTGCTTCACAACAGACAAATTCACAGTAACTTTAGATTTACTAAAATTCTGCTTGTGTAGTAAAGAGACTCACCATATATCCTTCATCAAACTCATCTGATAGTAACATCATAATACTATGGTACTTTTCACAACTTAAGTCAATACTGGAACAGCAGCTGTATATAATCTGTCTAGTTTACTCTGGTTTATGAAAGATTCTGAGAGTTTGTTTTTCAGAACCAACCTGCTATTTTTCTCCAGGAAGAACAGGGTTTGTTTTTAAGTAGCCAGAGAAGCAAAGTGCCCTTCTTAAAGTTAGAGAACAAAACTAGCAAAATACATCTTTATCACTTGGTCAAGTAAGTGTTTGCTAGGTTTCTTCACTGTAAAAGGACTCACCATCATCTATCTCCACCACCCCCCCACACATTTTTTCATATTGTAACCTGTGGAAAGAAGTCACTAAACATATTTATTAATAAAATTGGGGGTTGGCGATTGAGCTTTATCTCCTATCTAGAGGAATTCTCTGGTAAAGCTAAGCTTGATAAAGCTAGGGCAGAGAAGTTAAAGTGGGAAGAGTTAGTTTAGTAAAGACCAAGGCAAACTCCACTTTGCAGATAGAAAGATGAAACGTTTATACGTGCCCCTCCGGAGACCATAGCTGGAGTTCATAGCTGGTAACCTCAGCCCCAGCCGAGCCTGAATGCAGACATTCCCTATATAGGGAAAACTGGGTTTTCTTACCTGTGTCTGAGGCAGGGCAGCAGGAATCCAGAGAGGGGTCAATATCTTCAAGTATCCATGAAACAGTGTACCATAAGCATGCTGGGAGGAGAAGGATCACAGCAGAGAGCACTTAGAATAATGGTGTAGATTCCAGGTGGACCTGATGTTGATCAATCTTCCTCTTTGCCAATCAGGCATGCTTCTTTAACTCATTTTCATCTGGGGCTTGTTTGAGAACATTAAGCATCAAGAGTCCACCCACTGCAACTTCTTAAACAGAGTTCCCAAGTATGTACAGTTTCATCAAACTCTTCCATGACCCAACTCCTTCACTGACTGGTCATTCTATGAGTCTGTTGTTTTATTTGTATCTACATATAAGTAATATGACAGTGTACTTAGTATTTTTTAGCTTATTTGACATATGATGTCTTCAAATCCCATCTGTGTTGCCATAGTGCTTTATTTTGGAGAACTTAAGTACATCTATGTTATAAAATAAAGGAGTTCCTTTGTTCTGGCTAAATAATATTTCACTGCATCTATCTCTTGAGAGATTTTTCTTTTAATATTGACTGTTGCATATGCTGCTGAAATAAACAGTGTGCAGCTGGCTCATCCTATCTAATATATTTGCATATAAGTCCAGTAATGGGATTTTTGGGCCCTATGGTAGTTCCATTATTAATTTCTTTTTTAAATGCCATACTGTTTTCCCAAGTGACAAAACCACTGCATGTAACTGCTAGCAGTACACACACATTCCCTTTTCACAATTTGCCTAGTGCTTACCTCTCTCTAATGGCAGCCTAACAGGTGTCAGGTGGTAGCTCTTTGTATTAACTGCTATTTACCTGTTGAAGACTGCTGTTGAGCACTGTTTCATACATCTATAGACAATTTGCATTCTCTCTCTCCCTTCCTCCCTCCCTCCCTCAGATAGAAGCAGAGAGTGAGAAAGAGATCACCAACATCAAACTTTCCTTTAATATTTTGGGGACTGGGTTTGAACTTGAGCTATGCTCATAGTGAAAAAAAAAAAAAAGCAAACAATCCAAATGAACTATTTGGCTGTATTTCACATTAAAAATTTGGGGGGCCAGGCGGTAGCACAGCGTTTTAAGTGCCCATGGTGCAAAGCTCAAGAAAAGGCTCAAGGATCCCAATTCGAGGCCCTGGATCCCCACATGCAGGGGATTGCTTCACGGGCTGTGAAGCAGGCCTGCAGGCGTCATTACCCCCGTGTCTTCCCCTCCTCTCTCAATTTCTCTGTCCTCTCCAACCATGGCAGCAACAACAACAATAGTAACAACAAGGATAAACAAGGGCAACAAAAGGGAAAAATAGCCTCCAGGAGGAGTGGATTCACAATGCAAGCACAGAGCACCAGCAATAACCCTGGAGGCAATATATATATATTCTGGGAGTCCAGCAGTAACAGCTGGCTTAGTGCAGGTGACACAAAGTACAAGGACCAGCATAGGACCTGTGTAATGATCCCGATTCAAGTCCCTGGCTTCCCACCTGTGGGGAGGGGGGTCACTTCACAAGTGGTGAAGCAGGTCGACAGGTGTTTTTTTCTCCTCCTCACTGTCTTCCCCTCCTCTCTCCCATAGCAACAACAATAATAACTATAATAAAACAAGGACAAAAAAAGTAGATAAGTAAATAAATAATATTTTTAGAAAATGAATAAAAAATATTTTCTTTGTTTTTCCATCAGGTTTATCAGTCGGGGGGCTTAGGATCTGAAGGATTCCACTGCTCCCAGCTGCCATATTTTTCTTTTTCTTTTTAATTGAGGGTGAAAGGGAGGGAGGGGTGAGACAGAAACACAGAGAGAGAGAGTAGAGATACATTTGCATAACTGTCCCACTACTGTGAAGCTTCCCCCTTGCCAGTGGGGAGCAAGAACTTAAACACCAGTCATTCTGCTTAGTAATATGTGTGCTATACTAGGTGAATCATTGTTTTCTGCTAGTCCCTGTTCCGGCACCGTTTGCCGGTCCCAGTTCTGAGCACCAGTTGCCGATCTAGCTTTGTGGGCAGGAGACAGATGACCAGGGACTCACGGCTGAGCTGGGAACGCAGTTCAATCTTTATTGCCGAGTGGGGGATACAGTTTGATCTAGCTATAACTAATCACAATCCTGTCATATATATATCTTGAGGCAGAAGTGTCAGGTCCAAAGAGGATGTAAGTAGGACAGGGGGTAGGGAGAAGGAAAAAGCGTGCAAAACAGTGAGGATTAAACCAATGCCCTGGAGGCAGGATGGTGCTTAGTTAACAGTGGTTATGTAAACAGAATACAGTGTTAAGCAGGGGGGATTAAACCAATGAATCAGAAGGGGTCTTAGAAGCACAATTTAGAAGCAGACCAACAGTTTTCCCTTACTATTGTTTATTTTTAAAAAGTTCCACATATAAGTATGATCATCCAGTATTTGTTTTTATAAGAGCAAGGGTGAGCCAAAGAGACACATAGTACCACTCCTGCATATGATGTGCCCTGCAACTAGAGGTTCATGCATTCAAGTTTTGTATTCTATCTGAGTCAGCTTTCAAACATGCCGTATATTTTTTCATGCCAGACAGGTCTTTGTCTTTCAAAGTAAGTATACTTTTGTAATTCTCAGTTCTTCCCTTCCCTTAAGAAATATATTTTCTTCCATGTTAGCTATCAAACTCAAGTAAAAACTACCATAGTCATAGGCCCCTAGGAAAACCAAAAATAGACTTCCTCTCTTCTTTCCACTTTACGTTCGCTATTCACATCTGTTCTATTCTTACTTTTTGATTCCTGTTTATTAATCATTTTGTTCTGCTTTATATCTTACAACCTTTCAGCCACCAAGTAGCAGATGCTATCATGATTCCATCCTGACTTTGCTAGGCAGATGAACTCACCAATGTGTCACAAAACCTCATCTCTTCTGATGAGGAAGGGAAGATAGAAATAGGCTGGAGATATGGGTTGACCTGTCAAAGCCCATGTCCAACAGAGTAGCAACTAAAGAAGCCAGATCTCCTACCTTCTGTACTCCAAAATGAGTTTTGATCCATACTCTTAGCTAGGGAGTAACGATGGGGGAAGATGAACAGAAAGCTCTGAACTCTAACCCCATCAGGACCCAGAGAGAGAAGAGGAAAAAGGGAGGGGCATTCAGGTATAGATATGACTTGGAAAGGAAGAAAAAAGGGACTATGGAAAAAATGGGCAAATACAGACAAATAATTCTAGAAATAATAGTTAGCCCATATCTTCAACCTTGGGATAACTGCTGTTGCTTCCAGTGGGGGGAATGGGGCTACAGAACTCCAGTGGTGGGAACAGTGTGAAGTAATATCCCTGTTATCTTATAATTTTAAATCAATATTAAATCACTAATAAAATAAAAATATGTTCTCTTTACAATTCAGTTTACACTTGTGAGAGGTGAGTAAAAATAAATTTATATGGCAAATGACTTCTAAAAGCATTAGTAGACATCATTTTATTTTTAGAATAATTGATTTATGTATTTTAATACTTTATATATTGACATATCAGCCATTTTGGCTTTTTTCACGCTTATATTATTTCATTTGTGACAGAATCATAATTATTTACTTTATTTCACTTAAATTATATGCTTAGCTATCTATTTATACACCATCCAAAAATGACAAACTTGAGGGCCAGGTGGTGGCATACCTGGTTAAGCACACATTACCATACTCAAGGACCTGGGTTTGAGCCCCCTTTCCCGAACTTCGGGGAGGGGGAAGCTTCATAAGCAGTGAATCAGTGTTTCAGGTATCTCGAAACTTTACATCAGGCTCAACCTGACGCTGTTGACTGGCTATGCAAGAAGGGCAAACGCTAGAAGAAGAAGAAGGTATCTCTTTCTCTCTTCTTCTCTATCTCCCCCTCCCCTCTCAATTTCACACTGTCTTGTCAAATAAAACAAGTAAGTAAAAACAAACAAACATGGAAAAAATGGCCACCCTGAGTGGTGGATCATAGTGCTGGCACCAAGCCCCAGCAATAACCATGGTGCCAAAACAAAACAATAACAAAGAAAAAAAACCTGAAAGCATTATACTACTAATACAGTATTTCTGAGAGTATGAGTAAACATGATTTGGTTTGCATTTCTTTGATAATTTTTTATGGGAAATCTTTAATACCTCACATATTTGCGCTCTATGCTAATTTCTTCATCTCTGGTACTCACCACTCCCACATAACACAATGTTTGACTCATTAAAATGGTGATTAAAACAATTGACACATATTATTTGTCCAGGTTGAATGAAATGAGTTTTCTGGAGATGTACTACCAGTGTATGTATATTATTATATTTACCTATTTCCCAAAGAGTCATCTCGCTACTTCCCACTTAAGTTGAGCAACTTCCTTATTTCTATGTGAGGCTGTGGTTTCTATATATTGACTATGTACACAATAGTATGTATCCTGAGGATATTTCTCCACATAGTAAGATAAGCAAGCGAGTAGTAGTAAGACCAGATTCCTATTACTAAAATACTGGTATATAATGTCATTCATCTTACTCTGTATATAAAGTTAATTTCTTCAGTTTCTCCTTTAAAAATACAACCTACCAAAAACAAAGAATTAAATTTGTGGAATATGTTCTGAACTGGCTAGAGGAAATAACAATGAACTACAGATTCTTGGCATTGTGGTAACATTTATTCCTAAGGATGGGGCGAAAGTGATTATCTGCTCACTAGTGGTGTGAAATCCACAAACAGCCAGGGCACACTGTCACTCTGACTAATTAATTCTAGCTAATCCTTCACCCAGGGTGATTCCTGGTGCTGAACAGTTTTATCATGGCAAACAAGATAACTAAATTGCAGAAGCTAATGTGATAGATTCCCTGAAAAGACTTAGAAAGATCTCTTACATAACATTACCACAAATATATATTTTATACAGTTAATATGATTATAGTGAGTTTTGTCACTGTTGTAATACATCTATTTCTCATTCTCAAATAATAGATTAGTCTGAATTTAATGTCTACTTTAATTACCTCTTTGATGATGTAAAATCAAGTTAATACCAAATAACAGTTTATTTATAAGACAAACAAAAACAGCAACAGTAAAAATTGACAATATACTGGGCCCAATCACAATTGAATGTCAGATATAAACTGCAGAGATTGCTCAATGGTTATGCTCAGGAATCACAAGCCAAGGCCCCAAGTTTGACCCACAGTACCACAGGTAAAATAAGTTAAATAAATCTTGAAATAATCTCAACTATAGAGACTATTAATCTGCTTAGTATTTACTATCATTGTGTATAGAACAGATAATTTCAAATCAAGTTTGAGCCCCCCATACTTCACATAGTAACACAACAACTCTAAAGCAATATTTGATTTTCTGGTGTCTCTTGTATTCTTACTTATTTATCTATATGTCACCAACGATATTGCTGAGGCTTGGTGCCTGTAGAATGAATTGATTTCTGTTGGTTTTTGTCTCTTTCTCTTTATTTTGCTGATAGAGATAGACAGAAAGGGAGGAAGAGAAGGAGCCCTGCCCCACTAGGGAAGATAGGGACAGGCTGGGAGTATGGATCAACCTGCCAATGACCATGTTCAATGGAGAAGCAATTACAGAAGCCAGAGCTTCCACCTGCTGCACCCCATAATTATCCTGGGTCCATACTCCCAGAGGGATAAACAACAGGAAATCTTCCAGTAGAGGGGATGGAATATAGAACTCTGGTGATGGAAAATGTGTGGGATTTTACCCCTTATCCTATGGTTTTGTCTATATTTTCTATTTTTTATTTTACAAATAAACTAAACAAAACTACTCTATGATATTACAGTGACAGTTATATTTCAGTATTCATTGTGCAAAGTCACACAGTATACAACCCAAAAAGCGTGATCCCTAAGGAAAACTATTGGTTAAAGGTTATTATGATACTTACTGTGTGCTCCTCAATAGTGATTTATGTAAGATTCTGTAAAACATGTTCCTGATGAGGAAGAATGTTTGTATGTGGGGTGGGCAACTATATGGGAAGTGTCTGTGTCTTTCCATTTTGCTAAGAAACTAAAACTGCTCTAAAAATAATGTATTAGGTAAAAGAAAATAGCTCCACCATTATCGACAAAATGAATCTTCTGAATCTATGCTATTTATTTTCTAATGATATTAAATGTTAAGGGAAAAATCTCTCTGATTTTCTATTTAGAAGAGACACAAAGCATTTTGACCACCAGACATGTTCTGTTTCTTTACTTGATTTTTTGTTAAGAAATATGACTCACTTTTCTTTTGGCAAAGATGATGTTTTTTTTTTTTTAATTCAAATCTTCTTGAGAGATTTGAAGGTCTATGCAATTGTAGAGTTTTGCTTAATGAAGATAAAAGAGATCTTCTAAATGAAAAAAAAAAGTACTGTAAAGTCAATTTTCACAGTACTATGTTACTAATTAGTGATTTTTTTTCTGCATCTGTAAATATTTATTTGCTGCTGTTAACAATAAACCTAAGCAGGAAATAGTCTCTACCATGGAAAAGTCTAAGAAGTTTGATGTCCAACAGATCTAACTTTTCTGATCTCTTCAAATTTCAAATATATTAACTTGTGCCATTAAATATGATACCTGATATCCTCAATAGAAGAATAAAACATATAAAATTTACTTCACATTGAAGGGATACAGAAGCATTATTTGTAGCAGAGAACCTGTCAAAAGTTTTCATTAAATGATGGCTATTAAGATAAGCTTTCAAAAATTGCATTTTACAATTTTAGTTCAATTTTTTATTTTAGTTCATTTTTTATCATAAATCATGTTCACTTCATTTTCACTCTTATCTGGGAAGGTCTGATTTAAAAAATCAATATAGATGAATATCATTATGGATGGAAAAATTCTGTGTGTATAAAATCATTTAAGGTCATATTCTTGTGTGTGTTCATTTGCATACAGCTTGCTGTATATTTTCCTTGCTTTTCTAAAACACCCCAGGTTAATCTTCTCTTTATTCATGTGCTTGTAAGCAAATTTAAGTATTGTGTTTTGTTTTGTTTTTTTTAATATGACACTGAACTCAGAACCTTGTACATGCATGATAGGATTGTAAGAGACTCCTTCAGTCCACTTTTTATTTTATTTACCCGAGGAGTTATTGGTTTATAGTATAATCTTTACCACATAGGCACAGCCTCTCACCACCCCTTGATTTATGTCTAGGAGACACATCAAGACCACAATGTCTCTTTACCCTATACTTTCCCTTCTCCCACAGGGACTTTGTTTCTTTACAATATGCTAAACCCAATACAAGTTTCACCTTACGTTGTTATTTACTATCATTTATTATTAAGTTCCACCTACAAGTAAGATCATTCAATACTGGTCTTTATTCTCAGTTGTCTCACTCAATATGATGCTTTCCAGTTCTGACCATGATGTTTAAAAGGAGATGACTTCATCATTTTTAACAGCTGCATAGCACTTCATTGTGTATACCCACAACAAATGTCTTAGCCATTAATATATTGTTGTTTATCTGAGTTTTTTCTAAGTTTAGGCTATTGCAAACTGTGCTGCTGGGAACATTACTATGCATGATATTTTCAGATAGGCATTTTTATTTTCCCTGGGTAAATCCCAACAAGAGGGATTGTCCCAGTCCAATTTATCAATCTTTATGTCTTACAGTGAGAGAAAAGGAACATCATTCTAAGATAGAAGAGAAACACCACAGCATCACCCTACAACCTATAGAGTTCCCATGGTACTGCCTACATGGCTTTCAGGTTATGGATTGGAGGGTAAAGCACATGCTTTATAATATGTTGAGGTTCTCTTTGAGTTCCCAGCACCACATAGGAGAACCATGGACAGTACCTAGTGAACACTTTGGATGTTGCAACAGGACTGTGTTGTCTGTTTCTTTCCTTCCCTTCATTTTTTTTCTTTTTTCTTAATTTTTTAGTTATTTATTTACTTATAAAATAGAAGTATCAACAAGACCATAGGATAAGAGAGGTACAATTCCACATAATTCCCACCACCAGAAATTTGTATCAAATCCCCTCCCTTGATAGCTTTCCTATTCTTTATCCCTCTGGGAGTATGGACCCAAGATCATTATGGGGTGCAGCAGGTGGGAGGTCTGGCTTCTGTAATTGCTTCCCCCTGAACATGGGCATTAACAGGTCTATCCATATCCCTAGTCTTTCTCTCTTATTGTGTTCATTTCTCTAAAATATGAGGAGCTAAAATGCTATAGGTAATGGTTCATCAATATTGTCCCATAAAGACCATGTGTTCATTCCCAGAGTCACAAAAGAAATTTCATAGGGCGGGGGGAGATAGCATAATGGTTATGCAAACAGACTCTCATGCCTGAGGCTCCTAAGTCCCAGGTTCAATACCCTGCACCACCATAAGCCTGAGCTGAGCAGTGCTCTGGTGTTTGGTGTTTCTCTCTCTCTCTCTCTCTCTCTCTCTCTCTCTCTCTCTCTCTCTCTCTCTCTCTCCATCTCTCTCAAAAATAAAATTGATAAAAAAAGAAATTTCAGAATGTAAAAAAATAAAAATATGAACCATATAAAATTTAAAGGTAGATTAAAACAAACCTACTGGCAATAGGTTGTTAACCCTTACATTAGGATACCATGACAATGGTATTAAAAGAGAGAAATTACAGAGCTGACTGAAAAAGTAACAATTATCTAAGCTATCTTATGAGTTCATAAAAAAGATAAAAAAAAAAAACTACCCAATACTGTTGATCAATGATGTAAGAAAAATTACTGAAACATATATACATATATATATGAATTTAATTGAATATATACACACAGATATATTCAATATAACATTAAATATAACATTAACATTTTTCTACATATATAATTATATTATTTTTTATTTTTTAACAGTTCACTCCCTTTTTAATCTTTATATCTTTCATCTTTTTAAAAGAAATTATTTTATTTATTTATTCATGAGAAAGATAGGAAGAGAGAGAGTAAGAACCTGACATTACTCTGGCACATGTGCTGCTGGAGATTAAACTCTGAACTTCATGGCTAAGAATCCAATCCTTCGGGGCAGAGCCAAGAAGGTGACTTGGAGGCAGCTGCTGGCTCCTGCAACAATTGCAGGAAAGGGTAAGAAACCTGGCCATCAGCAGGACGGTGAATAAGGGGTCCTAAGTGTGACATGAAGGAGGTGACTATAGCTCAATTTGGGTCAGAAAAGAGAAAAAAGATGGGATATTGTTTTATTATTTCGAAGCATACACCTCTCCCCCACCCTATAACCAGACCCCTGGAGCTTTTGTCTTTACCAAGATTCCTGGCTCACCATGGGTGTGATTCCAGTCCTTTATCTTTCTGATTCCCTTTGCTTTTTTTTTTTTTTCTAAGTGGCTCCAGCTCAATTGGAGTGACAAAATCAGAGCCTCAACCTGCCTGTTAAAGATTACCTGGAGGTTTGTTTGTTTTTGTTTTTAACAATTGGCTGTCTTTGCTCAGGCTGCCTGAGCAAATCAGGAGCCTTCCAACAAGCAGACTGACTGTTAGGGTTCTGTTTTATTATTACTATTATATATACGTATGTACTTTCCCCCACTCCTTCAGGTTGACTAAAATTAATTTTTAGTGTATTTTTCCATTGCTAGGTGACTGTGTCTTCTATCCAATGTGAGAGGAACTTGTTTCACTCTACCTACCTCCTCTATAAACTCTCCCCCTTTTCCCTCCTCCTAGCTAATTAAAAAAAAAAAAAAAACTCTTTCCTTTCACTGCTCTTTTTTTCTTTTCTTTTTTTTCTTATTTTTGTCTTCTTTTCTTCCTTCCTCCTTCTGCTTCCTGAATTCATGGATACTCATTTGTGAGTTATCTCAGGGAATAAATCTGACTCAGAGTGAACACTCTTTGTATGTGTCTCTGCTCTCCTTCCCTTTCTCCTCTTGCTACCACTATAATTTACAGTGGACAGTAAATTTGCATGATTGCCTATTCTTGATATCACTTTTTTTTGTCTCTTTTTCATTTGGATTTGGTTGCTATTTTTTCTTGGACTGGAGGCATTTTTTGGCTAACTGGTATTGGTTAAATTGCCTCAATCCTTTCTTCAGTTACTATTATAATTTCTGAGGTTGGTGACTGCATTTGTTATAAAGAGATTTAGTATAGCATGGATTCTATTCAAAACACAACAACTGAAGAACAACATTACATAAAAATAAAAAACACATCAATAAAAAAATGGATAAATTAAGAGCAGATAAAACTGCTACTACAATGAATGAAGACAGGAGCCAAGAAGAAACTACAAGTCAGTCAGAAGAAACCATAGATAAGAAAAGTATGCAAGCAATAGTAAACCTAATAATCACAGAAATTAAGACAACCATGGAGGAAAGGGCTAGCAGAATTAGGGAAATAACAGATGAGACCCTCAAGGAAAATACTAGCTACCTTGAGGCAATTAGGACTGAAAGTTGAAATAGCTGAACTTAAGAAAGAAACTGAGGGAAGGGAAAGCAGACTAACAGAATCAGAAAGCAGAATTAGCCAGATAGAGGATGAGCTAGAGAAAACTAAGAAAGAGGTGAAAGAAACTAAGAAAGAGGTCAAAAAAGAGATTTAGAGATACTGAAAACAACAACAGAGACATATGGGATGATCTCAAAAGAAGTAACAATCATATAATTGGCCTGCCAGAGGAAGACAGAGAGGAAGGGGAAGCAAACATTCTAGATGAGACTATAGAAGAAAACTTCCCAGGCCTGAACAACAGAAAGCACATTAAGATTCAAGAGGCCCAGAGAGTCCCAAACAGAATCAACACATACCTGAAGACACCAAGACACATCATAGTCACAATGAAAATAAATAAGGATAAAGGAAGGTTCCTAAAGGCTACAAGAGAGAAACAAAAAGTCACATACAGGGGAAAACACATAAGACGATCAGCAGACTTTTCCACTCAAACTCTAAAGACTAGAAGAGAATGGCAAGATATCTATCAAGCCCTGAATGAAAAAGGGTTTCAATCAAGGATAACATATCCTTCTAGACTTTCATTCAAACTAGAAGGAGAGATCAAAACCTTCTCAGACAGAAAACAGTTAAAGGAGGCAACCATCACCAATATGCCCTTAAAGAGGTTCTAAAAGACCTCTTATAAATAATAACATCACTATAATACTTGCCATATATGAGTGCACATAAGAAATTGTTGAATAATGGAACTACAATACATTAAAACCAAAATATCAATAAATATCGATGTCTTAAACTCACCCATCAAAAGGCACAGAGTGGGAGGATGGATCAGAAAACATAACCCAGCCATATGCTGCTTGCAAGAATCCCATCTGACCCAACAAGATAAACACAGACTTAAAGTGAAAGGATAGATACCTATCATACAGGCTAATGGACCACAAAAAAGGGCAGAAACAGCCATTCTCATCTTTGATAAGATTCTAAATTAAATAAAGTAATAAAAATAGGCAAGGCCATTACATAATGATCAGAGGATCAGGATCAATCAACCAAGAAGACTTAACAATTATTACCATCTATGTACCCAATGAGGGACTATCTAAATACATCAAACACCTACTGAAAGAAATACAAAAATACATCAATAGTAATATAATAATTATGGGAGACTTTAACACCCCCCTCTCACACTTAGACAGATCAGAAAAGTAGAGAATCAACAAAGAAACAAGAGAATTCAATGAAGAGATGGAAAGACTAGACTTCCTAGACATTTTCAGAGATCTTCACCCCAAAAATGTTAGTCATTACACCAGGTCTGCTGCATTGCTTGATGCTGCGGTGTATTTACATAATCGCTGTTTTTTCTGAGACTCTCCCTGCCTGCAGGGTATTGGTTTAATCCCATTGGTTAGAACCTTCGATACAGCTGCTATGGAAGCATTCTATGTTCACCCTCTTTTTTCCTTTTTTGCTCCACCCCTCTCCTAGCCATTTCCCTTCCCCATTTGCCACGTCTGGTTAAAGAGATATATAAAGGATGTTGTATCTGATCACTAAAGGAGAATTGCATTGGTTCTCACTCAGCCACTAGAGTTCCTGGTTCTTCTCCTGTATCGCTGAGTAAGCAGCAACCTAATTTGGCCCTGGCTGAGTTCTCTTCAACCCATAGAGCACATGCCTGGGAAGAAACACCCTCAGGCTAGCCCTGCACAAAAAAACTGGAATACACATTCTTTTCAAATCCACATAACACATACTCAAGGATAGACCACATGTTAGGCCACAAAGACAGCATCAACATATTCAAGAGCATTGAAATCATCCCAAGTATCTTCTCAGACCACAGTGGAGTAAAGATAACATTTAACAACAAACAGAAAATTACTGAAAGACACAGAATTTGGAAACTAAAAAACATACTGCTTAAGAACCACTGGGTCAGAGAGACACTCAAGCAAGAAATTCAAATGATCCTGGAAACAAATGAAAATGAAGACACAAGCTATTAAAATATTTGGGAACCCTAAAACAACCAGAAGGACAGAAATCACTAAAATTAGATCAGAAATAAACAAGGTTGAAAATAAGAGAACCATACAAAAGATCAATGAAGCCAAATGGTGGTTCTTTGAAAAATTAAACAATATTGACAAACCCCTAGCCAGACTCACTAAAATAAAGGGGGAGGAGGGAAGAACACTCAAATTAATAGAATCGTAAACAGTAGGGGAGACAGCACAACTGACACCACAGAAATCCAGAAAATCATGCAAAACTTCTATGAAGAGCTAGAAAATCTGGAAGAAATGGAATAATTCCTAGAAAGATATGCCCTTCCAAAACTGAACCAACAAGAACTACAAAACCTAAATACAACAATCACAGACAAAGAAATCAAAACCATTATTAAGAATGTCTCAAACAACAAAAGTCCTGGACCAGAAGGCTTCAGAAACAATTCTACAAAAGCTTCAGGAAACATTTTTTTTAAGAAAGGATTAATTAACAAAACCATAGAGTAGGAGGGGTACAATTCCACACAATTCCCATCACCCAATCTCCATATCCCACCCCCTCCCCTGATAGCTTTCCCATTCTCTATCCCTCTGGGAGCATGGACCAAGGGTCATTGTGGGTTGCAGAAGGTAGAAGGTCTGGCTTCTGTAATTGCTTCCCCGCTGAACATGGGCATTGACTGGTTGGTCCATACTCCCAGTCTGCCTCTCTCTTTCCCTAGTAGGATGGGTCTCTGGGGAAGCTGAGCTCCAGGACAAATTGGTGGGGTCTTCAGTCCAGGGAAGCCTGGCTGTCATCCTGATGGCATCTGGAACCTGGTGGGTGAAAAGAGAGTTAACATACAAAGCCAAACAAACTGTTGAACAATAGTGGACCTAAAGGCTGGAATAGCGCAGATGAAGTGTTGGGGGGTACTCACTGCAGATTCTCCTGTACTTCTGCTTTCAAGCATATATTTTGCGCTAGTTTATGGATATGTGTGAATGCTCTATCTCACAGAACCTGGTCTATATGTATTTTTTGTTACTTTGTTAGGAAGTTAACCACCTGGAATGGAATTAGAGAATACTATCTAAGGAAAGGTCTCACCTGAGTGATGAAGCTGAAGGGTTGTTATTCCACACCTGAAGTCCCTAGATACAGTCTGAGGTGAAGCATGTTGAGGTGGCACCCATTGCGTTGATAAGGTTACAATCAGTGGATGCAATATTATTTGATATGAATTGAGAGAAGCATGCAGGAAAGTGGGCCCCACCCTAAGGTTCCAAGACTAGGGGAAATATAGACTCTATAGTGGAAATGTGAGGCTCCTTCTGTCTTAGGGTTCAATAAGACGATGGATAGTTATTGTTATCATCATACTATTTGGTAATTGGGTTAACTTTGAAAAGTCCTTTGTTAGGGGTTGCTGTATAATACCCAGCATCTTGTAAATAGCTGTTTCACTGGCTACTTCTGCTCTACCTGGTCTAGATTTTTGAAAAGAGTCCACATATCAAAGACTGATGTCCCAGGTTCAGTCCCCACATCTACCATAAACCAAAAACCAAAGCACTAATCAGTGCTTTGGTCTGTCTCTCCCTATCCCATCTTTCTCTTTCTCCTTTCTTTCTGTTTCTCTCAAGAAAATTAAGTTTAAAGTCTCTCTGTTTTTTTTTTAACTTTTTTGTATTTTATTTCTATTTTAATTGTCACCAAGGTTATCACTGGAGCTTGGTACCTGCAAAGCAAACTCACTGCTCCTGATGGCCTTTTTTTAAAGCTACCTCCCATGAGGCAGGGAATAGGGGACTGAACCTTGTTCACTGTGCATAGGTCCTTATGAGCTTAACTGGATACAATACTTCCCAGCCCCATACTTTTTCACTTTACTAAGCATAATATTATAAATTTAATACAGTGTGTTTAGCCTAGAAATTAAATTACAAAAATTAGATATTTTACACTTTAGGATGTTTGAAAAGCCACTGTCAATGTAAATAGAATATTTGTAATAAGTTAATTTAGCAGTCAGTTTTGGCGCTTAGCAAATCCTGCTCATAGAATATTTGTTTGTATTCTGTGAATCATGACTAATATATTCTCTAGGTACTATATTCTTAAGTACCAATTATATGTAGAAAAGCAGTAACAGTGTTTAATGTCTTCATAAGGAATTCTGCTCAGGGATCAGGTGGTAGCACTTCTAGTTGAGCACACATGTTAGGACCTATGCAAGACCCAGGTTCAAGCCCCCAGTCCTCACCTGCGGAGAAGAAGCATCAGGAGTGGTGAAATAGTACTGCTGGTGTCTCTTTCTCTCTTCCTATCTCCCCTTCCTTCTCAATTTCTCTCTATTTCTATACAAAAGGAAGAAATAAAGGAAGAAAGAGAGCAGCTTTCAGTTTTACGTTAATCAATATGTTTATATTTTAATGGCCTTTTTCTATTAATTTGTCTTCTAACTATGTGTTAAGTATATATAATAAGAAAAAAATGCCACTCTAAGACATATTTCACTGTTGCCTAAAAGTCATGACAGATTTATTTAATGCTATATTCATTCTGATTTTGATATAAATATTTTAAGCATTATAATGTAAATATATTAACTCCTGAAAGATTATCAATTGCTTGGACTTCTTCACAACCTAGTAAAATATTTATAACCTGAAAATATTTCCTTATTTAACATAATAAGTGCTTTTCCAATTTCCAATTTTGCTTTAATTACTCCTTTGAAGTTAAGGGCTTCCAGAGAGTGCTTGACTTAAAGTAAAGTTGATCATGGAGTAATGGAACCACAAAGGTAGCTGAGGTTATACCACAGAAACATTTTAGTTTAATTATAGAGTCTGAAGTTACAATGCAATTGAAAGTATTATATCACAACATTGAGCCAAAGACCAGTAATTGAAAACTTTAATTTTAGCCACATGCTAAACTGTTTTCTTTTCCTGTATCTCCCTACAATATTCAAGCCATATCACCATATCCTCTTTCATATACCAACTTGAAATCCAGCATCAACATAGAAATCCAACATCAATATGATTACACCCACTCCCACTGTAAAGAGTTCTATTTTATTAATTATATCCATTTACATTTTTTATACTTAGTTTCTCCATCACATGACTATGGACTGTATCAAGTTACAAGAATTCACATGTACTTTTATGTTTAAGTGTTTTACAAGCTTAGTCTATAAAATAATATATAATTTGTAAGCTTTTGCTCATATCTGTATCAAGAATGAGACATCAGGAAATTTTGTATACTTCAGACAGTTAGAACATATGTACTGAGACTTTTTTTGAAGCATAGATTTTTAGCACAGAGAAATTCAACATGGTACATTTTTGACGCCAGGTTTGAATGCACCTGGTTAACTACACAGTGCAGTGCATAAGGGCCCAGGTTCAAGCCTCCAGTTCACTTGCAGGAAGGAAGATTCAGTAGTGGCAAAACAGTTCTGTAGATGTCTTTCTCCCTCTCTGTTTCCACTTTCCCCTCAGTTTCTCTCCTCCCTGTCAAATGTATATAATAAAACTTTAAAAAAACATAGATGATTTTCTTCAACTGTTTAATCACTTCATTAAGAAAATGTCGGTTTCTATGGTTGTCATAGGGGTACAGTTCTACTTCTCTCCAAGATGGTTGTTACCACACCATACTTCATCTCCCACACAACCATCAACCTCTTCCATCCTCAATCTTCTTGACCACCTCTTCCTATCTTACTTTTCGGATTTACTATTAAAGACCAGGAGTCCACTAAGTTTTGTTCACATTACCCCTTACTTTGTTTTTAATCACTCAGCTATGAATGAGATTATCCACTATGTATCCTTCTCCTGTTTTTTTTTTTTACTTTACATGATTGTCTCCAGTTCCATCCAAAACATATGCAATATTATTAAGAAATGAGACCTGTCACAGGAGTATTTATCTATTATCACTATGACTAGGTTTCATGTAGCCAACTGATTAAGAGATATAAAAGAATCACCATAAGAAACTTTTAGTGTATGTATGAATGTGTGTTACTAATTATAGTTTAGTGTCAAATGTATGACTACAACTGGAACTTACTTATCAGAAATTCCATAATTAGTATATTTTAAATTAATTTTATTATTGGATAGAGTCAGAAAAAAATTGAAGGGGAGGGAGAGATGAAGAGGGAAAGAAACAGAGAGACATCTGCAGCCATTCTTCACAACTTGTGAAGCTTTCCCTGGGCCCTTGCACACTGTCATGTGTACATTCAACCAGGTGCACCACTGCTGAGCCCCTCCATTTTTTTCATTAAAATAGTTTCACTAAGTATATAAGCCTGATTAATCTAGTAGGAGTAGAATGTGCAACTCCAGATTACCTTAAAGTATTATATGCTTTAAAAAATTCTTAATAATGGGAGTGGGTTAAGTAGTGCAGTGGGTTAAGCACAGGTGGCGAAAAGCGAAAGGACCAGCAGAAGGATTCCGGGTTCCAGGCCCCAGTTCTCCACCTGCAGGGGAGTCTCTTCAAAAGCAGTGAAGCAGGTCTGCAGGTGTCTATCTTTCCTCCTCTCTGCCTCCCCTCCTCTCTCCATTTCTTTCTGTCCTATCCATCAACAACAACAATAATAACTACAACAAAACAAGGGCAACAAAAATAAATAAATAAATAAATATTTTTAAAATTCATAAGTATAACTTATTATGTTACAAAATCTTCATATTTAAAACCTATATATCAATTTTCATGTAATCAAATATAGCTTTTTTTCTATAATGTGCTAACATATATAGTTTGGTAATTACACAAGGACACACATAAATAAAGTGGTTCCTTCATCTGGTCTACTAATACTTTCCCAGAAAATTTTTGAATGTGTTTTAGTCAACAGATATTAAGTGTTTGGGGTGGAGGAGACAGCATAATGGTTATGCAAAAATACTCTCACACCTGAAGCTTGAATCCCCTCACCACTGTAAACCAGAGATAAGCAGTATTCTGGCTATAGGCAACTTATACAAATCAGCAACAACAACAACAAAAAGATAGTATTAGGTAATTAGAGTAAAGAGAAAAAAAAGACAAAGAAATGAACATGGCATTAAAATAAGAGGTATGAGGACACTTTAAGTCAGAATTGGAAAAATAATTGAAATGGGCATTTGGAAGGATACCAAGGTAAAAGCAAAGACTGGGCATACAAAGAGAATGAGGCTGGAGTGAGAAGGAGGTTTTTGTGCCAGAAAGAAAGCAGTGGTTCAGTTCTGAGCCAGATCAGACTGTGAGGGGGGTGGCTTCCCTTACAGAATTGAGTTATGGCTGGAAAGGAGAACAGGATGTGCCTGGCCAGGAGCAGACATCTTGGAACAAAACTGCAGCCTGTGAAGTGAGCGAAATGTGTTCGGAGCTGTTGGAGGTTGTGGTTATTTAATCATAACTTTGGTCCTCCTGTTGCCAGAAGACTGATGGAACTCCCTCCCACAGAGGTCAAACAAATGGTTTTCTCAATTCACTTAGTCAATTATCCACCCTGTGAATAGAAGAAGGTCAGGATGCTGACTAACTATAGTTGAAGACAAATGAAATGCATTAAATATTTAGTTGTGCACTAGGTTTGGATAACCTAACCATTTTTAGGATTTACATACTGCTTTGTTAAAATTAGACTAACCGAATAATCAGTATGCATTATTCTCAAATTCTTTTATCATCACTAAGGATATTAAGAATTACGTTGATTAACTTTTAAGAATTACACTATTAAATTATAAATATGTTATGGAGACTGACAAGTTCATTACTAGCATACTTTCAAAACAAGAGTTTATTAAAGTTTGAGTCAGAAGATAGACAAGATCACTTCCTAGTTATTTGCATTGGTAATTTAACTGTTCTCATAGAGTTTAAGTGTCCTATTGATATAATATTTAAAGTTATATGAATGTTCCATGGTGTCTGTAATGATAAATTGTGAGTAAATATGGTTTAGCCCTGTATATAGCACAGATAAGAAATGTAAGAGTAAATATTTGATAAGATCTGATTTGAAATTTTTTCATTAAAGATTTTCACCACTACCACTGTCAAACAAATATTCTTTTTTGTTGGTTTAACAGAGTTTTGTGACATTTTCAGATTTCAAAGCCATTCATAAGACAATGATACCATCTTAGAAACAATTCTGTTATCTTAAGCATAGGATTGCTGTAGTGTGCCATCCACTGTGAACTTATGTCAAGAACAGATGTTTGTTATAAAATAAATGAGTTCCTCTTTTTCAATGTTTTCAATTGATACCACTGGAATTTCCTTACACTTTCTCTTCTTTTGGACCTAATCATTCTTATTTTCAGTAATACCAACACAATATAGGTTTCAAGTGAGAAAAACAAACTATGCTTTCTTTCCTTGCCTTAATCATGTCTTATAGTCAACATCTCTGTACATTTACCAATAGAAATTAGTTTGTGCTATGATTCACTTTCCCATATATCCTTCAAATATCATATAAAGAATTAAAAAAAACTTAATGGGGTCTCTCTAGTTTTAATTCTTTTTGGATTCCTTGCTGGAAAAAAGTAAAAGTGTTTTAGTAGTGTAGTGAAAACAGACCTTTTATCTTTGTGCTAGGGGAAGAAAGATTTTCCTAAATTATTCTAGGGCCTTCCAGATGGAAAAATAATTGAATTGGCATAAAACAGATTTTCGCAGAGATGATATATGAACATGACACCTGGAGAAATGAACGATGCATATGGTTTATTTATTTATTTAGGCAAAAAATCAAGAAATATCTGAGGAATTGATAGCATAATTTAATTCTCAATTTAAATCCTAATTTTAAGAAGAGTTTATTGGGGAGGGCCAGGTTGTGGAACACCTGGTTAAGTGCATATATTACAGTGTGCAAGCACCCAGTTTCAACCCCCTGGTGCACACCTACAAGGGGAAAGCTTCAGGCGTGGTGAAGCAGGGCTACAGTTGTCTCTCTGTCTCTTTCCTTCCCTACCTCCTCCTCTTCAGTTTCTGCCTCTAGCCAATAATTAATTAATTAACTAATTAATTAAAAAAGCAGGAGGTTGATTCTCCAGCATCATCATTAGCCAGAGCGGATCAGTGTTCTGATATCTCTCATTCTGTATCTTGCTCTCGCTACATAAAATAAAATTAGAAAAATTAAGAAATAATTTTATTGTATATTTTATTTATTTACATTGGAAAACCAAACCCTAAAAATAGCCTATGGTGAGGTTTCATTTCCACTAGTATAAAAGGGCAGGGAAAGATAGCATAATGGTTAAGCATAGCGACTTTCAAACCTGAGGTTCCAAAGTGCCACTTTAAACCCCCACACTGTATAAACCAGAGCTGAACAATGCTTTGGTAAAAGAAGAAAAGAGAAAGAGAAAGGGAAAGGGAAAGAGACACAGAGGAAAGAGAAGGAGGAGGAGGAGGAAATGGAGGAGGAGGAAGAGGAAATGGAAGAGGAGAGAGAAAGAGAGAAAGAGAGAGAAAAGAGAGAGAAGAGACAGAGAGAGAGAGAGGGAGAGAGAGAGAGAGCCCGAGCCCTCCATAAGGAGATCTGTTTCCTGCTTTTATTGCAACTGCTGTGCAACTCAGGCATCCAAGTTCAACATCCTCGAGGAAACACTCACGAAAGACATGTCTCTGATATCTGATTACTGTAAAAAATGGCGACTAATCCCTAGCACTGCAAAAACAGTATCATCTGTTTTCCATCTACACCATGCCTCGGCCTCACATGAGCTTAATGTGCAGCTTGGCGGTACGAGAATCCAGCATGAAGCCCAGCCAGTCTATCTTGGTGTTACTCTCAATCGCACTCTGTCATTTCACAAACATCTCATAAAAACTGCAGCAAAGGTGGGCGCGAGGAATAACATCATTGCAAGACTGGCCAGCTCCTCATGGGGCGTGAGCGCTTCCACACTACGATCATCATCTCTGGCATTATGCTATTCCACTGCAGAATACTGTGCCCCAGTATGGTTCCGTAGCCCCCATGTCCACTTGGTCGATTCCAAATTATATTCCTCCATGAGGATCATTTCTGGAACCATCCGTTCCACCCTGGTTCCATGGCTGCCAGTTCTTAGCAACATTGCCCCGCCAGATATTCGTCGGGACGCGGCATCATCTAAGTTCATTTCCCACTTCTACGCTAGACTGGACTTGCCAATATATGCGGATATCTTCGCCCACCCTGTCCAAGCTTGATGTCTCGTCACCCAATCTGGTCCCCTACGCCTACACTGAACTTCTCTGTTCCAGTCTCTTGGAAACAGAGTTGGCAGTCAGCTGAGGTAAAGAACAAACACCTCATCACAGACCCCTGCAAGCATCAACCCGGCTTTGACCTAGCACTTTATGATTGGGCCCTCCTCAATCGCTATCGAACAGGCCATGGCTGGTACGCCGCTATGTTCCATCGCTGGGGAGCCAGAGACGACCCGAATTGCCCCTGCGGCTACAGACAGACTATGACCCACATAGTCAATGACTGCCACCTCTCCAGATTCAAAGGAGGTCTCGAAACTTTACATCAGGCTCAACCGGACGCTATTGACTGGCTACGGAAGAAGGGCAAACGCTAGAAGAATTGCAACAGAGTCAAAGTACTATTTCTCTATCTGCTATTTCTCCAGCAATATTAACTTAATCAGTGTGCTCCTTTGGAACTTTAGGGAGTGGATTACCCTGAATTTAGACATGGGAAAGTCTTTTTCAGCTGAACCTATAATTTAAAAATGACATAAAGCTGATTAACAGAAGAAAAGCATTCAAAATTTACATGTTTATATGACAGAAGAGCCTTTATGAGGTATGAAAACCCAAAGAAATAGTGACCATTTTGATAATATTTAGTCTTGGAAATCATGAAGAAGAGATATTCTTTTCTTTTCTTGGCTATTCTTCCACATTTTCTTTTAACAATGTCCTGTAATTTTTATTGCAGTTTCTTCATTTTTTTACTTTCTTTGCTAGATTCACTCCAAGGTATTTTATCTTTTAGATTCAATTGGAAATGGAATTATTTCTTTTAATTCCCTTCCCAGTGACTCCTCATTTGTGTATGAAAATGTCACAAATTTGTGCATATTGATTTTTAAAATATTTATTTTTTTATTTATTCCTTTTTGATGCTCTTGCTGTTTTATTGTTGTAGTTATTATAGATGTCATTTTTTTTGAGTAGGACAGAGAGAAGTGGAGAGAGGAGGGGAAGAGAGAGAGGGGCAGAGAAAGACAGACACCTGCAGACATGCTTCACCGCTTGGCTTATGAAGTAACTCCCCAGCAGGTGGGGAATCTGGGCTTGAACCAAGATCACAGGTCCTTGCACTTAACCTGCTGCACTACCGCCAGACTTCCACATATTGATTTTTTTTAATTTGGCTCCATTACTGAAGTTAATGATGATTTCTAGTAGTAGCAGAATCCATTAGTATAGTCATCTGGACCTAGAATTTTACTCTTTTTTTTTTTTTAGGATAATATATATATATATATATATGTATGTATATATATAATATATATACATATATATGTATATATATTTAAGAAAGTATTAATTAACAAAACCATAGGGTAGGAGGGGTACAATTCCACACAATTCCTACCACCCATTCTCCATATCCCACTCCCTCCCTTGATAGCTTTCCCATTCGCTATCCCTCTGGGAGCATGGACCCAGGGTCATTGTGGGTTGCAGAAGGTAGAAGGTCTGGCTTCTGTAATTGCTTCCCCACTGAACATAGGTGTTGACTGGTAGGTCCATACTTCCAGTCTGCCTCTCTCTTTCCCTAGTAGGGTGGGTCTCTGGGGAAGCAGAGCTCCAGGACACATTGGTGGGGTCTTCAGTCCAGGGAAGCCTGGCCAGCATCCTGATGACATCTGGAACCTGGTGACTAAAAAGAGAGTTAACATATGAAGCCAAACAAGTTGCTGAGCCATCATGGACCCAAAGCTTGGAATAGTGGAGAAGAAGTGTTAGGGGGATACTCACTGCAAACTCTAGTGTACTTCTGCTTTCAGGTATATATTTTGCAGTAGTTTTTGGATATGTGTGAACATATGCTCTCTCTCACAGAAACTGGTGTATATCTAGGTTATGGAACTTTATCAGAAAGTGAACCACCTGGGATGGAATTAGAGTATACTATGAAAGGAAAGGTCTCACCCAAGTAATGAAGCTGAAGGGTTGTCATTCCACACGTGTAGTCTCTGGACACAGTCTGAAGTAAAGCATGTTGAGATGGCAATCATTGTGTTGATTAGGTTGTGATCGGCGGATGCAATATTATTTGGTATGGATTGGGAGAGGCATACGGGAAAGTGGGCCCTATCCAATGGTTCCAGGACTAGGGAAGTAGAGGCTCTATAGTGGAGATGTGAGGTTCCTGCTGTCTTAGGGTTCAAAAAGACAATCGATAGTTAATGTTATCATCACATTATTTGGTAATTGGGATAACTTTGAAAAGTCCTTTTGTTAGGGTTTGCTGTACAGTACCCAGTATCTTGTATATAGCTGTGCTATTGGTTGCTTCTGATCTACTTGGTCTAGGATTTTGAAAGAGTCTGCATATAAAATACACTGCATATATTGAGAAAAGATTCAGTTTGTGTTTTGAAAAACTTCAGGACATACAATTAATTTTCCTCCTCTCGTATTAATTAACTAGTGATGTATATGACTACATTTTACTAGGAGTGTACATAAACACCATTCCCACCACCAAAAGACTGTGAATCATCCCTCCCACCCACTCCCACCCCCCACTGGCCCAGGAAGCTGCATGTCTACCCCTCACCTTAGGGTTATTATTTTGGTGCCCTACTTACAATTTGGTCAGGTCCTGCTTTTAGTTTCCCTTTCAGATCTTCTTCCTCAACTTCTGCTGATGAGTGGGATCATCCCATACTCATCTTTATCTTTCTGACTTAGCTCACTTAACATAATACCTTCTAGCTCCGTCCATGATGGGTGAGAGAAGGTGGGTTCATTGTTCTTGATAGCTGCATAGTATTCCATTGTGGATATATACCACAGCTTTCTCAGCCACTCATCTGTTGTTGGGCACCTGGGTTGCTTCCAGGTTTTAGCTATTGTGAATTGTTCTGCCATGAACATAGGAGTACACACCTCTTTTTGGTTGGGTGTTATGGAGTCCTTGGGGTAGATCCCCAGGAGAGGAATTACTGGGTCATATGGAAGGTCCATGTCTAGCCTTATGAGAGTTCTCCAGACTGCTCTCCACAGAGGCTGGACCAATTTATATTCCCACCAGCAGTGCAAAAGGGTTCCTCTGTCCCCACAACCTCTCCAGCATTTGTTGCTATTGTCCTTTTTGATGTATGCCATTCTTACAGGAGTGAGGTGGTATCTCAATGTTGTCTTTATTTGCATTTCTCTGACAATCAGCGACCTGGAGCAGTTTTTCATATGTTTGTTAGCCTTTTGGGTCTCCTCTGGAGTGAATGTTCTGTTCATATCCTCTGCCCATTTATGGACGGGGTCATTTGCTTTTTTGGTGCTAAGTTTGCTGAGTTCTTAATATATTTTGGTGATTAGTTTCTTGTCTAATGTATGGCATGTGAAGATCTTATCCCATTCTATGAGGGGTCTCTTTGTTTGTGTGGTGTTTTTTTTGGCTGTTTAAGCTTTTCAATTTGATATAGTCCCATTTGTTTGTTTCTGCTTTAGTCTTCCTTGCAATTTGGTTTGTTTCATCAAAGATGTCCTTGAGGTTTAAGTGGGGAAGTGTTTTACCAATGTTTTCCTCTAAGTATTTGATATTTCTGGTCTAACAGCCAGGTCTTTAATCCATTTGGAGTTTATTTTTGTTTCTGGTGAGATATAGTGGTTCAGTTTCATTCTTCTGCACATTACAACCCAGCTTCCCCAGAACCATTTATTGAAGAGAGCCTCCTTCTTCCATTTAATAATTTGAGGCCCCTTATCAAAGATTAGATGTCTATAGGTGGAGTTTTAGTTCTGGGCTTTCAGTTCTTTTTCATTGGTCTTTGTGCCTATTTTTGTTCCAGTACCATGCTGTTTTGATGATGATGACTTTATAATAAAGTTTGATGTCTGGGAGTGTGATGCCTCCATTTCTGTTTATTTTCCTCAAGATGGTTTTGGCAATTCTAGGTGTTTTCTGGTTCCAGATAAATGATTGTAGTTTTTGTTCTATTCTCTTAAAGAAGCTTGGTGTTTATTTTTGTTTATCCCTCTCTATCTCCCCTTCCCTCTCAAGTTCTTCTCTGTCCTGTCAAATTAAAAATGAAATAGAACACCAAGAAGAAGCTCAAATGAACGACCTTACTGCACAGCTCAAGGACTTAGAGGAAGAGGAACAAAGGAACCCTAAAGCATCCAGAAGGACAGAAATCACTAAAGTTAGAGCAGAAATAAACAACATCGAAAATAAAAGAACCATACAAAAGATCACTGAAGCCAAATGTTGGTTCTTTGAAAGATTAAACAAAATTGACAAACCCCTAGCCAGACTCACCAAACAAAAAAAAGAGAAGACTCAAATTAATTGAATTGTAAACGATGGAGGAGATATCACAACTGACACCACAGAAATCCAGAGAATCCTGTGAAACTTCTATAAAGAACTATACGCCACCAAGCTAGAGAATCTGGAAGAAACGGAACAATTCCTAGAAACCTATGCACTTCCAAAACTGAACCAAGAAGAACTACAAAATCTAAATGCACCAATCACAGACAAAGAAATTGAAACCGTTATTAAGAACCTCTCCAACAACAAAAGTCCTGGACCAGATGGCTTCACAAACAAATTCTACAAAACTTTCAGGAAACAGTTAGTACCCATACTTCTTAAGCTTTTCCATAAGATTGAAGAAACAGGAATACTCCCTTCCACCTTCTATGAAGCCAACATCACCCTGATACCAAAAGCTGATAGGGACAGAACAAAAAAGGAAAACTACAGACCAATATCTCTGATGAACATAGATGCCAAAATATTAAACAACATCTTGGCCAACCGGATACAGCAACATATCAAAAAGATTGTTCATCACTACCAAGTGGGATTCATCCCAGGAATGCAAGGCTGGTTCAACATCCGTAAGTCAATCAATGTCATTCACCACATCAATAAAAGCAAAGCCAAAGACCACATGACTATCTCAATAGATGCAGAGAAAGCCTTTGACAAAATCCAACACCCATTCATGCTCAAAACTCTACAAAAAATGGGAATAGATGGGAAATTCCTCAAGATAGTGGAGTCTATGTAAAGCAAACCTACAGCCAACATCATACTCAATGGACAGAAGCTGAAAGCTTTCCCCCTCATTTCGGGGACTAGACAGGGCTGTTCATTGTCACCATTACTCTTCAACATAGTATTGGAAGTTCTTGCCATAGCAATCTGGCAAGAGAAAGAAATCAAAGGAATACAGATTGGAAGGGAAGAAGTCAAGCTCTCACTATTTGCAGATGATATGATAGTATACATAGAAAAACCTAAAGAATCCAGCAGAAAACTACTGGAAGTTATTAGGCAATATAGCAAGGTATCAGGCTACAAAATCAATGTACTAAAATCAGTAGCATTTCTTTATGCAAACACTAAATCTGAAGAAGAAGACATCTAGAAATCACTCCCATTTACTGTCTCAGCAAAATCAATCAAATACCTAGGAATAAAGTTGACCAAAGAAATGAAATACTTATATACTGAAAACTATGAGTCGCTACTCAAGGAGATAGAAACTGATACCAAGAAATGGAAAGTTATCCCATGCTCATGGATTGTAAGAATAAATATCATCAAAATGAATATTCTCTCCAGAGCCATATACAAATGTAATGCAATACCCATCAAAGATCCACCAAGCTTCTTTAAGAGAATAGAACAAACACTACAATCATTTACCAGAAAACACCTAGAATTGCCAAAACCATCTTAAGGAAAAGAAACAGAAATGGAGGCATCACACTCCCAGACCTTAAACTATATTATAAAGCCATCATCATCAAAACAGCATGGTACTGCAACAAAAATAGGCACACAGACCAGTGGAACAGAATTGAAAGCCCAGAAATAAATCCCCACACCTATGGACATCTAATCTTTGATAAGGGGGCCCAAAGTATTAAATGGAAAAAGGAGGCTCTCTTCAATAAATGGTGCTGGGAAAACTGGGTTGAAACATGCAGAAGAATGAAATTGAACCACTTTATCTCAGCAGAAACAAAAATCAACTCCAAATGGATCAAAAACCTAGATGTCAGACCAGAAACAATCAAATACTTAGAGGAAAACATTGGTAAAACAGTTTCCCACCTACACCTCAAGGACATCTTTGATGAATCAAACCCAATTGCAAGGAAGACTAAAGCAGAAACAAACCAATGGGACTACATCAAGTTGAAAAGCTTCTGCACATCCAATGAAACTATTAAACAAACAAAGACACCCCTCACAGAATGGGAGAAGATCTTCACATGCCATACATCAGACAAGAAACTAATCACCAAAATATATAAAGAGCTCAGCAAACTTAGCACCAAAAAAGCAAATGACCCCATCCAAAAATGGGCAGAGGATATGAACAAAACATTCACCTCAGAGGAGATCCAAAAGGCTAACAAACATATGAAAAGCTGCTCTAGGTCACTGATTGTCAGAGAAATGCAAATTAAGACAACACTAAGATACCACCTCACTCCTGTAAGAATGGCATACATCAAAAAGGACAGCAGCAACAAATGCTGGAGAGGTTGTGGGAACAGAGGAACCCTTTTACATTCCTGGTGGGAATGTAAATTGGTACAGCCTCTGTGGAGAGCAGTCTGGAAAACTCTCAGAAGGCTACACATGGACCTTCCATATGATCCAATAAGTCCTCTCCTGGGGTTATACCCCAAGGACTCCATAACACCCAACCAAAAAGACTTTTACTCTTGGGAGGATTTTTGATTACTGCTATTGATTGGTCTGTTGAGGCTATTCACTTCCCCTTTGTGTCATTCTTGGCACATTTTCTGACTCTAAGAATGTGTCCATTTCATCCAGATTGTGCAACTTATTTACACAGAAAAATTCATAATCTTCTCATATGATCCTTTGTATATCTGCATCATATGAGCTGTAATTACACCTTTAGTTGTTTTTATCATAACTTTCTCTCTTTTGTCATGCTGATTCTAACCAATCAATGTTTTTAAAAGTCCTCTATTGGTGGCTAGGTGGTGGTGCTCCTGGTTAAGAGTACACATTACAGTGTTCTTGGACTCAGGTTTAAGCCCCTGGTCTTCACCTGCTGGGGCAAGTTCCACAAGTAGTGAATCAGGGCTGCAGATGTCTCTCTGTTTCTCTCCTTCTCGATCTCCCACTCCCCTCTCAATTTCTCTCTGTCTCTATCCAATAATAAATCAAATAAAATAAATTATATTTTTTAAAAAGTCAACTATTGATTTTTGAATCAATCTTTGTGATTTTTTATTTTTATTTTATTATGTTCTCCTATGATTTTAGTTATTTTCCTTCTCCCACTGATTTTTTTTTTCTTTTGGTTTCTCTACTGCTCCTTTTCTCGTGGCTCAGTTGTGATTTTAGTGTGCATTTTATTTGAGGGTCTCTCTTCTTTATTAATGTGAGCTTGTACTTCTATGAACTTTACAGTTAGGACTGCTTTTGCCACATCCCACAGGGTCTTTATTTTTATTCCAGATAAGTTTTAAATTTATCTTTTGATTTTTTTAATTTTCCAGGTATTGTTCAGAATCAAGGTATTTAATTTTCACATTTTGGGGATGTATCTTTTTCTCTTTTATGGTTTATTTCTAATCTCATACTTTTATGGTCTAAAATACACTTTTTTATGATTTCAACATTCATGTCTTTATTAAGGCTGAATTTTCATCCCAGTATATGGTCACACCTCAAGAATGTTCCATATACACTTGAGAAAAAAGTATATTCCTTTCTTTTGGAATGGAACGTTCTTTGAAAATCTCCTTTGTCCATCTCAATGACATCCTATGAGGCCAATATCACCTTAAACCAGTAAAGGACTCAATCAAAAAAAACAAAAAAACTAGACCTATGTCATTGATAAAAAAAAAAGTACCCAAAGTAGCTAATTAATATTTCAGTAAACTGTTTGTAGTTTATCAATATTAAGAAGAAGTTTTCATAATTATGTCATTCAGCAGAAGTTTGTCAGCTTTAAATGTAGATATTACTATGTAAATTTTAATGTGATTTCATTCATTGGTTATAAGCCACTATTTTGGTCATTATAGACATAGATCCCTAATTATCTATCTTTAGATCTAGTTCTATAGCTATACATTTATTGCTCAAGGAACTTACAATGTACATGGAAATAAGGAACAATGTATAAGAAAAAGTTAGTGAAAAGAAGAAATGAACAATCAGGTCAGGATGAGAGCAAGGACAGAAAAAATGCACATAACCCTGGTCTAGCTACTCACAATTTACTTTTTGGAAGATACCATAAAACCACCCCATTTCACCTAGAGAAATAACTCAGTTGGTAGAACACACAATTTGTGTGCCTTACTTTAATGATGACTCTGTAGTCACTATCTAGCCACCCCATCAGCTGGGGCCCTAGTTGGGGAGTCCTGTGATTCCTACACAAACATGATGGGCCTAGACCTCTAATAGATCCCTCTCTCCATTATCACTGGTAATCTCCATCAGAAACTACATAATGCACCTCTTTGAGCACCACCATAAGACCTTGCCCTCAATGTGGATCAATAATGGAGAATGTTTCATCCTCCTAAGGGAGGCTGGATAACATACTCTATCTACCAACTGCAGAAGATGGGTCCTGAATGAAATAGGTGCAACTCGGAATGTTTCTACACATGACCACAGATTGCAAGTTCAGACCTACAGGGATGTAGAGGTTCCATAGGCTCCTAGGCTGAATGTAGGCCTCAGATAAAATCAATGGAGTTTACAGTCAACAATATTTATATACTTTCCACATATTTGGGAACCACTCTCTTCCCTGATCCAGCTTTCTAACCCTTTTTCCAGCCATGACAGCACCTCCCCAGACAATAACCTGGGTCCAGCTTCATATCAGATGTCAGGCTCAGGCAAAAACTAATAAAATCATGGGCCCTTTGAAATATACCTAAAATAGACCTACTAGCTATTTTCAAAATGGAGACTCCCAACTCTTCAATTGCACTATTCCAGCTTTTAAGTTTATGATTAAGCAACAATTTGCATAGCTTTATATATTAACTATTTTTCAGCCACCAGGTTCCAGATGCTATCATGATGCCAACTGGACTTCCCAACAGATGACCCCACCAATATGTCCTGGAGCACCACTTTCTCAAAGCCCTGCCCCACTAGGGAAAGAGAGAGACAGGCTGGGAGTATGGACCGACCTTTCAATGGCTATGTTCAGTGGGGAAGCAATTACAGATGCCAGACCTTCCATTATCTGCACCCTATAACTATCCTGGGTCCATACTCCCAGAAGGATAAATAAAGAATAGGAAAACTATCAGGGGAGGGGATAGTATATGGAGTTCTGGTGGTTAGAACTGTACCTCTCTTATCCTATGTTCTTGTCACTGTTTCTTCTTTATGAATAAATAAATTTTTTAAAAGTTGGCCTGATGTTCCTAGTCCAATCCCTGCTTTGTAAAATAATAAAAAAACAAATGCTCAAATAATTATTTTATATAAAATATCCAATAATGTCACAACTGGTTCAGCTTCTATCCACCTTCAAGTAAAGAAATTAGGGTGGTTTTCATGAATTAATTTAATGTACTATTTATCAAATATCTCCATTCAGTGCACAACATTGATACAGATTTTGTTGACTTACCAGTGGACATGAAGGCAGGGTATAACAGTCTACATATTGTTTCATATAGTGCTAAACAATTTATAAAAAATAATCAGAGTTAAGAAAATAGGGAGTGAAAATAGAATAAGGTGAAATCTCTTACTAAAAGAATCAGAGCTATTTCTAAATGACCAGCTAATGAAATTGAGTGACAAGAAGTAGAATACCAAAAATAAACAAATAGGTAGATTGACACAGATACACATAATAGATTGATATATGGCTCACAGAAAGCAACAAAGAAAATTGGAAAATGGAAACACCATGATCTGAATTATCATCCAGGAGAAGAAAGGAATGGATACTCTGTTCTGCTAGCAAAAATAGCTAGCTACAGTTTGGCAAGTTAGGATGTTTTATCAGTAATAACAGTGAAGGATTATGATGTCTTAAAAGTCAGTATTTGTACTTGATATATCACAAAAGTATGCTGCATATGTTCTGATGATAGAGCAAAATAATGAATTAAAATATAGAAAAGCTATCTGGCTCAGAGATAAAGCTGGAATTTGTTCTTGGACATCTGTCTTTAGAACTCATACATACCACATTGACTGAATTGGCTCTTATCGGAGATTAAGAATTATGTTTTCTAATTATCTGTGTTTGCTTGTTCATTGAGATTCTTATTTATTTAGGCAAAACAGAAGTACACTTTGAATTTATTAGAACTTATTTTGCCAACCTCCAAAATACAAAGTAGCAAGTCCATTCAAATTTACTAAAGCAATTAAAAAATAGTTGATGATTATCTTTCCAAATTAGTGATTTGTCTGTAAAATAACATGGCCCATTATTGAATCAATAAATTTTAAGAAAAACATCCCAGGGAAATACATATATTTTCAATTTTAAAGTATATAATCAATCTCAGTTAAATAAGCATAATGTCTTATAAATTTGCATGTGTTATAGTAGAAATGTATAAATATTTTAAAATGTCCCACTTTATTATATATAAATATATACATACAATCCATACATAAACATCTGTATTCTTATACATCATTGCAAATGACTATATTTTATATATACTTAATTTGAATTTTTTAATCCTATTTCTTAATATAGGCTAAAACTAAGCCAAAAATAAGAATTATTTTGGCTTGGCTTGGCCTACACAGAATACTGATGAAGAGATATCTTTTGAATTTATTCCCAAGTGCTCTTATATTCAGCTTTAGTAAGAACTGTAGGAACAGAGAGTTCCAAAGCCTTGGAACCATGACAAAGGCATCTTCACCAAAATTTTATATCACTTACTTCAGTTAACTACAAAATGTCACAAAAGTAAAGGATACCACTAGAAAATGT
This sequence comes from Erinaceus europaeus, assembly GCF_950295315.1. Lineage (NCBI taxonomy): Eukaryota > Metazoa > Chordata > Mammalia > Eulipotyphla > Erinaceidae > Erinaceus > Erinaceus europaeus. Next base: position 106,827,737 of record NC_080166.1, read on the forward strand.
CTCAGATCTTAACTTTTCACCCCAATTATAGCCTTAAGAACAAAGTATATGTTTTTTTAAATAGCACAAACTGAAAGTAAAAAAGCAATTGACCATTTTCCAAAAGATTCACTTTCATTTGTATATGTTAGAGAAAGCATTATCTTCTTTTCAAAAAAATCAGTATTCTACAATCAAAGTTTTCCTTGAACTATCTAAAAAACTGAACCTATAGATATTATACTACAAAACAAAATTTCAGTATATGTTCCGACTGATGATAAATATGAATGTTTAATCACATATTACTACTGACTACCACAATATTGAAGCAATATCATTTGTTGAACTCTGTGGCCTACAGAAACTTCAGCAATTATGTATATCATATACACATATGTAAAAATGCATAGTAATAATTGCCAGTGATCTATATTCAACCCATCAATTGACATGATCAATTCCTAAATTAACCACTAAAATATCTATTGAATAATTTTTGTGTTAGATTCTGCTAATTTTGAAATACTTCTTATTTATATGTGAATTGATTTTGTTGAGTCAAAAGAAGAGGTAGATTAAATTTAGTAGAGTTTGTGTTAGTTTTCTTTCTTTTTTTTATTTTTTATTTATAAAAAGGAAACATGGACTTAAACCATAGGATAAAAGGGGTACAACTCCACACAATTCCCATCACCAGAATTCTCTATCCATCCCTTCCCCTCATAGCTTTCCTATTCTTTATCTCTCGGGGAGTATAGACCCAAGGTCATTGTGGTATGCAGAAGGTTAAAGGTCTGGCTTCTGTAATTTCTTCCCCACTGAACATAGGCATTGACAGGTTGATCCATACTCCAAGCCTGTCTCTCTCTTTCCCTAGTTGGGAAGGGCTCTGGGGAAGTGGAGTTCCAGGACTCATTGCTGGGGTTGTCTGTCAAGGGAGGTTTGGTCAGCATCATGCTATCATCTGGAACCTATGGTTGAAAATAGAGTTAACATCAATCATGGACCTAAATGCTGGAATAGTGCAGATGAAGAGTTGGGGAGGTGGTCTGCATTTTGTAGGTAGCTACTAGGCATATTTTAGTTATATTCCAAAGGATCTGTAGCTATACTAGTTTTTTGTTTGTTTGTTTTTTCTTTTTTTTTTTTTCCCTGAGCCTGAAATTTGATATGCAAGTGGATCCAAGTTATTGTTTGGGGAAATAGTGTCATGGCTAGAAAAAGGACCAGAAAGCTGGATCAGGGAAGAGAGTAGCTCCCAAATATGGGAAAGGTGTATACATATTGTTGACTGCAAACCCCACCAATTTGATGTGATCTCGGCCCCATATTCAGCTTAGGAGCCTATGTGACCTTTGCATCCCTGTAGATCTGAGCTTATATTCTGTGGTCATGAGTAGAAACATTCTGAGTTGCCCCAATATTCAGGACCCATCTTCCTCAGGTATAGCATAAAGTATGTTTTCCAGTCTCCCTTTGGAGGATGGAATATTCTCTACTGTTGTGGATCCAAACTGAGGACAAGGTCCTATGGGGACTCACGAAAGGGTCTATTGTGTTGTTCCTGATAGAAATGACCAGTAACAATGGAGAGAAGGATTGATTCGAGGTCTAGGCCCATCACGTCTGTTTGGGAATCTCAGGACTCCCCGACTGGGGCCCCAGCTGTTGGGATGGCTTGTTAGTGACTAAAGAGTCATAGTTAAAGTATGCTAGTCTCTTGCCCTTATTAATCTTTTGCAGTCCTTGCTTTGATAAGGTTAGCTTTGGAGTGAGTGAGAGAACTGTAATAGGAAGTAGGTCAGGAGGGTATCTAAGTCTAAGTAGACACCATTTCATTATGGACTTTATACTGACTCACTGCAGACTATTGTGTTCTTTTGCTTTCAGGTATATAGTTTGCCCTAATTTATGGATACATGTGGACATATGCTATATCTCATTAGTCCTGGTCTACGTCTAGGTTTTGGGACTTTGTTAGGAAGTGAACCACCTGGAATGGAATTAGAGAATCCTATGAAAGGAAAGGTCTCATCTGAGTAATGAGGTTTAAGGGTTGGCATCCCATGCCTGATGTCTCTGGAAAGAGACTGAGGTGAAGCATGCTGAGGTGGTACTCTTTGTGTTGATTAGGTTGGGATTGGCAGATGCAATATTATTTGGTATGACTTGAGAGAAGCATGTAGCAAGGTGAGCCACACCCTAGATATTCCAGGACTGGAGGAAATACAGGCTCTTTAGAGGAAGCTGGAGGTTCTTGCTGTCTTAGTGTTTAAGTAGACAATAGATAGTTATTGCTGTAATCACATTATTTGGCAATTGGGTTAACTTTGATATATTTCTTTGTTAGGATGTTGTATCATACACAACATCACCATAGTTTATGTCTTTTTGACATTATTTGTATATAGCTGAGCTGTGCCACTGGTTGCTTCTGTTCTGCCTGGTCTAAGTTTTTGTGTGTTTGTTTGTTTTGTTTTGTTAGCTTTCTTTCTTTCCTTTTTTTTTGCCTCCAGGGTTACCACTGAGGTTCAGTACCCATTCCTTGAGGTCATTTATCCCATTTTTGTTGCCCTTGTTGTTTATCATTGCTGTTGTTATTATTGCTGTCTTTGTTGGATAAGACAGAGAGAAATCGAGAGAGGAGGGGAAGACAGAGGTGGGAGAGAAAGATAGACACCTGCAGACCTGCTTCACTGCTTGTGAAGACACCACTTTGCAGGTGGGGAGCGGGGGGCTGGGAGCTCCAATGAGAATCCTTATGCTGGTCATTGTGCTTTGCACCATGTGGTCTTAGCCCTCTGCTAACACCCGCCCCTTGTATTAGTTTTCTAAAATGTATGTGAGAAACAAATATTGAAGGGAAAGCATCACATGGGCAAAAGAAATCAGAATCAAACCATTAAAGACAATACCATCTGAAATAATGAAGCCCAATCTGTCATATACTAGCAGTCACACAAACTATTTTCTTCTTGAAGATATTATCCTCCTCTTTTTTTCTTATCTTTACTCTGATATATTCTTTCATTTTCAGGCATGCTATACTAAGCTTTTACTCTCAGAATTCACCTCTATGTCCTCCTGAGATTATAATCTGTTTCTTAGAAACCAGTCTGTCCTCTATTTCGATTAAAAAATAATTCCTGGAATGTTAAGACTTTTCCAAGGGGAAACAAGTGATGGTACTTACAAAAATCTACAAAGTCTTAAAATTACATATTTATGCTATCCTCATGCTAGGTTGATGTTTTGGCAAAAATGTTTGAAGAAATGAAAATTTAAATTACTGCTAAGTTAATTAAAATTGTAAAGAACTCACTTGAAGGGGCACATAGAATGTCAATTAGACTATGTAAGAAGAAAGCACAAAAAAGAACTTGATATATCTAGCTTTAAAACATCAAGGGGCAGTTCTGAAAAGTTTCAGAAATGCAAAAAAAAATTATGAAAAATTAAAAATTATAAAACATTCTAATGTTTCACACAGGCAAAATACATGGGATCATAAAGAGATTATGGATTTCCTAGAACTGAATTACTATAACAAAGCATGCAGGAAACAGCTAAAGGGAAATTTTAAATATGAAAGACATTTTTCAGAAACAAGAAAGTTTGGAAACTATTATCTTAGCTTCCCACTAAGAAATTTGAAACCAAAAAATTGAATACCAAAATGTTAGTGAACTAGACATCTCAAATAGGAAATATTAAGAACTCAGAATTGAATGAGAGAAGGATAGAATGAAAAATAAGTTAAATTCATAAAAGGTTAGTCAAATACTATTCCTCAGATAAGTTTTTATTAAAAAATAAACAATTTACTAATGAGGTCCTGAAAAGCTTGTACAAAAATATGCCACAATAATATATTTATTATACTGAACTAATGTTATTTAAGAAGCAGCAAATTCAAAAATAATACTGCAACACATCTTTATCCTTGAAAGCAAGAAATGCATTCTTCTTGTGAAAAAGAAGGTATCCTTATTACCAACAGAGTCAGCGATAGATCTCACTTAAACTCAAGATCTAGTGCCTCCACAACTTGAGGCCAGATCTCATAAATCCCAAACCAATTTGGATGCAACAAATAACACTCAATGATTTAACAAAAGGGAGACAGTATAACCTCCTCAGATATAGAAAGGACTACAAAAGCTGGATAAGGGTAACAGATTGGCTCACTTTAATGATGACCTTTTTGGTCAATACCAGGTTGCCTCATCACGTGGGGCTCTAACAGGAACTCCTTAGATTCACACATAGATATGATGGGGTTAGATTTTTTTTTATATGTATTTATTTTTATTATTATTTATTTTCCATTTTGTTGCCCTTGTTGTTTTTATTATTGTTGTAGTTATTGTTGTTGTTGGATAGGACAGAGAGAAATGGAGAGAGGAGAGGAAGACAGAGAGGGGAAGAGAAAGACACCTGCAGACCTGCTTCACTGCCTGTGAAGCAACTCCCCTACAGGTGGGGAGACAGGGGCTTGAACCTGGATCCTTATGATGGGCCTCTAATAGACCTCTAATAGATCCCTCTCTCCACCATCACTTATCATTTCTATTGAACATCAGCATCAGCCCTTTTGTGGGCTTCTTCAAGACCTTGCCGTCAGTACAAAGTAGCAATGAAAGGGACTGGCCCATTCTCCTAAGGGAGGTTGGGTCAACCTACTATGCCATTCCAAGAAGACTAGTCCTGAAGTGAGTGCGGCCTAGAATGTTCCTAACTGTGACATAGACTGAAACCTCAGATTGGCAGGGAATTAGAGGTCAGATAGGATCTTGTGCTGAATAGGAATATATATATGTACCCTAGCTCAGATTGATGGGGTAAATAGTCAGTGGTATTTATATACTTTCCTTATGTTTGGGAGCTACTCTCTGCCCTAACCCAGCTTTCTAGTCCTATTCTAAATTCTGACACCATATTCCCAGACAGTACTTTTAGTCCATCTGCATGCTAGCCATCAGGCTCAGACAAAAATTACTAAAGTCATGGGCCCCTTGGAACATACCTAAAATGGACTTCTTAGCTTCTTCCCACATGAAGACACCTAATTTCATCTGCTATAATTCTACCTTTGAGTTTCTGTTTATTAAATAATTTGTCCTGCTTTATAACTGACAACCTCTCAGCCACCAAGTTGCAGATGCTACCATGATGCCATCTGACACACAGAAGTGCCTGTAGGCCAGGAAAAGGCATCCCTTTTGGGTACAGGGTCTTTTTAAAAATAAGGTTTACAAAACATCAGGAATTTAAGATATAAAGTGGTAGGTTTGGGTGGGAGTCAGAACAACCAGTTAGGTGAACAACTAAAGATACTTAAAGTATATGGGGTGGTAATCGAATCTAAAGATAGATGGTTCAACTCAGCGTAAGACTGTTATCAGTTAGTTTACTTACAGCCTCTTGCCTATCAAGCATTAAGATATTGAATGCCCTGGATCTTTGGCTACACTCAGGAATTGGCATGATAACCCAGCTATCTTTGAAGAATATTTAGATGGCTTACTGGAAATAGGAACTTTTGGGCACTGAATTAGATACTGGGTCTGAACAGAAGGACATCTGATTTGAATGTTCTCCAACACTCACGCTTGGTTTTTGTCAAAACATATTTTTTTTTTCTGGAAGAAAGCTATAATTTGTACTATTATATTAATCAATAATATTGAATCAAATTCAATGATTGCAATGAATTATGATAATCTTGATACAGCATTCATTTTACAAGATTGCTAAATGAAATAAATTCAGTTGAATTTAAATTTTAAGAGATTACAAAATAAAACACATTGAATAAATTTGAACAATGTACCACTTTAAAGCTGAGATGATGATATCTAAAAATATTAGCAAAAAAAGCTCATTTTCTAATATTTATTTATTTTCCTTTTTGTTGCCCTTTTTTATTGTTGTAATGACTATTGTTGTTGTTATTGATGTCTTCGTTGTTGGACAGGACAGAAAGAAAGGGAGAGAGGAGGGGAAGACACAGAGGGGGAGAGAAAGATAGACACCTGCAGACCTGTTTAACTACCTGTGAATGAACTCCCCTGCAGGTGGACAGCTGGGGGCTCCAACCGGGATCCTTGCGCTTCACATCATGTGCACTTAAGCCACTGCACTACACCCGACTCCCCAAAAAGCTCATTTATAATGATAAATATTGGGTCCCACATCTGGCAGAACACACACATTACTCTGTGCAAGGACACAGGTTTAAGGCCCTGGTCCCCACTTACAAGGGAGAAATTTCATAATCAGTGAAGTGCTGCAGATATCTCTCTGTCTCTCTCTTCCCTCTTCTTCCCTCTCAATTTCTCTTGTATCCAAAATAAATAAATAGATGAAAAGTATGATTATATTGTTAATATTTATTTTATGTATCAGGGGAAAAACCAGGACACCACTCAGTTTCAGTGATACAAGTTACTGAACACAGGACTCCAAGAATGTACAACCTACATTATGCCCTAAGTATGTATTCTGTCCCAGTCATGGCCCCTATAACTTTAAAACTTAAAACTGAAAGGACTTTCATGGTTTTAATTTGTACACATCATTTTCATTTTTTTTCAACCAGTATTATCACTGGCCCTTTGCACATGCAAAACTACTCCTGGCAGCCATCTCTTAAAAGCTATGCAGTGAAAAACAGAGGAAGAGAGAAGTAAAGAGAGTAGGAAAGGTAATGTAGCACTATTCCACTGCTCACGAAGACTCCCTCTTGCAAGAGGCCCATACAACAACCGGCCAACTCGTGATTCTAATCTTGGTCATTGTACATGGTTTGATGTGAGCTCTATCAGATCAATCATCGGCCATCCCCAAAATTTTGCATGTCTTAATCCATATCCTCTTGAGCAATGATATTCCTTTTTCTTTCTTGCTAAGTAGTTAAATTATCAACTGCATTCAGGACAATTTTAATGGAATAATTTTAATTTATTTCATTAAAATTTCATATTGTATGTTGGGAAATAGCGTAATTGTTATGCAAAAGATATTCATGCCTGAGATTCTGATGTCCCAGAACCATCATAAACCAAACTCAGTAGTGTTCTTGTTGCTTTCTCTCTCTATTTCTCTCTCCTGTATCATTCTCATTGAATTTCTCTTACAAATAAATACACTTTTTTTTTAATATTTTATTTCTTTATTTTCTCTTTTGTTGTCCTTGTTGTTTTTCATTGTTGTTGTAGTTATTATTGTTATTGATGTTGTCGTTGTTGGATAGGACAGAGAGAAATGGAGAGAGGAGGGGAAGACAGAGAGGGGCAGAGAAAGACAGACACCTGCAGACCTGCTTCACCGCCTGTGAAGCGACTCCCCTGCAGGTGGGGAGCCGGGGGCTCGAACCGGGATCCTTATGCCGACCTTGTGCTTTGCACCACCTGCGCTTAACCCGCTGTGCTACCGCCCGACTCCCTATAAATACACTTTTTAAAAAAATACTATATTACATTTTTTCTTTTGCTATCTGAAAATTATGATGTTCTCTTAACAATTTTCATTTAATATATGTAGACAATTTTTATATTTCAAAGTTTTGTTTTCTATGTTAACAAAATTAGTGTAGTTTGTGATCCAGCATGTAGAAAACTGTACTAACACATCAAGGTTAAAATCTAGATGTACCTCTTAAACTTACTGACTTTTGTAACTTGGAAAATGTAACAGTATCATTAGGGGAATTAGTCACATGTAAATTACCTTAACTGTCCCTAATAGTTTCTCTTTCTTAAAAAGAGTTAAGGCAGAGGGGAAAATTTGATTGAATGCCCCAAACTTTTCAATGAACAGACCAAAAGCTGAGTCTTCAATATGCTGACTCTCTTAAAAGCTTAGACCAGGGAGGACAGAAGCAACTGCTGGCACAGCTATATATAAATAATGTCAAAGGACATAAATTATGGTGATTTTGTGTATGATACAGCAAATCCTAACAAAGGGATATTTCAAAGATAATGCAATTGCCAAATGTGATTATAGCAATAACTCTATTGCATTCTGAAACCCTAAGACAGCAGGAAACTCCCACTTCCTCTATAGAGCCTATATTTACCCTAGTCCTGGAATCTCTAGGGTGGGGCTTACTTTCCTGCATGCTTCTCTCAAGTCATGCCAAATGATATTACATCCACCGATCTCAACCGAATCAACACAATGAGTACCACCTCAGCATGCTTCACCTCAGACTGTATCCAGAGACATCAGGCATGGGATGCCAACCCTTAAACCTCATTACTCAGATGAGACCTTTCCTTTCATAGGATTCTCTAATTCCATTCCAGGTGGTTCACTTCCTAACAAAGTCCCAAAACCTAGATGTAGATCAGGTCTCACAAGATAGAGCATATGTTCACATGTATCCATAAATTAGGGCAAACTATATACCTGAAAGCAAAAGAACACAATAGTCTGCAGTGAGTCAGTATAAAGTCCATAATGAAATGGTGTCTACTTAGACTTAGATACCCTCCTCACCTACGTTCTCTCATGCAAACCTTATCAAAGCAAGGACTGCAAAAGATTAATAAAGGCAAGAGACTGGCATACTTTAACTATGACTCTTTAGTCACTATCAAGCCACCCCAACAGCTGGGGCCCCAGTCAGGGAGTCCTCAGATTCCCAAACAGACGTGATGGGCCTAGACCTCGAATCAATCCTTCTCTCCATTGTTACTGGTCATTTCTATCAGGAACAATACAATAGACCCTTTTGTGAGTCCCCATAGGACCTTGTCCTCAGTTTGGATCCACAACAGTAGAGAGTATTCCATCCTCCAAAGGGAGGCTGGGCAACATGCTCTGTGCTACACCTGAGGAAGATGGATCCTGAATATTGTGGCAACTCAGAATGTTTCTACTCATGACCACAGAATATGAGCTCAGATCTACAGGGATGCAAAGGTCACATAGGCTCCTAAGCTGAATATGAGTCCCAGATCACAACAAATCAATGGGGTTTACAGTCTAAATATTTATACACCTTTCCCATATTTGGGAGCTACTCTCTTAACCTGATCCTGCTGTCTGGTCCTGTTTTTAGCCATGACATCACATCTGCCCAGACAAAATTTGGATTCACCTGCATATCAGATTTCAGGCTCAGGGAAAAAAAAAATCACTAGTATAGCGACAGGCCCTACATGGAGTCCCCCCACGCCCAACTTTTCATCTGCGCTACTCCAACCTTTGGGCTCATAATTGGTCAACAACTTGTTTGTCTTTATATGTTAACTCTCTTTTCAGCCACCAGGTTACAGATGTTAGCATGATGGCAACCAGGCTTCCCTGGACAGACAACCCCACCAATATGTCCTGGAGCTCTGATTCCCCAGAACCCCAGCCCACTAGGGAAAGAGAGAGACAGGCTGGGAGTATGGATTGACCTGCCAATGTCCATGTTCAGCAGGAAAGCAACTACAGAAACCAGATCTTCAACATTCTGCATCCAACAATAACCTTGGGTCCACATTCCCAGAGGGATAAAGAATAGGAAAGCTATCAAGGGAAGGGGTGGGATATGGAGTTTGGGTGGTGGGAATTGTACCCCTCTTATCCTATGGTTTTGCCAGTGTTTCCTTTTCATAAATAAAATTTTTTTAAAGAAAGAGTTAAAGTCAAGTAAGATAGCATAATGGATATGCAAGAGACTTTCATTCCTTATGCTATAAGTCCCCAGGTTCAATCGCCAGCACCACCCTAAACCAGAGCTGAACAGAGCTCTAGTCTTAATTTCTGTCTTCCTCTGTATCAGTCTCCATCTGATTTAACATAAAATATAACATTAAAAAAGAGAAATTCTTGATTTATTTACTTATTTTTAAAATGTATTTGTGATAAAAGAAAGAGAGCCAGATCATCACTATGTTACTTGTCAGAGATCAAACAGAATATTGTACATGTAATTTCTACACTTGATCTTAGCCAAAAGGCAGAGAAGCGATTGTACATGTAACTTCTGTGCTCTTCCATGGAGCTACCATCTCAGAAACCATGATAATCTCATGATTGCATTAGCTAAACAACACAACTGCCTGTAATGTGCATTATTCCAATAGCACTTATTTTAGAGATGATTTAAAATATTTTGTCTTACTTCAAATAAACATAACAAGAATACTATGATTTTATTGGGTTGGTACAAATTTTTGTATAAGTCTTATTATATTCCCATTAAATGTTCCTGGATAAACTTAAAAATACAGAGAAAGTGTAGATGAAAGAGAAGATTGCTTCATCTTTTATTTCTCCAGTTAAAACTGTTTATTTTTAAGAACACAGAACATCAGAAAACTTTGGTGGTTGGGTGCATGTGAAACTATACCCCAGCAAGCTTGTAATTTTGTAGCGTACTATTAAATAATAAAGAAGATATTAAAAAGCATAAAATGGGGAGGCAGGCAGGTGGACAGGCTGTGATGCACCTACTTAAATACACATATTACCTTGTGCAAGGAACAGGGTTTGTGCCCCCCGGAGAGTCGCCTCAAAATGTGCATTCAAAAATGTAATGAGAACAAGGGGTGTATGGAAACTCTGTACAATCCTTCCACTTTTTTTTAATACCTCTAAAATTATTTTAAAGTACAGATTTGTTGATCATTGTGATTAATTTTCTCTAATATTTATAAGTACAATTTATATATAACTGTACTAAAGAAATATTTACTAAAATCTAAAAAAAAATGGAGAGGGAGATAGCACAATGGCTCTGCAAAAACACATTTTTGCTCAAGGCTCTCAAGTCCCAGGTTCAAGTCCTAGCACCACTGTTGTAAATGATATCCAGTTATTACTTATCCAGTGATGCCTCAAGACACCAGGAATCTGTACTCTGTCTGATCTGGAACCTACCCCCAGCCCACCCACTCCTCCCCAGCCTCCTCAGTCTCTGCCTCCTGCCCACAAAGTGACCCCACTTCACTAGAAGGACTGTCTTGCTCCCAGCCCTTCAGTCTGAGTGAGAGGAACCATAGAGCCCTCACTCCCTTGTTCCCTGTTTGACTCTGTATCCTTCATCTAAATACATATTTTGCACCAAAAAAAAAAAAAAAAAAAAACTTATCAATGCAGAAAATAAGGAGTTGAAGCAAGGCAGTTATTCTTTTGCAAAAGGGAATGCCACCAACAGTGGCCATCAGGCAACAGTGTGCCCCCTTCACCTTTCTCCCATCGTTTATACCTGAGGCAGAACTGTCTCCTCCACCCATGGGCTGGGCTTCAGTGCTCACAATCTCCCTTTTGCCTAAATAAAGAAAGGAGGAAGAGAGTTTGAGGGTCTCTGCTGGAGGATTAGGAAGCACTGCAAGGAGCTGACCTAAAGAATACAAAACTACTGGCCACAGGTAGTCATAGATAGCAATTTATAAAAAGAATGTTGGTACTATGCCGGGATAGCCTGAGGGTACTTCTTCCCGAGCTAGTGCTCTCTGGGTTGGAGAGAACTCAACTGGAGCTGATCTAGGCTGCTGTGTGGGAGAGGGATCAGGAACTCGTGCTGCACCAACTTCCGCAGGAGATACACTCTGGAACTCTCGGAGCCGGAAAGCAATTTCCAAGTGTCTTTAATCAGAAGAGCAGCTGTTTTTATACTCTCCAAGTAGGGTGGAAACAGGATGTGATATAGAGAGGGTGGAGAGAAAAGTGACTGGTAAAAATCAGAGTGTGACAAAGAAGGGATCAGTGTGTGACAAGGAGGGGGTGGAGCAGGAGAGAATCCTATCATAGAACCACCAATGCCCTGGAGTGCTTTATGTAAAAGTGATTTATGTAAATAGACCAAAGCTTTGGATCAGTAAAATCCCTATATAGGCATATGGTTAAGCAGAAGCCAGGGGGAGATGGCAACTACCCAACAGTACTAAACAGTTGTTCTATTCATGTTCTTTTGAAAGGAAGACCTAATCATCTCTCACACCACCATAAACCAGAGCTGAGCAGTGCTCTGGTCTCTCTATTTGTTTATTTCTCTATGTATCTCTCTCATTAATAACAAAATATTATAACAAAATAAAGAAAAATGTATTTATTAAAAAGACACTGTGTTAGACCGTCATCTCATTAATAATATTAAAATTAATAGTAAAAAGTACATTTATCAAAAAAGAAGAAGAAAAGGAGTGGTGAAGACGGTCTCATGTGTCTATTTTTCTCTCCTTCTTTATATCTTCACCTGCAGGGGTGTTGCTTCACAGGCAGTGAAGCAGATCTGCAGGTGTCTATCTTTCTCTACCCCTCTCTGTCTTTCCCTTCTCTCTCCATTTCTCTCTGTCCTATCCAACAATGACAACATCAATAGCAACAACAATAATAACTACAACAATAATAATTACAACAATAAAACAAGGGCAACAAAAGGAGTAAATAAATAAATAATTATTTAAAAAATAATAAAGGAAGGTAAAATGAATAGTGGTAGTGTAGTCTTCATGGTGTTATCTCTTCAAATGATTTAATAAAATGTTTTTTTCTCCCTTTTCATATAAGATACTAAAATTGGAAAGAAAAAAAAAGACCTTTATTCCAGAGTAAGATTAACTAGCAGCTCAACACCACAACTTTTAAACGGATTTACTTGTATATATAGATTGTGGGGTCTCAGCCTCCAGAGATGTATGATAGGATTTATCATTTTCAGTAACTTTTAACATGTACATCATCTATTATCTGTTTGTCTCTCCTTCTATTTACTGAAGTGAGTAAAAATGATATTGTACCTTCACCTCTGGTTGCAAAAACACTGAGGATTCTGTACAAGAATACAATTAACTTCTCTCTGTCTCTATATCTTTCTCTGCTCTCAATTTATCTCTTTCTTTTCAAATTAAAAGAAAGGCAAAAAAAAAAAAAAGGAATACAACTGTGGTGTTCTTGGATCTTACTAAAACATCAGATGCAAGTGGGGTTGCAATTCCTGCTTTGTTGATAGAAACCATTCTCTCAGGTGTGAGATAGTATATCAGTGTAGTTTTAATTTGCGTTTATCTAATGATAAGTGGAGTATTTTTTCATGTTTCTGTAGGCCATGTATAATTTTATCTTAGACAATTGTTAACTTCTTTGTCCCACTTTTTTTACTGGGTTATTTTTGCTTCTATTGTAGATCTGTACTAATTCTGTATAGATGTTTGATGTCATTCACTTCTCTGCTATGTGATGTGCCAAGATGTTCTCCCATTTACTGGATTTCCTGGTTATCCTTGTGTAGGTTGCTTTTGATATGTAGAATATCTTTAGTTTTATGTTAACCTATTTATTTACTTTTGTTTTCAGTCCCCATGTTCATAGGTGGTGTCTCTAAATGCTGCTCAAATTTTTGAAATGGCCATAGATTTCCATTGATAACATATAAAGTAAATCTACATGCTTACCAACATTTAGCTAGTTCTTTCTTTATAAAATGTGATCTTATTGTATTAGCGTAGTTTATCATGTTGAGGTTTCCATGTGAGCCACATTCAACATCTGTAAATACATTATCATCTGTATATAACATTGCTATATCTATTTACTATGTATAACATAACTCTAAGATTACCACTAAAAGTTGAGTATCATGGTCCAGGAGGTGGCACAGCGGATAAAGTGTTGTAATCTCAAGCATGAGGTCCTGAGTTCAACCCCTGGCAGCACATGTACCAAAGTGATGTCTGGTTCTTTCTCTCTCTCCTCCTATCCCTCTCATTAATAAATAAATAATTGGGCTTCCTGGCATGGCAGGGGGGTGAGGGGGTAGGGGGGGTGATTGAGATGGGACACAGTCTTTTGGTGGTGGGAATGGTGTTTATAAAAAAATAATTAATAAATAACTAACTAACTAAATAAATAAAATATGTTTTTTAAAAAGTTGAGTTTTCATTTACCACCATAGAACTTTTTGCTTTCCACATCTCCTCCGAATCCTTTCTACTCTGGTAACTATTAGTCTGCTCTTTAAATCTGAGACTTTATTTATATGCTTTGTTCTTGATTTTGCCTACATGTTTCATACATGAGTAAAACTACACAGTATTTTTCTTTATCTTTAAACATTTTTTAGCTATTCTAGAAGTACATAGCAGTACCAAATTGTGGTTTTACATTGCTTTTCTCAAATGACTAATTACTGTAGGCAATATTCCAATACTTCATTGCCATTAGCATATGTTCTTTGGTGTACAAATTCTTTGCCCATTTTTAATTGGGTAGTTTGTCATCTTATTATAGAATTTAGAGATAGGCTTGTTTCTTTCAGATGGAAACTATTTGCCAGATATCAGTATTGCAAATGTATGCTTTTTTTTTTATCCTTAATGGTATTTATAAAAAAGAAAAAAAAGTTATTAGTTTATCAGAAGTTGAGTTTATCACTTATTCATATTATTTATGCTTTGTCAAGTCTTTTAACAGAGATTCCCCATCAATCTTTTAACTTACAACTATCATAGATTAGCATCATTTTTTTAAAAAATGTATAATGATATCATAAAAATGTTTAGGGAATAATATTTATTTTAACGATCTTTGCCCTTAAGATCTTTTAGTTTTTTTGTATGTTAAAGTAGTTTCTTTAAAATTCCAATGCCTTTAAATTTTGCATATAATAGTCATGTTTATATACATTAAAATTATAATTTACTATACTATAAATGCAAAATTTAAGAAGTTTCTGTGATAGAGTAAAAATTATTAGTTAATAACTTAAACAAAAATACTAACAGCAAAACACATTATGGATATGGCATATAAATGCTGGTATTAATGGAAAAGCAAAATAAAACAACCTGCAAAATAAATATAATATAAATGCACATATGTATAATTCCATTTATAATAATGTTAATGAGTAGTTCTATATAAAAAAACAACAAGATTTAAAAATTCTTGATTAGCTAGTATATGTATGTGGCAGATATGCAAAACTAGTACAATTCAATAAAAATTAAGAAAAAATAAAGCCCGTGTGGGTATTTGCCCTCTATTTTTAAAACTCTAAGTAATATAACTGTATGAAAACAAATAGTATAAAATGTCATATCTACAATTGATTTTGAATTCCTATGAATGCATGGAAAATGCTAGAGAAAAAAAAGTAACTGGGTGATGTTTTAGTAAAACTATGCTGCTTAGTTGAATAAAATGCATCATGTAAAAGTCTACAATGGTGTCATCCAAAGTTAAAGCATTATTTTAAAAGTGAACTCTCTAACTAGTCAAACACATAATTTTAGAAAAATTCATTTAAAGTTAGAATATAAAGCTGATATTTGGTATTATATTAATATAAACAATAATAGAATTAAACCTGTTATTTTATACTTTTGACATCTGTAATTACAAAGTAAGAAGATTACCAAAGAATAAACATTGTAAAATTATTAAGATCATTTTGGCTAATTTTTTGTCATCTTCTACAATATGGCCAATGTTTTCTTCTAACTTGAATTTGGCATCTATCAAAAGAAGTTATTTAATGCTAGAATAAGAGAAACAATTCTATTTAATGACTGAATGCTTTTGTGCAGTAGTCACTGTATACTTCAGTCTCATTCAAAAATGACAATGCATTTTTTTTCTCATTAGTCTTTTTTGTGGAGCATGGAACACTGATTTTATGGAATAGAGTATTTTTTTCTAACTAGTGAAAAGAATTGACAATTGAATTTTATATGTTCTTTGATAGCTAATTATAAAATAACCTCCTGGGTAGACATACAGTATCTCTCTTTCTCTCTCTGTTTCAGAAACAATACATAGCTTTATTGATATAAAATGAGTTTACCTTCATAGTATAATTAATATTTTTTAATTCAAAACATTTGTGACTTGCAGATTAAGCAGTCAACATACTGTACAACAGTGAATTCTCTAAAGAATCTTCTAGAATCATATAGATGGTCAAAGTAATAAAATATCACAAAATTTATAAGAGAACAAATGTATATAATTTAATAAGTAGATAGTGATAATGAAGATAGATGACATACTAAGACATGCATATGGGGTCTCTTACAAGCATTAAAGTGTTGAAATATGTATAAAGCATTGGGTCAAAAGGTTTGTGTGTGTAAAGAAAAGAAGATAGGTAGTTTGGGACTTAATAATTGTAAATAAGTAAAAAACATAGCCATTTACACTATTTTATTGTTGTTGTTTTTTTTTTAGTTTTTTTTTATTTAAGAAAGTATTAACAAAACCATAAGGTAGGAGGGGTATAACTCCACACAATTCCCACCACCCAATTTTATTGTTTTTTATTAGTGATTTAATAATGATAAACAAGATAGTGGGATAAGAGAGGTACAATTTCATACAATTCCAACTACCATAGTTCCATATCCCATCCCCTCCATTGGAAGTTTCCCTATAATTTACCCCTTTGGGAGTATGGACCAAAGATCTTTATAAGAAGGTGGAAGGTCTGGCTTCTGTAACTGCTTCTCCATTGGACATGGGTGTGGATAGGTCAATCCATTGCCACAGCCTGTTCCTACCTTTCCTAAGGGCTCTAGGGAAGTGGAATTCCGGGACTCATTAGTGAGGTCATCTTCTCAGGGAAATCAAGTTGGCATCATGGTAGCATCTGCAACTTGGTGGCTGAGATGTCAGGCTTGGAATGTCAACCCTCCTGCTTCATTACTCGGGTGAGACTATTTCTAGCTCATAGGACTCCTTAATTCCATTTTGGGTTCTGTACTTCCTAACAAAGCCTCAAAACCTAGATATAGACCAGAGCCCATGAAATAGGGCTTATGTACACATGTATCCATAACTTTGGGGAAAATATATACCTTAAAGCAATAGAGCACATAGTTTGCAATGAGTCATTAAATGCAGCAAGCAAGTAGAAAGCCCTAAGAAAGACACCAGAAAGAACCTAATCATATAGTTTCTACTTAGACCTAGATACCCTCCTCACCTACTTCGTATTTCACTTCCTTCAGTCCCTCCAAAGCTAACCTTGTCAGACATAGTAAGTATTACAAAAGCTGGATAAGGGCAAGAGACTGGCATACTTTAATAATGACTCCTTAGTCACTACCAGGTTACCTCATCATCTGGGGCCCTAGTCAGGGAGTCCTGGGGTTTCCACACAGATATGATGGGCCTAGACCTCTAACAGATCCACTGTCACTGGTCATCTCCATCAGTACCAACATAGTGGACCCCTTTGTGGACCCCTATAAGACCTTGCCCTCAATGTGTATCAACAATGGTAGGTGTTGGGCTAGCTTCACAGGTGGGAGAGAGAGACGACCAGGGACCAGGGGGGATTAAACCAATGAAACAGAAGGGGTTTTAAAGCAGAATTTAGAAGCATACCAACAGGTAGGGACTGTTCCATTCTCTGAAAAGAGGTTGGGCAACATACTCTACCTACCACTCAAGGAAGACGGGTTCTGAAATTAGTGCAGTCTGGAATGTTCCTACCCATGACCACAGAATATGAATTCAGACTTACAGGGATGCAGAGGTTACACAGGCCCCTGTGCTGAATATGGACCTCAGGTCAAATAAATGGGGTTTACAGTTAACAATATTTATATACAATTCCCATATTTGGGAGCTACTCTCTTCCCTGATCCAACTTTCTAGTCCTTTTTCCAACTTTGACACCATCTCCCCAGACAATACCTTGGATCCACCTGCATGTTAGCTATCAGGCTCAGGCAAAAACTAGTAACGTCATAGGTCCTGTGGAATACAGTTAATGCCCAGCTAGCATGGGGGTGCCACTTCTTGGGTGCGTACTCTCTGGGTTGGAGAGATTGTGACAGGAGCCAGTCTGGGCTGCTACTCACTCAGCAACCCGAGAGAGATGATCCAGGGACAGGCTGGTGGTGGCAAGGAGATTCAATTCTTAATTGATCAGAAAGCCAAGGTTTTTAAGAGTTGGACCCGGAAGTGGCAAGTCGGAAACAGAAATGGCTTGACATGGTTTGGAAAGGGGCAGAGAAAGGCAAAATGGGGCTGGGAAAGGTAGGAACTTCCTTAGCAACTATTGCAAGGGTTTTAACTGGTAGAATTAATAATACCCTGCAGGCAGGGAGGGTCTTAAGGGTAGAAAGAAGATAGATCAAAGGAATGGAATGGGTGGGGACCTTTCAGGCAATACAATGATTATGTAGATAATAAGGGAACAGGCCATAGTATCAGGAATGCAGGGTGCTTTGTGAGACAGGGAGTCTGATAAGATGAGGCAAATCTTGTGGAGTCATGTCCCTCCTCGCTCGATCTCTCAGCAGAGAGAGTGAGATTGACAGGATAGACATTGCCCTCAGATCAAGCCCTGTTAAGCTCAACCACATCCTCACAATTTCCCTACACCTAAAATAGAACTATTAGCTTTTTCCAAAAACGGAGACCCCCAAACCTTCATCTGCAATATCCTTGCCTTTAGGTTCATGATTAGTCAACAATTTGACTACTTTTTAACTTTACTCTTTTTCAGCCACCAGTTTCCAGATACTACCATGATGTTAACCTGACTTCCCTGGGAAGATGACTCCACCAATGTGTCCTGGAGTCCCATTTCCTGGAACCCCATCTCCTCAGAGCTCTGTCCCACTAAGGAAAGATAGGGACAGGTTAGAGTGTGGTTTGGCCTGTCACCATGCCCATGTTCAATGAGGAAGCAATTACAGAAGCCAGACTTTCCAACTTCTGCACCCCATAATGATATTGGGTCCATACTCCCAGAGGGATAAATAGCAAAGCTTTCAATGGAGAGGATGTGATAGGGAGTTCTGGTGGTGGGAACTGTGAGGAAGAGTATCCCCTCTTATCCTATGGTCATATCAATATTTCCATTTTATAAATAAAAAATAAAATAAAAAGATATAAAGCATAATGAGTTGTTTAATAATGAGGAAACTAAAATTAAGGAAGACTATAGCAGATAATGTTTGGGGTATTCATGCTGGAAGAAGCTAGAAAGTCTGTCTTATGAATATTCCAAGGGACCCATGACTTTACTAATTTTTACCTGAACCCTGTAGCTTTTTTATGGAGCATATTTTTTATAGCACACCCTTTCCCCTAATGAAGAAAGGCCAGTGAAATAAGATAACATCTTAACCTAGAATATCTACTTATTGAGAAAATTGGAATTTTTGATACCATATTTTGCAAACCAACCTTCTAAGTTCAAATATTAATTCTGCACATAATAATTTTGAGACCACTAGTATGTAATTAAACCCACTATACACTTAAGGCAGCTTCATAAGTAAGGTATCAAGAAATTAAGCAAGGCAACAGAAAACAGAAAAGAGTAAAACAAAATAACCTTTGTATTTTTTACTGTCATACTGTTACTACTAAAATGGAGAAGAAGATTAGGCACCAAGGGGACAAAGAGATCCAGTGATCTGCATTGAAGCAATAGTGGAACTCTTGCTGTATGTGTAGTATGTTTACAATTGAAGAGGTGTGAAACTAAAACCTAATCAGTCCTGTAAACCAATATTATCTAAACAATGAAAAACCATATGCCTATGAGCCCTATTTACTTTGCTCTTGACATATGTATTCATTTATTTAATAAATTGGATGACATTTTTGTGTATGGTGTCTATTCTCTTTGTCTTGCAAAGTCTTATATGTAGTTCTTCAGTGGATTCAACCCAGACAGCTCCCAGAGTTATTTGTGCTAATAGTGATTTCAGCTGAGCTGTATGTAGTTTGACAGTCTCAGTCCTAAATCTCTGTTACACTATGTTGGCAGCACACCCAGTTGATAATTTTCACTGATTGCTGACTGATTTTTCTGTTTTTATAGTGACCTGTAGCATAAATTGTCACAGTCAGACCCAAATAAACTTGGACCCCTCTGTAAATTCTGAGGCCACTTTTGAAATGCATTTTGCTGGTTTATTTTTTGTTTCAAAAGTAATCACTTGAGTTTTTACTTTAATGAAAACTAGATGATAGATAGACAGATGATAGACAGATAGATAGACAGACATGCAGACAGACAGACAGGCAGATAGATAGAGGAAAGAAGTGATGAGAGAAAGTGGAGAAACATTTTTCATTCTCCCTGGAACACAGAATTTTTTTTTTCGTCATCAGCGAGGTTTCAATACTTAGTCCATTTTTATTTTTCCAGATATAAAGACAGGGTTAGACATAGAGAGAAAAAGACAACAAAGCACCAAATCTTCCCTCAGGACACAGCAGATTAGAATTGAACCTGGACCGTGGACATGACAAAGCAAGCATAGTGTCCAAACAAGCTATTTAGCTGGGCTCAGCACCAGGTTTTTGCATTAGGGAAAGTTTAAAGAAGGGAACCATTTTTCTTTCTTGCATGAGATTTGGTTAGATCACAAGGGTTGAGAATGATGAGGATATTTTGAGCCTATTTCTGGAACTTGTAACTGGTTGCAAAGAGATGTGGCTGACCACATCTACCCAGAGGAGATACTTTTTTTTAAATTATCTTTATTTATTTTATAAAAACAGCCAGAAATTGAGAGGGAAGGAGGAGATAGACAGAGAGACACCTGCAGCGCTGCTTCACCACTCACAAAGCTTTCCCCCTGCAGGTGGCAGCCAGGGTCTCAAACCTGGGTCCTTTCACACTGTAACATGTCACATAACCTGGTGCACCACCACCCAGCCCCAGGAGATACTTTTTATTATTTTTATTTTATTAGGAAATAAAACTTAGAAAACAGTTGGCACATAATTACACTTTCTTATTTTAATTGTTTTTTTTACTTTATCTATTTATCTATTTATTTGCCTCTAGGGTTATTGCTGGGCGTTGTGCCTGCACTACAAATCTACTGCTCCTGGTGTGCCTGACTAGCTTCACCAGAGAGAGAGAGACGAAAGACTCATGGCTGAGCGGTTACACAATACAATGCCATTATTGATCGTAGAAAATGCATTTATATCTTTTGAAATGGAAGTTGCAGGTCGGAAAAGGAAATGGCTAGGAGAGGGGGTGGAGAGAAGAAAAGAGCATGAAGGTAGCAAGCTTCCATCTAACCAGTGGGGAGAAGACTAATACCCTGCAGGCAGGGCTGGTCTCAGGCAAAACACTGATTATGAAAATAGACCACAACATCAAGCAATGCAGAGGACCTGGCATAATGACCAATACTGGTGGTCATTTTTTTTTTCTATTGTTGTTGTTGATATTTTTATACTTGTTGTTTCTCCTGTTGTTGTTTTTAGATAAGACAGAGAGAAATTGAGAGAGGAGGGAAGACAGTGAGGGGAGAGAAAGACAGATACCTGCAATCCTGCTTCACCACTTGTGAGGTGATCCACTGCAGGTGGGGAGCCAGGGAATTGAACCAGGACCCTTGCTATTCACACCAGGTGTGCTCAACCCAGTACATTTTCTTTTCTTTTGTATTTTATTTTATTGGTGTTTTAATGATTATTGACAAGATTGTGGGGTGAGAAGGGTACAATTCCACATAACTCCCAACACCAGAGTTCCATATCCCATCTCCCTTAGAAGTTTCCCTGTTCTTTACCCCTCTGGTAGTATAGACTAAAGATCTTTATGGGGAGCAGAAGGTGACAGGTCAATGTTACAATGAACAAGGACCCATATTCAAGCCCCTGGTCCCCACTTGCAAGGGGAAAGCTTTATAAGTGGTAAAGCAGTGCTGGAGGTGTCTCTCTGCCTCTCTCCCTCTCTATCGCCCCTTCTCAATTTCTTGCTGTTTCTGCCAAATAAATAAAGATAATTTTAAAAATTAAAGTTAAAACAATAATCAGGAATCTAAAGTTAAAAATATAACAAGTGAAAATTGGGGTCTTCATACTTTTTTATATTGAACTCAGAATGGAGGCATGGAACAAACCATGGTTCAAATCCTACAACCTCTGTATTTTCTAACTCTTTTTAAAAATTTTCTAACTCTTAACATATTTTCTTGAATAGATTGTTTTTGTATTTGTTTTATGCCCTCTGAGCACTTTTCACTTATCTTCACTTCTTAAAAAATAGAATAGTCTTCAAGTACATTTATTGTACAGAGAGTAACTGCATGGAATTTCTCAAATCATTATTTAGGAAATGAAATTTGTTGTACTTGTTATCAGTGCTATTCATTGTACGGATGCATAATGTCAAGGCCAGTAAACAAATGTAACTAATTATGTCATTTTATTTCAGGGCGCCATTAGGCCAGGCTAGCTTCACGGTGGTAGACAGACGAACAGGGACACAAGGCTGAGCAGAGAAGCTGTATTTCTTTTATCACTAGCCAACGGTACAAAAAACTAATCTAATCTAATCACCACACAGTTCTGTCCTCCATCTTTCTCCTCCAGCTGCAGCGTCCGGAACTCAGTAAGTACGTAGGCTAGGGGGCAGGGAGAAGGGAGAAGCACGAAAAGGCAAAGACTAAACCAAAATCTCCCAGAGGCGAGGGAGTGAGACCAAACCAATGTAACAGAATTATCATGTAAATAGACCACAACGTCAAGCAATATAACAGAAGAGATCCTAGAAGCAGAACTAGAAGCATACCAACAATTTCCCCTTTTCTTTTTAACTAATTGACCATAGTATCAGGAGTGTGGGGTACACAGAAACCTATATCATACAGGAATTTTAAAAAAGAAACTGGCACAAACATGGAGGAACAAGTAAGCGAGCAACAAGAACCAGTGTGATGCCAAGAGAAGGCCTGAGGGGGGCATTTCTTGCCTCCGTGGGCAAGGCTTTATCAAGCTAAAGGACATTTCCTGCCTCTGTGGGCTTCTCTTGCCTCTGGGGCATTTCTTGCCTCGACGGGCGTTTCTTACCTCTGTGGGCATTACCTAGTAAGGAAGGAGGGTATGGCCTATAGAGTCCCAAGGCAGCTGGCTGCAGTCAGTCTTTGAGAAACCCAGCAGCGTAACGGGAAGCTGCTATAAAGTTGTGCAAAATGTCCAAGAGGTGTACCAGTGAGTCTGATAAAAGTGCCAGTCCAAAGCAGATGTCCACAGAAGAATGCCAGGGGGTGGAACGTTGCATGAGGAAGGTCAACCACTGGAATTCCACTTTTCTGTAGAGAACTTGACAGCTGCAATTTACTTACTTATGAAACAAAACTTGTAGCAGGTTAGAAGTTTACCACAATTGATAACCCGATGATTATAATAGGTTTAGGTATCCGTATAAATTTGGAAGGTCTTTTTCATTTTATTCTAAGGCTCCTTAACCAATTTAAGCGCAATAAAATGTGGTAAGGCAAAGAACCACTGCTAGAGCCTCAGGCATGAGAATCATTAGCATAACCATTGTGTAATCTATCTTATGCCTGGGCTGGTTTTAACTCTAAATGAGAAGGTATTTGAGAGCTTTACATAACAATAAAGTCTTATTTAACCTTTTGTTACACCCGTACAAGATGGAGACACACCCTAGGTGTGCACAGGCCTCCTAGATGAACTTAGCCAAAATATATTGATTTTTTACTGATTTTTACCTCAGACTTTAAATGTAAGTTAATTTTACCTTTATGAGTATTATGTTGAAAACTTTTTTCATTTAACTTTGCCTGGTAAGAATGTAGCCTTAAAGTTACATTTCTAACCTTAAAGTAAATGTTTACCAAACTTCAAACACACACATATACATGGTCTTCAATACACAAGGAGAAAAACTTTTGTTATTAAGACATGTCATTTTAAACAGCAGTTTAGATCTGTACTGTCTTAGTTGTTCGGGGGATACGTTGTCTGGCAGGTGAGTATTCTAGCTCCTCTGCCTTCAGAGCCAAGCTGGGGATCTTGGCCAGGAGGCCCAGTCCCGGCAGGGAGCCCGTGGTTTCCTGGTGGTCCAGGATCTGCCCAGACTTCATAGCAGGAGGGAGGGTGGGCCGGCCGTGCAGAAGGCACGGGCCAAGGCGCCCCAGGGTGGCAGCCAGGATGGGATGCAGCTCTGCCCCCCATGTCTGCCACTCTGCTCCCAGCAGCCAAGCAGCAAGGAGGGAGCCCACGGCAAACGCCCTGCATCAGGTGGCAGTGAATAGGCTCCGGTGGGCTGGCGGTGGGCGGAAACCAAAGTGTGGCCCATAACGAAATGTTCCAGAGACAGAGAAACAGTCTCATGAAGAAAGGGCGAGGCCTTTGGAAGCCTCTTCATAAGCAGAAAAGCAGCCCATAGTGGATAGGTAGCCAAGCGTTTTCACTTATCTGTGGGATGGACAGGTCAGGTCCCACGTTGGTGCACCAAATTATAAATAAACTCATTTAAAAACCTATTCTAAAACTGCAACAGGTATCTTTTCACATGAAAGATATATTACCTGCATAAGTGACAACACAATTCTAAAAGTGACTTTTTTTATGACTCACAATGGAAATAAGAATCTGACTGATACCTTTGAAGTTTTTTCTCCGTTTTTCTTTTTCTTATATGGCACTTAAAATCTTGTTGCCATAGTTACTAATATTAAAGCACACACATACATGACAATCAGACATGGAATGCTGAGATAAGAGCATATATTATACTCAAAAATAATAACCTCTAAATAATATGTACTCATGTATAATGCCTTTCTCCTCTGACATTGTATTGTTTTTATTATTTAGAAGATTTAATGGTTGAACTACCTATTCCTCCTCTTACACACACACACACACACACACACACACACACACACAAAGATGCAGGATTTAAAGAACATTATGATGTTTTTTTTAAAACAGTCATGGTTCAAAATCAAAGATGATACGATATTTACATGTATATTTTGCATAAAGTGATGATGACATGAGTAATATTTTACACTAATGCAAAGTTTATTTTATACAAAGCACAATTTATAATGGATATTTCATTGATATGTAAAGATGTACTTCTATTAATCATTTGGCAGTATTCACATGAATTTGTCAACTAAATGGTATGTGACTGAAATTTTATCAGAGTAAAATAAGAAACAATATGTGAACTGCATATTAAAAACTATATCCCATATGTGACTCTGCACAGTATGGTAGCCCATTCTGTAAGGTCATTTTGAACTAAGTGAAAAGGTAATAGCTGACCTAATAAGGGATTTGATGCTACCCTTAACAGTATGATGCCACCTATTAACTGGCAAAGATGAATCATTTAAAAGGTTTTAAATTGCTCTTTCCTTTTTTTTTTTTGTCAAAAGAACACACATAGTAAAAATTGCTTTAAAAAAATCTTAAGTGCTTTTTTATAACCAATTCTATATCAATACACCAATATCACAGAATGCATTAAGATATTACAACTGGTGGTTAGGGAGGTGGTGCAGTGAATAAGGCTTTGGACTCTCAAGCATGAGGTCTCAAGTTCAATCCCTGGCGGCACATGTACCAGAGTGATGTCTGGTTCTTTCTCTCTCTCCTATCATTTCTCATGAATAAATAAATCAATTTTTTTTTAAAAAAGCAAACAAAATATTATATAAAAAGATACTACAACTGAAATCAGCCCACTCGGTTTCCTTCATTTGAATTACTCATATTAAACATAAAAGGCTGGAATCTTATGGTAGCAAAGCAGGTTAAGTGCAGGTGGCTCGAAGACTAAGGATCGAGGTTCGAGCCCAGGCTCCCTACCTGCAGGGGAATTGCTTTACAAGCGGTGAAACAGGTCTGCAGGTGTCTATCTTTCTCTCTCCCTCTCTGTCTTCTTCTCCTCCTCTCTCCATTTCTCTCCTATCTAGCAACAAGGACATCAATAATAACTACAACAATAAAACAAAAGCAACAGAAGGGAATACATAAATAAATATTTAAAATAAATAATTAAATAAATATAAAAGGCTTGAGTTTGCATGATTTACCATATACTGGGAATTTGTCCATAACTTTATAGAGATTATAGATCTTTAACTTATATATATATATAACTTATATGTATATATATATATAAGTTAAAGATCTATAGTGACACAGATAGTGACACAGCCATAGATACAGATATAGATGTAGTTGCAGATAGATAGCACACATATATGCCCCATGTGGTAGTGTCAAATTATGGAGACAAAGATAATAACTTTAAAAAAATAATAAGGACAAGAAGGTAAAACACATAGTAAAAATGGGACTAGGTATGCTATATTGCACCAGCACAAAGGACTCTTGAGAAGGAGAACAAGGAGGAGCCGGGAAGAGAAGGGAGAGCTTTATGGTCCTAGTAAAAGATGATGGAAAAGGATTTAAATTGGACCTAGTAGTGGTTTGTAGACACCTATCACATGACAAGGAAAAATCTTCCCCTATGACAGCAACTAAGCTATAATCCATTATCTCCAAATAAAGTAAAAAAAGAAAAAGTAAGTAAAGTAATTCCAAAATAACTTCATTATCTTTACATTTCACCCCTCTGATTCTTGATTTTCATAATACCTTGTGATTTAACTAACTTTACCTGACTGGTTTGCTAAAGAAATTTGAACAATTTTTTTTTAAATTTAGGATAAAAAAATGAAAAACAAAGTAAAAAGAAATCTACTTTAATTGTTCAGATTATTTGATCTTCTACTGAATTTATTTCTTCTTTTTTTTTTTTTACAGCTTTAGTGGGACAGTCCCAGAAATATATATACATATATATCCTCATTTATGTATATAAGTATATACCTGATTGAATTTCTTCCATTAAAGGTATTTATGAAAGAGAGCAAGAGATGAGAGGAAGAGGCCCATCCAAGCACCACAGTATCTATTGGGTTCCATTTGTCTCTGTGCTGGGTGCTCTCATACAGCTCAAGACCTTGTCCATGCTACACAAATTGAAACAGAACATGAACAATTGAATAACATTCAGTCAGTAGAAAAAAGTAAACTGTCATTCATTATAACATAGATGAATTTTGAAGGCTTTAAACTGACTGAAATATGTCAGACAAATATGATATAATGTTATTTATACAAAGAATATATATATATATTAGTGTTCATAAAAAAAGAAGAAAGACGCGGACTATTATGAGATTGGAAGTGGAGGAATAAGGCCATTTAAGATTAGTAATAAGGTAGTGGCATACTTGGTTAAGCACACATACTACATTGCACAAGGACCCAGGTTCAAACCCGTGGTCTTTTACTTGCAGGAAGAAAGCTTCAAGAGTGGTGAAGTAGAGCTGTAGGTGTCTCTCTGTTTCTCTCCCTCTCTATCTCCCTCTACCCTTTCAATTTCTCTCTGTCTCTACACAATAATAATTAAAATTTAAATAATATTATTAATAAGCAACTCATAAATAAATTAGTTCTTCAGAATTCTACTAAAGCTTAGTCATTATAGACAACAATATTATATTATCAGTATCAAACTTGCTAAAAAAGACTATGTGTTAATTGTTCCTATCTCAAAAAATAAGGTGCTCACTTACGTTGTAATAACAATCCTATTGCAATATATAAATATAGCAAATCCATATGGCATACACCATAATGTTACACACTATATTTCAAAAATAACAGCAGAAAAGCTTTCTTAAATGCCAATTAGCTCAACTGTTATACATTGTTAGAAATGTTTTATTCCACTAAATATATTGCTAAATAAGTAATCTTAAAATTTGAAGGACACATCCCTGAAGAAAACTTGACATTGGCTTCTCCATTCATCTATTAAACCTTGCAAAAAATGACTCAAGACACCATTCTCAAGTTTAACTTCAACATTTTCATGATCAGTCACCTTTAATTCCTAGCAAATGTACGCTTCTTCATATCTTGAAGATGCATTACAAATGTCTCTCAGACAGGCATACTTTCTCCTCTTTCTAATTTGAACCCATTTTACTCCTTAAAAGAACTCTCACAGAAAATCTTTCTTAAACCCATGAGGGTCCTTGGTCCTTAAATATATACTAACAATATAAAGTTTAATGTAAATCCTTATTTAAATTTTTTAGGTTTTTTTTTTTTGGCTCCAGTTTCTGGGGCTCAGTGTCAGCACTAAGAATTCAATACTTTTGACGGCCATTGTTTTCCTTCTTTTCTCTTCTCTTCTTTTTCTCTTCTTCTTCCATTTTTATTGGACAGGACAGAGAGAGACTGAAAGAAGAGGGGGGAGATAGAGAGGAAGAGAGAAACATAGACGCATGCAGACCTGCTTCACTGCTCATAAAGTGTCCCTACAGCAGGTGGGGAGCAGGCCGACCTGGGTGCTTAGACAGGTCTTAGTGCAGGAGAGTGTGTGTACTTGACACGGTGAGCCACCATCCAGCTCCCTGTTTGTTTTATCTAATTAAGATTTTAAAAGCTTTAGTTACTGAATTTTTATGAGAGAGGAGGGAGAATGAGGAAGAGAGAGGAGAACAGTGTTCAGCTTTGGCATAGTATGGGGCTGGGAGTAGGACTTGAGGTTTCACAGGCTTAGAATATGCACGTTGTTCTTCCTAACAGGCTTAGCTTCTCCCCTACTTTGAATACTTTTGAAACAAGTCTGTAGTTTGAGACTTTAGGAATCTTGAAGCTAAAAATGAAACTTCTGTTAATTACTTAATCCCCAACACTAAAAAAAAAAAAGTGTCTATCTAGTAATGACTAACACTTAATAGAATAATGGAACAGGTTTATAAATTAATTAATACCAAACTACTAGCACTGAGACCCTGCTATGATTACTAATGTTTATTTATTGACTTTGGTGTTACCATGGATTTGCACAAGCACAATTTTACTACTCCAGAACACTTTTTTTTCGTTCATTCAGGGAGAGATATAAAACAGGAAACGAGAAAGGAGGAGACAGGAAATCACTGAAGTTTCTTCCTTTGTCTTAGCACCTTTCATGTACTGTCAGGACTTGAAGTTGGTCATGCACATGGCACCCTCCCAGTGAATTATTTCTCTGTATCTACTTTATTTTAACTTATAAGTTGAATTTTCATCCTTTTCTACTTATTTGAGAGAGCACTAATGTTAAACACTAGCAAATGGAAAAACAAAATTCTCTCTCTCTCTCTTTTCAAAGGCACAGATGAAAAGATATTAAGACAACTTGAAGCCAGGTCGCTCCAGTGTCAGGCTCCCTCTTATTTCATTCTATGCAACCTCTGGATGCTCCAGTATAAGGGAGTATAAGCAGTGTTGACACCTTAATTGAAATTTCAAATAGAGCAAATCAATTCAGTGAGCGTTTATTGAACACCTGGAAAAGCAAAACACACCGTTAGTTTGTGTGGAGGCGCAATGATGAATAAAGCATACACACAGCTGATATCAAGGTGGCTCCACTTGAGTTCTTGGATTGCATAAGCAATGATACTCTTCCTGCATTTTTTTAAATTAGATATCAGTTCCTTCAAAATCCCTTTCATATCAGTGTGTCTCACTGTGCCATTTTAAGTATTCTTTTTTTTTTTTTTCCCTCCTCCAGGGTTATTGCTGGGCTGGGTGCCTGCACCATGAATCCACCGCTCCTGGAGGCCATTTTTTCCCCCTTTTGTTGCCCTTGTTGTAGCTTCGTTGTGGTTATTATTATTGTCCTTGTTGATGCAATTCGTTGTTGGATAGGACAGAGAGAAATGGAGAGAGGAGGGGAAGACAGAGAGGGGGAGAGAAAGATAGACACCTGCAGACCTGCTTCACCGCCCGTGAAGCGACTCCCCTGCAGGTGGGGAGCCGGGGGCTCGAACTGGGATCCTTACGCCAGTCCCTGCGCTTTGTGCTACATGCGCCTAACACACTGCACCACCGCCCGACCCCCCATTTTAAGTATTCTTATGAAAGGCGATTATGGAGTAGTGAAGGGACTACAGCATAAAAGTAAAACACTTTTATATCTAGTATTCTATCATGTAAAGTTGTGATTTATGACCTGCAATTTTCCAATGTACAAAATGATGAATTAATTCAATTTATTGTGAGATCTGTCTTCCCCAAATGGTCAGATAGTTTCTGTTGTTGTGTTGTGTTGTTTTTCTGTTTTGTTTCAATGTGCCCAGAGTAGGTCTTTTCTAATAAGTTTCACCATGGTATGAGTAACTAAGGGTCAGCAAAGTTACCCTGGTCTCAAGAAAAACTCTAAGCATTACTTAGGAATGTAACATTTTAAATTAAGAGCAGTACAGACTAAGAGGGTGAGAAGTTCTTGACCAACTTATTAATTTATCACTTTTCTAATTGAAAAGGAAACCATTGCCACGGTCCTTATGAAGTTTTAAAGTGTATCATTCAGCTATACATTTATCAGGAGAATGCCCTGTCTGTTTGAGAAACTCATCTTTTACTCTTAAAGATAAAGTGATCTCTACTTTGTTATATGAAATTTCCCATTACTTGACACCCCAGATTCCTTAACAGAGGATAAATACCCCAGGAATGAACTAACTTTGAAACCAAGCCCAAAAAAGAACAGGGTTATCTGCTGTCACCCTAGGAGGGAGGATGTGGTCTGAGACTGCTAGACTATCAGTACTCTGCCAGCAGTTAGTATGCTAAAACTGAATTTAGGGAATGACAAAGCAGTCTCTTTTTTAAATAATGATCACTAACTAAGGCCTATTAAAGACTTTGTTCTAAATATATGTGTATGTATATTATATATAATGGGGCTATGATCCATGAGACAGAAAGATCAGCAAACCTTAGACTCCTCCCTCCTAGCTCATAAAACCAATTCTGGGTTTTCTGCCACCCCTTCCCACTACTCCACCCCTCCAATCAACTATCACATGCACTCACTCTGTTTGGAGAACCAAGGAAGTTGATTGGAGCAATAATTCCCATTGTAAGTTAAAATGGTAATTAAAGCACTTTTCCCATCATGGAAAATCTACTCTAATAGTGTTGACTTTCAGAGGCACTGGGCAGCAGGCCCTCACTTGGCTTCAGTTTTCTTTGGCATATATTGCCATGCAGATTCTCCAGAGGTATGTCATCAACTTCATTGTTCCTTCTTTGCTAACCTGTTTTATTCTGTTTTGATTAATCATCTGGTCTGAGAAAAGCCGAGGGGGGGAGGGGGAGGATTTTCCCTTATGCCCTAAAATTATTTATAAAATCATCCACTATGAACTTGGTTAGTGAGATATTGATTGTACTTGCTAAACTACATCAGAATCTCTGATTATCTGAACCTAAAGATGTCATTCCCAACATTTTGCCCGAAATTTGAACCCCAGCAAAACTTGGAAATATCATAACACTGGATGCAATCTCCAGGGCTGTGATGTCTCTCCCTCTATCTGTGTGTCACTTTGAAATAATAAAAAGTCAGCCTAGGAGTGGTAAAATATCATACATACATACATAAGGTCTCAGCGCCAATAAGAATTGATTACTTAAGGAGGGACTGAGAAGATGGCGGACTGAGAAGCGGCTAGCAGCGTGTGCTCTGATCACATCTTCTGGAAATGGTAGGATTTTCTGCCTTTAGCAGGGCAGTCAATAAGGGGTCCTAGTGGTGACACCAAAGAGGTGACTATAATTTAATTTGGGTTAAGAATTAGAGTAAAGGTGGCACGGACTAGCGAGCGGGCTGCTCCAGACTTCCTAGGCGGCGGCGGGCAAGGCGGGTGCGCCGGGCATTGTCCTCTGCCCGGGAGGGCGGCTCCTCCGCCAGTTGCAGAGCGCTGCTGGGCGGCCGGCAGAAGACCCGGAGGGAGCATTATA
This sequence comes from Erinaceus europaeus, assembly GCF_950295315.1. NCBI lineage: Eukaryota > Metazoa > Chordata > Mammalia > Eulipotyphla > Erinaceidae > Erinaceus > Erinaceus europaeus. Next base: position 106,859,297 of record NC_080166.1, read on the forward strand.
GCTCGGGGGCTTTCTCTTGGGAGTCTCCAGGGACCACCATGACCCTGAGGGCGGATCTAAAGACTTCTTGAGTATAGCTCTCATTGGATCAAAGAACTTGGAGCTAGTTTTCATTTTCGAGAAATCCTTTTAAAAAGTCTGGAGGCGGGGGTTTCCCGGAAAATGGCGGACTGAGAAGCTGCTAGCCGCTGAGCTCCGAACACATCTCCTGGAAACAGTAGGATTTTCTGCCTTTAGCAGGCCAGCCAATAAAGGGTCCTAGCGGTAGCACCAAAGGAGTGACTATAACTTAATTTGGGTTAAGAATTAGAGTAGGGGAAAAAAATTCTTTTTTCTTCCTTTTAATTTTCAAGCATACCTCCCCCCCCCATAAGCAGTCCCTGAGGACCAGCTCCTAGGAGGATACCCCACATGACCAAACAGGGTGCTTTTTTGAATTCACTGATACACATTTGGGAATTTCCTTGCACTGCTCTTTAATTACAACTCTTCTTCTTATCTTTTCCCTTTTCTCTCTCTTGTCTCTCTCTCTCTCTCTCTCTCTCTCTCTCTTTTTTAATCTTGTCATACACTTCCTCCTTCTTCTTTGCCTTTCTGAATTTGTGAATTATTTTGGGGAAGAAATCTGACTCAGAGTGGACTCTCTATGTGTGTATCTCTGCTCTAGTTCCCTTTCCCCTCTTGTTACCCCTAGAATATACACTGGATAGTATATTTGCAAAACTGTCTATACTTGCTATCCTCTCTTTTCTCTTTCTTCAGTGGGATTTGGTTATTATTTTCTCACAGACTGGAAAAATTGTTTGGCTAACTGGTAACGATTAAACTATTCAATACTTACTTCAGTTGCTACTGTAATTCCGGAGGTTGGTGAGTGCAATTGTCATAAAGGTATTTAGTACAGTGTTACTTGTACTCAAGACACAACAACTGAGGAACAATAGAGCATAAAAAAAAAGAAACACATAAATTAAAAAAGTGGGTAGATCAAAAACAAATAAAACTGCTAATCCAATGAATGAAGACAAGAGCCCAGAAGAAACTACAAATCAGACAGAAGTAACCATAGATAAGAAAAGTATGCAAGCAATAATAAACTTATTCATCACAGAAATGAAAACAACATTGGAGGAAAGGAATGGCAGTATTAGGGAAACAACAGTTGAGACCCCCAAGGAAAATACTGATTATCTTGAGGCAATTAGAGAACTGAAAGCTGAAATAGCTGTAATGAAGAAAGAAGCTAAGGCAAGGGAAAGCAGACTAACAGAAGCAGAAAACAGAATTAGTCAGACAGAGGATGAGTTAGAGAAAATGAAGAAAGAGGTGAAAGAGCTTAAAAAGAGATGGAGAGACACTGAAAACAACAGAGACATATGGGATGACCTCAAAAGAAGTAACATTCGTATAATTGGCCTGCCAGAGGAAGAAAGAGAGGAATGAGAAGCAAACATTCTAGAGGAAATAGTAGAAGAAAACGTCCCAGCCCTTAATAACAGAAAGGATATCAAGGTTCAAGAGGCTCAGAGAGTACCAAACAGAATCAACCCAGACCTGAAGACACCAAGACACATCATAGTCACAATGAGAAGAAGTAAGGATAAAGAAAGGATCCTAAAGGCTGCAAGAGAGAAACAAAAAGTCACATACAAGTGAAAACCCATAAGATTATCTGCAGACTTCTCCACCCAAACTCTAAAAGCCAGAAGGGAGTGGCAAGATATCTATTGAGCCCTGAATGAAAAAGGGATTCAACCAAGGATAATATAGCCTGTTAAACTTTCATTCAAACTAGATGGAGGGATCAAAACCTTCTTAGATAAACAACAGTTAAAGTAGACAACCATCACCAAGCCGGCCCTGAAAGAAGTACTAAAAGACCTCTTATAAACAAGAACATCACTATAATACTTGCAATATATCAGAGCAAACAAAAATTTTTTTTTAGAACAATGGCACTACAATACATTAAATCCATAATATCAATAAATGTCAATGGCTTAAACTCCCCCATCAAAAGGCACAGAGTGGGGGGATGGATCAGAAAACATAACCCAACCATATGCTGCTTGCAAGAATCCCATCTGTCACAACAAGATAAACACAGACTTAAAGTGAAAGGATGGAAAGCTATCATACAGGCAAACGGACCACAAAAAAGGGCAGGAACAGCCATTCTCATCTCAGACACGATAGTTTTTAAATTAAATAAAGTAATAAAGATAGGCAAGGACATTACATAATGATTAGAGGATCAATCAGCCAAGAAGACTTAACAATTATTAACATCTATGCACCCAACGAGTGAACATCTAAATACATTAAGCATCTACTGAAAGAATTTCAAAAATACAGCAATAGTAATACAATAATAGTGGGAGACTTCAATACCCCACTCTCACACTTAGACAGATCAACAAAGCAGATAACAAATAAAGATACAAGAGAATTGAATGAAGAGATTGACAGACTAGACCTCTTGGACATTTTCAGACTTCTCCACCCCAAAAAACTGGAATACACCTTCTTTTCAAATCCACATAACACATACTCAAGGATAGACCACATGTTAGGCCACAAAGACAGCATCAATAAATGCAAGAGCATTGAAATCATCCCAAGTATCTTCTCAGACCACAGTGGAGTAAAACTAACATTTAACAACAAACGGAAAATTATTAAAAGATACAGAATTAGGAAAATAAACAACATGCTCCTTAAGAACCACTGGGTCAGAGACTCACCCAAGCAGGAAATTCAAATGTTCCTGGAAACTAATGAAAATGAAGACACAACCTATCAAAATATTTGGGACACAGCTAAAGCAGTACTGAGATGGAAACTTATAGCCATACAATCACATATTAAACACCAAGAAGAAGCCCAAATGAACGACCTTACTGAACACCTCAAGGACTTAGAGGAAGAGGAACAAAGGAACGCTAAAGCAACCAGAACAGAAATCACTAAAGTTAGAGCAGAAATAAACAACATTGAAAATAAAAGAACCATACAAAAGATCAATGAAGCCAAATGTTGGTTCTTCGAAAGATTAAACAAAATTGACAAACCCCTAGCCAGACTCACCAAACAAAAAAGAGAGAAGACTCAAGTTAATAGAATTGTAAATGATGCAGGAGATATCACAACTGACACCACAGAAATCCAGAGAATCCTGTGAAACTTCTATAAAGAGCTATATGCCACAAAGCTAGAGAATCTGGAAGAAATGGAACAATTCCTAGAAACCAACGCACTTCCAAAACTGAACCAAGAAGAACTACAAAATCTAAATGCACCAATCACAGACAAATAAATTGAAACCATTATTAAGAATCTCCCCAACAACAAAAGTCCTGGACCAGATGGCTTCACAAACAAATTCTACAAAACTTTCAGGAAACAGTTAGTACCCATACTTCTTAATCTTTTCCATAAGATTGAAGAAACAGGAATACTCCCTTCCACCTTTTATGAAGCCAACATCACCCTGATACCAAAAGCTGATAGGGACAGAACAAAAAAGGAAAACTACAGACCAATATCTCTGATGAACATAAATGACAAAATATTAAACAAGATCTTGGCCAACCGGATACAGCAAAACATCAAAAAGATTGTTCATCATGACCAAGTAGGATTCATCCCAGGAATGCAAGGCTGGTTCAACATCCATAAGTCAATCAATGTCATTCACCACATCAATAAAAGCAAAGCCAAAAACCACATGATTATCTCAATAGATGCAGAAAAAGCCTTTAACAAAATCCAACACCCATTCATGCTCAAAACTCTACAAAAATGGGAATAGATGGGAAATTCCTCTAGATAGTGGAGTCTATATATAGGAAACCTACAGACAACATCATACTCAATGGACAGAAGCTGAAAGCATTCCCCCTCAGATCAGGGACTAGACAGGGCTGTCCACTGTCACCATGACTCTTCAACATAGTATTGGAAGTTCTTGCCATAGCAATCAGGCAAGAGAAAGAAATCAAAGGAATACAGATTGAAAGGGAAGAAATCAAGCTCTCACTATGTAAAGATGATATGATAGTATACATAGAAAAACCTAAAGAATCCAGTAGAAAACTACTGGGAGTTATTAGACAATATAGCAAGGTATCAGGCTACAAAATCAAAGTACAAAAATCAGTGGCATTTCTTTATGCAAACACTAAATCTGAAGAAGAAGACATCCAGAAATCACTCCCATTTACTGTTTCTGCAAAATCAATCAAATAATGGAATAAAGTGGACTAAAGAAGTGAAACACTTGTATGCTGAAAACTATGAGTCACTACTCAAGGAAATAGAAACTGATACCAAGAAATGGAAAGATATCCCATGCTCATGGATTGGAAGAATAAATATCTTCAAAATGAATATTCTCCCCAGAGCCATATACAAATTTAATGCAATACCCATCAAAGTTCCAGCAAGCTTCTTTAAGAGAATAGAACAAACACTACAATCATTTATCTGGAACGAGAAAACACCTAGAATTTCCAAAACCATCTTAAGGAAAAGAAACAGAAATGGAGGCATCACACTCCCAGACCTTAAACTATATTATAAAGTCATCATCATCAAAACAGCATGGTATTGCAACAAAAATAGGCACACAGACCAGTGGAACAGAATTGAAAGCCCAGAAGTAAATCCCAAAACCTATGGGCATATAATCTTTGATAAGGGGCCCAAAGGATTAAAAGGAAAAAGGAGGCTCTCTTCAATAAATGGTGCTGGGAAAACTGGATTGAAACATGCAGAAGAATGAAATTGAGCCACTTTATCTCACCAGAAACAAAAATAAACTCCAAATGGATCAAAGACCTAGATGTCATACCATAAACAATCAAATACTTAGAGGAAAACATTGGTAAAACAGTTTCCCACCTACACCTCAAGGACATCTTTGATGAATCAAACCCAATTGCAAGGAAGACTAAAGCAGAAACAAACCAATGGGACTACATCAAATTGAAAAGCTTCTGCACATCCAAAGAAACTATTAAACAAACAGAGGGACCCCTCACAGAATGGGAGAAGATCTTCACATGCCAGACATCAGACAAGAAACTAATCACCAAAATATATAAAGAGCTCAGCAAACTTAGCCGCAAAAAAGCAAATGACCCCATCCAAAAATAGGCAGAGGATATGAACAAATCATTCACCTCAGAGGAGATCCAAAAGGCTAACAAACATATGAAAAACTGCTCTAGGTCACTGATTGTCAGAGAAATGCAAATTAAGACAACACTAAGATACCACCTCACTCCTGTAAGAATGGCATACATCAAAAAGACAGCAGCAACAAATGCTGGAGAGGATGTGGGTGCAGAGGAACCCTTTTACATTGCTGGTGGGAATGTAAATTGGTACAGCCTCTGTGGAGAGCAGTCTGGAAAACTCTCAGAAGGCTAGACATGGACCTTCCATATGATCCAATAATTCCTCTCCTGGGGTTATACCCCAAGGACTACATAACACCCAACCAAAAAGAGGTGTGTACTCCTATGTTCATAGCAGCACAATTCATAATAGCTAAAACCTGGAAGCAACCCACGTGCCCAACAACAGATGAGTGGCTGAGAAAGCTGTGGTACATATACACAATGGAATACTATGCAGCTATCAAGAACAATGAACCCACCTTCTCTGACGCATCTTGGACAGAGCTAGATGGAATTATGTTAAGTGAACTAAGTCAGAAAGATAAAGATGAATATGGGATGATCCCACTCATCAACAGAAGTTGATTAAGAAGATCTGAAAGAGAAACTAAAAGCAGAACCTGATCAAATTGTAAGTAGGGCACCAAAGTAAAAACCCTGTGGTGAGGAGTAGACATGCATCTTCCTGGGCCAGTGGGGGGTGGGAGTGGGTGGGAGGGATGGGTCACAGTCTTTTGGTGGTGGGAATGGTGTTTATGTACACTCCTAGCAAAATGTAGACATATAAATCACTAGTTAATTAATATGAGAGGGGGAAAATCAATTGTATGTCTCAAAGTTTCTCAAAACACAAACTGAATCTTTTTAATATATAGGCTGTGTATGCAGACTCTCTCAAAAGCGTAGACCAAGTAGATTAGAAGCATCCAATAGCACAGCTATATACAAGATACTGGATACTGTACAGCAAACCGTAACAAAAGGACTTTTCAAAGTTAACCCAATTACCAAATAATGTGATGATAACATTAACTATCGATTTTCTTTTTGAACCCTAAGACAGCGGGAACCTCACATCTCCACTACAGAGCCCCTACTTCCCCCAGTCCTGGAACCCTTGGATAGGGCCCACTTTCCCGTATGCATCTCCCAATCCAAACCAAATAATTTTGCATCCGCCGATCACAACCTAACCAACGCAACGATTGCCACCTCAACATGCTTCACCTCAGACTGTGTCCAGAGACTTCACGTGTGGAATGACAACCCTCCAGCTTCATTACTCGGGTGAGACCTTTCCTTTTATAGTACACTCTAATTTCATCTCAGGTAGTTTACTTTCTAACAAAGTCCCATAACCTAGATATACACCAGTTTCTGTGAGAGAGAGCTTATGTTCACACATATCCATAAACTACTGCAAAATATATACCTGAAAGCAGAAGTGCACTAGAGTTTGCAGTGAGTACCTCCCTAACACTTCCTCTCCACTATTCCAAGTTTGGGATCCATGATTGCTCAACAATTTGTTTGGCTTCGTATGTTAACTCTCTTTTCAATCACCAGGTTCCAGATGCCACCAGGATGCTGGCCAGGCTTCCCTGGATTGAAGACCCCACCAATATGTCCTGGTGCTCAGCTTCCCCAGAGACACACCCTACTAGGGAAAGAGAGAGGCAGACTGGGAGTATGGACCGACCAGTCAACGCCCATGTTCAGCGGGGAAGAAATTACAGAAGCCAGACCTTCTACCTTCTGCAACCCTCAATGACCCTGGGTCCATGGTCCCAGATTGATAGAGAATGGGAAAGCTATCATGGGAGGGGGTGGATTATGGAGATTTGGTGGTGGGAATTGGGTGGAGTTGTACCCCTCCTACCTTATGTTTTTGTTCATTAATCCTTTCTTAAATAAAAAATTTAAAAAAAAATAAAAAAGAATTGATTACTTGATACAGCAATTTAAAGTTAAGGAAAAGGGGGAAAACAATGTTGCCCAAATGGTTAGCTGTTTAAACCATCCAGGATTTCTAAATCATTTTCTGTGGGGGAGGCCATCTTTCCTATATACATCCTAGTCATAAAGGCAAGTATGTCATACATCAGATAGGAAAAGAACAAGAATTGTTAGAGATTTTGAGAGGGAAGATACACTTTTACACTGCTGGTAGTGGGAATATAAACTGGTCCAAACCCCATGGAGAGCAATCTAGAGAACTCTCAGAAGGCTAGAAAAGGACCTACCCTATGACTTGGTGATTCTTCTCCTGGAGATATATCCTAAGGTAACACACACTCCTAGCCAAAGAAATCTATGTATACCTATGTTCATAGCAGCACAATTTATAATAGGTCCAACTTGCAAGCAACGCTGATGTCCAACAACAATGAGTGGTTAAGAAAGTTGTGATATGGGAGCTGGGCGGTAGCACAGTGGTTTAAGCGCACGTGGCACAAAACACAAGGACTGACCTAAGGATCCCAGTTCGAGCCCCAGCTCCCCACCTGCAGGGGAGTTGTTTCACAAGCGGTGAAGCAGGTCCGCAGGTGTCTCTCTTTCTCTTCCCATTCTCTCTCCATTTCTCTCTGTCCTACCCAACAACAATGACATCAATAATAACTACAACAATAAAACAACAAGGGCAACTAAAGAGAATAAATAAATAATAAATATTTTAAAATATATATATATTAAAATATATGGATAGATAGATAGATAGATAGATAGTTATCATTGTATATATAGCATTGTATATATATAAATACTACTCATTTGTTAAAAGTGATGAAGTCACCTACTTCACATCATTTAGAGCCTCAAAGAATCATGTTAAGGGAGATAAGCTAGAAAGAGGAGGATGAATATACAATTATTTCATGGGCAGAACTTAATAAATAAGTAAAGACAATGTAAGTAGAAAATAAAACTTGTACTGGAAAGGTGTAGTGCATCAAGACAAAGGATTCTGGGCAAGTAGGGAATGGAGGTGAATTGGGAGGGAAGAGAGAGTCTTTCAGGTCCTGGTACATAATGAAGGAAGAGGACCTAAACTGGGTGTGAGAGTGTTTTGCAGACACCAGGATGAGATGGGAAATTGTTACCCATATGCCAACAACTTATAAACCATTAACCTTTCAATTAAAAAAAATAATTAAAACCTCAAACAGGCACTTGAATTTCAATACAAAGAAAAAGAAGGGAACCATGTGGTGGTGCAGTTCTTAAAGCAGACATGTCATAATGTGCAAGGACCTAGGTTCAAGTCCTGGGTGCCCCACCTGCAGGGGGAAAGCTTTGCAAGTGGTGAAGCAGTATTGTAGGTCTTCCTCTTTCTGTCTGTCTACTCTTACCCTCTCAACTTCCTGCTGTTTCTATCCAATAAAACAAAAAGATAAAAAAAAATTAAAAGGCAGAATAAGGAGGATAAAATGAAGAGGATGAAGACAAAGAAGAATAAGAAAACACTATTAGAAGATGCAATAATGGTAAGTATATTTGTACTTTGCAGTATCTGTTTATTCTAGTTTTCTCTGAAGTAGTTAAACCAAGGTTATTTCTTTGTTCTTTAAAATTAACAATAATAAGGTTAACTGGGTAGAACTTTCTATTTATGAAGTAGGTGCAAGCTCCCTGATATAATACTGTGTACTTTGCATGCATAAGCTTGCTGGGTATTCACAAGATTTTTTTAAAATACAAATTGTATTCCTGTTTTGCAAAGGAGCAAAACGAGAGCTGTGAAAAATATGTAAGTAAGTATATGTCCACAGAACTAGTAAGTAAGAATGGGTTAAACCCAAGCTGAACCAATGCCTGAAGTCTGAATTATTTTGGGTACATTATTATAGGAGAAATTGTTCTTACAATTTTTGTAGCTAGAATTTTCTTCTTAGATAATGTAGCCAATTACATAAGTAAAATTACAGTAAATTCAAAGTAAAGCTGAAGTAACCAATTAGTTTATGAATTTTTTTTAAGAAATGAAGCCAGCTTAAGTGTTGAGGGCAAAACAAAGAGATTACAAAGCAAGACACACACATGCACACACAAACACACACACACACACAATAGATGTATAGATATTTCTCACTACTCTGTAGACATGTATGAATTCTCTGAGAAACTCTCTCAGACTTTTTTTCATAATCCCAATTGCTAAAACTTGTTCTCAGTTCAGGATCACACTAGAAGATAAAATGACTAAGTCTGTCAGGGTACTAAGAGTTACATTAGCTTGCTGAATGTTGATATTTAAGGAAGTCGCTGGTCTTTCAAATAAATTATTTTTAATATTTAAAGAAAGTGTCCATAGTACTAATGTTAAATAACTGACTTAAATTTTGAAATAAGTTACAAGTCAGTTGAAATGCAGATGGGATTTCAGTGAAATCCCACCTTCACATCTTTCTTTCACTTCTTAGGCATACAGTAGGGCCAAATGTCACTGTTACTTCGCTCGTGGTGTCTTTTACATTTCTCATTACCTGTAAGTATATTCACTGGTAGCTTTAAAGTTTTTTCCCTGGATTTCATGTTCTGTTTTGTTTTTCCACCAGGGTTTTTGCTGGGCCTGGGTGCCAGCACTATGAATCCACTGCTCCAAGTGGCCATTTATTCCATTTTATTGGATAAGACAGAGAAATTGAGAGAAGAAAGGGAAATAAGGAGGGAAAGGGAAGGATAAACACCTGCTGACCTGCTTTGCCACTTGTGAAGCATTCCCCTACAGATGAGGAGCTCAGGACACGAACCCAGATTCTGGAGTGGATCTTTGGGCTTAGTACTATGAGCATTTAATGGGTGCCCCACTGCCTACCCTCACCATGGATTTCTCTTCAAGGGTGTTGTGTAGGGAACAGCACATAAATAGAAGCATTTTCCCCCACAACCAAGGACAGACTTTTTTGCTTTTCAGTTTAATAAAGATAAGCTCTCCTCTTTAGGGTAGACTGAACAGGTTTATTCATAGTTTATTTAAAAGACTGATGTCTCATAATCTAGGCATTTTTCCATCTGTGGGAAAAATGCAGTGTGTGTCCTACACACATCTCTATCTATGTGTTTAATTCCTACTTCAAGACAGACTTCTAGTTCCCAATTTCTGAGTGGTTTTTTTTATTATTGTTATTGATTTAACTATGATAGACCAGTCTGTTGGGTAAGAGGGTTACAGTTTCACACAATTCCCACCACCAGAGTTCTGCATTTCATCCCCTCCAATGGAAGCTTTCCTATTCTTTATCCTTCTGGGAGTATGAACCCAGGACTACTATGGGGTGGAGAAGATGGGAGGTCTGGCTTCTGTAATTGCTTTTCCACTGAATATGGGCATTGGCAAGTTGATCCATTAAGGAAAAATATAGCCAATCTTTAAATAGTTAAATTGGAAATACCTTATGGTACATTCAATAACCTTTCACATTCAAAAGATGTGAAACACTGATTTGAAAGGACATATGCACCCCCATGTTCATACTTGCATAATTCACAATAGCCAAAAGATGGAAGCAACCTGAATACCTATAAAGAGATGACTAAATAAAGATTTAGATTTATTTATTTTATTATTATTATTATTATTTATTTTCCCTTTTCTTACCCTTGTTTTTATTGTTGTTGTAGTTGTTATTGTTGTTGTTGTTCATGTTGGACAGGACAGAAAGAAATGGAGAAAGGAGGAGGAAAGAAAGAGAGACACATGCAGAAGTGCTTCACCACCTGTGAAGCGACTCCCCTGCAGTCAAGGAGCCAGGGCTCGAACCAGGTTCCTTATACCGCTCCTTGTGCTTCGCTCCATGTGCACTTAATCCACTGCGCTACTGCCAGACTGCCTGGATAAAGAATTTATAGGTGGGGGTGGGGCGGTGGCGCAGTGGGTTAAGCGCACGTGGCGCAAAGTGCAGGGACCAGAGTAAGGATCCCGGTTCGAGCCCCCAGCTCCCCACCTGCAGGGGAGTCGCTTCACGGGTGGTGAAGCAGGTCTGCAGGTGTCTATCTTTCTCTCCCCCTCTCTCTCTGTCTTCCCCTCCTCTTTCCATTTCTCTCTGTTCTATCCAACAACAAAGCAACATCAACAATGGCAATAATAACAGCAAGGAGGCTGCAACAACTATGGCAACATAAAGGGGGAAAAAATGGCCTCCAGGAGCGGTGGATTCATGGTGCAGGCACCGAGCCCAGCAATAATCCTGGAGGAAAAAAAAAAGAATTTATAGGTAGAGATTGGGTGGTAGTGCACCCTGTTGAGCACATGTGCTGCAATCTGCAAGGAGCCTGGTTTAAGACCTTGATCCCCACCAGTAGGAAGAAAGTGTCACAAACAGTGAAACAGTTCTGTAGGAGGACTTTCTCTCCACCTCTCTATCTCCCCTTTTTTCTCTTTACTTCTATATTTATTAAATAAATAAATAAATAAATATTTTTTTACCTATCGAAAAGAATCTATGGGTGATAGGCTCCATGAAGTACAACTTGGCAATTTAAAAAGTAGATATTGTGTCATTAAAAAAACCAAGATGTTCTAAGTCAGCTTCTGTTGATGAGTGGGATCATCCCATACTCATCTTTAACTTTCTGACTTAGTTCACTTAACATAATTCCTTCTAGCTCTGTCCAAGATGGGTCAGTGAAGGTGGGTTCATTGTTCTTGATAGCTGCATAGTATTCCATTGTGTATATATACCACAGCTTTCTCAGCCATTCATCTGTTGTTGGGCACCTGGGTTGCTTCCAGGTTTTAGCTATTATGAATTGTGCTGCTATGAACATAGGAGTACACACCTCTTTTTGGTTGGGTGTTATGGAGTCCTTGGGGTATAACCCCAGGAGAGGAATTATTGGGTCATATGGAAGGTCCATGTCTAGCCTTCTGAGAGTTTTCCAGACTGCTCTCCACAGAGGCTGTACCAATTTACATTCCCACCAGCAATGTAAAAGGGTTCCTCTGTCCCCACATCCTCTCCAGCATTTGTTGCTGCTGTCCTCTAATTTCATCTCAGGTAGTTCACTTTCTAACAAAGTCCCATAACCTAGACATACACCAGTTTCTGTGAGAGAGAGCGTATGTGCACACGTATCCATAAACTACTGCAAAATATATACCTGAAAGCAGGATTACACTAGAGTTTGCAGTGAGTACCTCCCTAACACTTCCTCTCCACTATTCCAAACTTGGGATCCATGATTGCTCAACAAATTGTTTGGCTTTGTATGTTAACTCTCTTTTCAATCACCAGGTTCCAGATGCCACCAGGATGCTGGCCAGGCTTCCCTGGATTGAAGACCCCACCAATGTGTCCTGGAGCTCAGCTTCCCCAGAGACACACCTTACTAGGGAAAGAGAGAGGCAGACTGGGAGTATGGACCGACCAGTCAACGCCCATATTCAGCAGGGAAGCAATTACAGAAGCCAGACCTTCTACCTTCTGCAACCCTCAACGACCCTGGGTCCATGCTCCCAGAGGGCTAGAGAATGGGAAGGCTATCATGGGAGAGGGTGGGTTATGGGGATTGGGTGGTGGGAATTGTGTGGAGTTGTACCCCTCCTACCTTATGCTTTTGTTCACTAATCCTTTCTTAAATAAAAAATTTAAAAATAAAAATAAAAAAAAAAAACCAAGATGGATGAAACTGGAGGTGATTTTGCTTAGTAAAACAAATAAAGAAGTGAAAGACACTACTGGATAGTTTCACTTATATGTAGAATAAAGAGAATTAAAACACATGAACATGGGAAAAATATAGTCAATCTCTCCTTAATATCTTGGGAGAACTATGGTTGTTGTTCTTAGGGGTGGGGGTATGGAACTTGGTGATGGGTGTGGCATGAAATTATACCCATATTATCTTGTAAATCTGTAAAACATTAATAAAATAATTATGAAAATAAAATAAAGTAGTAACTAGAGAGAAATTAGCTACAGCAGAAGAAAGTAAACAATCTAAGTATAAAGATGTCAAAACATTTTGAAACATTTTACCTGTTTGTTCTTCTTCTCTAAAAATATATTCTGTTTATTTCACATGAGGAAGGAAATGGCCCATAAAAGAAAGTGAGAAGGAAAAGTCACAGCTTCACTCCAGTACGTGCGTATCATACTCAGTTGCACAAGTCCTATGCTATACCATCCTGAGTTATTTCCTTATCTTCATACCTTATTTTCATCAATAAAAAACTTACATGAAATTTTTGAGCTTAAGAAAAGTGAAAACTAAAGTTGGAGAAATAGCTTGATGATATGCAAAAAGGCTTACGGATACCTGAGGCACAAAAAGTTTCAGGTTCAACCCTCAGCACTACCATAAATCAGAGCTGAGTAGTCCTCTGATACAGCAATACAAGGTAAAGCTGGACAAAACAGTGTTTCTGATAAGGACCCCAGACTGTACACCAGATGGAGCTTGTCAATGAGGGATTGTGCAGTGAAGCCCTCCTACACCTCTGTAGTACAGCCTGCTGACTTTTCCCCCATCTATTTTCTACGTATGGGCCCTATGGCCTTTGTTGCTCCACAGAGCATACTCATTTCACCTCTTCATAAATGTGCATATTCCTTCCAGAAAAAAAGTCCAAGTATGTATAAACTTCTATGGCACCTAAACACAAAATGACCTCAACTCCTCTTTGAAGCGTGTCACTATGGTAATAACACATGGGCCCATTTAAGATTAGACCAATCAAGTGATTTATTTAGAATGTCACAATAATCATGAGGAAATAAGTCTAGTTAAGAGAATAGGCAAAGTCTAAAATCTGCAATCAAATCACCCAAGACCACCATGTGTAAGGATAAGTCTGAAATCCAAACCAACAGGGGCGTGCTGCAGTGAAGGTGACCAGACCAAGAGAGCATGCAGCTTTGAGTCCTTCCTTTTATGCATTCCCCTCTGTGTCTCCTCTGGCTGATGTCATCATTCATACTCTAAGAGTCCCAAACTCCTGTTGGGGTCAAAACATGTCAACAAGTTTCCAACTTAAGTAGTTTTCCGAGCTTCTTATCTATACAACTGTTCATGTAATTTCTGTGAGACCAATTTTATCTTCACTTAATATCATTTACCTATGAGTTCCACTAAAAAATTAAACAAAAGATAAGCTGGTGATATATATGCACATGTTTGTTTATTTTTTTCTCCAATCATATAGGATGTCAAATAGTTGTAAGAAAAAATGTGAACAGATAGATGTTGATTTTTAAATATCACTTTCATTGCCATGTTAAAAAATGTATACTCCTCATGCAATTCATTAGAAAATTGTTTTTTTAACAAAGGTATAAATAGTAACTATAAACAGGGTTTTAGAAGAATTCAAAGTGGAAATCAAATAAATAACATTTAAAATAAATGGTGAATTCATAAGAAATTGGGAGGGATTAAGAAATATTTTTATATCTGACACACTATCATTGAAAAGTTCTATGATTAATATGTCATCTCATGAACTACAACTTAAGAGAAAATGTATTTATGAGAAAAAATTAACAATCACTTAGAAAAGTTTTGATGGTGCAGAGAAACATTTACAAACTTAAAATAACACATTTTAAAAAATCATAACTTGGGAGCCGGGCAGTAGCTCAGCGGGTTAAGTTCAGGTGGTGCCAAGCTCAAGCACCATAAGGATCCTGGTTCGAGCCCCTGGCTCCCCACCAGAAGGGGAGTCGTTTCACAGGCGGTGAAGCAGGTCTGCAGGTGTCTATCCTCTCCCCCTCTTTGTCTTCCCCTCCTCTCTCTATTTCTCTCTGTCCTATCCAACAACAACAACAACGATAACTACAATAATAAAACAACAAGGGCAACAAAAGGGAAAATAAATAAATATAAAAAATCGTAACTCTAAACATTCTAAAAGCAAATAATTGAAATGCAATTGTTAAACTTGCTATCTATATGATGGTTTTTAAAAATTGACTCTCATTCTAACAATGTTTTATAAAACCCGAGTATATTTTAATAAAATAATAAACAGTAAGATAACTTGAGGGCAAGGGGAGGAGAGTCCCTGGAAAGAGAAAATAAATAAACTCCTGAACTAAGTTTTTATGCTTTTATTAGTGACTTAGTAATGGTTTACAAAATTATCAAATTACATGAATATAGTTTTACATTGCACACATTACCAAAGTTCTGTGAATTCACTGTGAACAGTAACTAGTATAGTTCTCACAAAGCTTTTGACATTGTTTTAGAGACATTTTTTCACTTTTTTTGGTAAGTTCATGTTTCAACTCTCTATATTCCACATATGCACAAAACATATGGTAGTTGTATTTTATTTCTTTACTTTAGTTCACTAAACATAAGTTCCACTCTTTTTTTCCCAGTTGACACCTGAACTGATTGTTTAAAAGATTTATTTATTCATTTATTTGATGGGAAGAGAAAGAACCATTACTCAGGCATCTGAGGTGTTGGGACTAAAACCCAAGATTTCATAAATCCTACGTCTTACTACTATAGCCATACATGGAATTACTGACACAAAGACCTTAAATAGGCTGAAAATAATTAATAAAATGCAAAGAAAAACATTCCATATTTTAGAAGATTGATCTTGAAATTATGTTTAAGTGTATAATTTTATGAGACAGAGAGATAGTTCACAGGCTAGGATTGTTCCTTGCTATATAGGCATCTCAGGTTCCAAGCCTGGCTCTGTATAGTAGACATTATGAATATGGAGGAAGTCTAAATACTCTGGTCTCTCACCCTCTCTATCTCTGTCTTTCTCTGTCACTTTCACTCTGTTTATTTCTCAATATGAGTGAAAACTCAGCCCAGAGCAGTGAAATTGTGTATGAGCAAGGACCTGTATAGGAAAAAAAAAACTGAGTAAATGTATACTTCCTAAATAGAAATATGACTTAGAAGACAAAAATGATTAGTTTTATGTAGAATGTAGATGAAGAAATGGTTATAATCAAATTACTCTCTAATTTCACTCTATATGGTTAGTGTTATAAAGTAACTATCGTTGAGAATTATTAACAAAATTTGATATCAAAATATCTCACTAATTTAAAGGTATATTTTAGAGGGACATATGCATAATGAAATGTACATCATATACTATGAAGTTAATCTTGGAAGCTTGGAGACAATAAAATGCACATAAATGACCTTTAATAAGTACTAATCTAAAAATGATTCCTAAATAATTGAATCAATAATATTCAAACATACATGTGGCAGTCTATTCAAATACATTTAGTTATGAATTGGAGAATACTGAAATCATTTAAAACTATCTATAGCCCTTCAGTGACCCTCAAAGATAATTCAAGTTTCATCACTTGCTTGTGCTTTATAAGCATCAACTCTACCTGTAGACACTGTCCAAAAGTGTTGAGTTCCCTGTCCATATGCACTGCAAACTTAGAGTAGTTTTAAGAAATTAATACTTATAAGAATATCTCTCAGCTGCCAATTGAAAGTAACTTGTATGTACAAATGTCAACTCCCTTAAGATACAATAATTTTGAAACATGTCTTGGGACCTGGTGGTGACACACCTGTTTAAGCACACACATTATTTTGTGCAAGGAGCTATGTTCAAGTCCTCAGCCCATATCTGCAGGTTGGAAGCTTCACAAGCTGTGAAGCAATGCTGCAGATGTCTCTCCTTCGCTCTCCTTCTCTGTCTCTCCCCCTTTCAATGTGACTATGTCCTATAAAATTAAGAAAAAAAGAGGGAGTTGACATTTTATTGTTTTTTTTGTCTCATTTCTCTGATAATCAGTGACTTTGAGCATTTTTTTTCATATGTCTATTGGATAGTCTACACATGTCCTCCCTCTACCTTTTGATGGATTGTTTTTCTCATTGCTGAGTTTGCTGAGATAATTAAATATTTTAGTTATTTGCCTTTTGTTTGATGTACAACATAAAAAGGTCTCCTATTCTATAATGATTTTATTTAGGTGGCTGTTCCTTTCAACATGTACAATGTTTTCAATTTTATGTAGTCCCATTTGTTTGTTTTTGTTTTTTCTTGCAATTGGATTTTAGTCACTGAAGATGCTTCTAAAACTTAGATCAAATAGTTCTGCCAATGTTTTCCTTTAAATATTTCATTCCAATCCTTAATCAACTTGAAGTTAATTTTTCTGTGTAGTGAAATATAGTGGTTCAGTCTTATGAATATTTCAACCCAGTTTTCCCAACACCATTTGGTGATTAAATTTCCTTTCCCCATTTAATATTTTGGGCCCTCTTGTCAACAATTAGTTGTTCACAGTTTATTTCTGGGCTCTCTATTTTATCCCATTAATCAGTGTGTCTATTTTTATTCCAGGACTAGGTAATGCTGATTACAATATCCCTATAATATAACTTGAGATCTGGGAGTGTGCTATCTCCAGTTTCGTTCTATTTTTTTTATTTTAAGATTACTTTTTGTCTAGAAATTTTTCTGATTCTGGATGTACTTCTATAATTTTCATTCCACTCTCTTAAAAACTTGATGTGACATTGGTGGGGATGGCATTTAATCTGCATATGGGACTGGGTATAGTAGTCCTTTTGACAATGTTGATTCTTTCAATTCATGAACTCCTGTGAGAATTTCATACATTAGAAAGGACAGTAATAACAAATGTTGGAAAGATTGTGGTGGTAAAAGAGCCTTACTGAACTTTCAATGGGAATGTAAGTTGATTCAACCCTGTGGAGATCAGAAATGAAGTGTTCTGAAGTGTCTGGCTTCACTAAGTCTCCCTTCTTTCTCTGTATCTTTCTCTTTGTAGCTTCATCTGATTAATTAAGAAAATACACTTAAAAAGTACAGTTTAACCTAATTTTTTTCATTGTATCTGGTACTCTGCCTATGAAAAATGTTTATAGTGTTTTATAAAAAGTGGGGAAATCCAGCATAAGGATCCAGGTTCGAGCCCCCAGCCCCTCACCTGCAGGGGGTTGCTTCGCAAGTGATGAAGCAGGTCTGCAGGTGTCTATCTTTCTCTCCTCCTCTCTGTCTTCCCCTCCTCTCTGTCCTGTCTAACAATAACAATGATGACAGCAATAACAATAACAACTACAACCAGCACAACAACAGGGGGAAAACGGGTAAAATGGCCTCTAGAAACAGTGGATTTGTGGTGTTGGCACCAAGCCCCAGTGATAACCCTGGAGGCAAAAAAAAAAGTGGGAAAATAAACAGACATTCATATATAAAAGCACAATCAGTCTTATTTTTTTGTTTCCTTCCTCCCAAAATATTAACTGGTTTTTTTTTTTATTGCATTTGTTGGGACCAGAGTTAGCACACCTGGTTAAATGCACACAATACAGTGCACAAGGATGTGGGTTCAAGCCCGGGTTCCCAACTGCAATGGAAAAGTTCCACCAGTGGCAAAGCAGTGTCTCTCTGTCTCTCTCCCTCCCTATATCCCCCTCCCCTCTCAATTTCTCTTTGCCTCTATCCAATAATAAATAAATAAAATATTTTAAAAAGTAAATTCCATTTTTGTTTTTGATTGTGAATATTGAAATGCCTATTATAATACATCATAAACAGGAAAAGAGCTGAAAACTTTCCACCTGACCCTGTTACTTCCTTAGATGGAGAGGGTAATATATTTAACTTTTAATATTTTAATGATAATTAATTATTTTTTTAATTTAAGTTATTTATTGTTGCTGTGGTTGTTAGGAATGCACTATTTCAAGTAAACTTTCTTCAGATAGAAAGTGACTGATAGGGAGTCAGGCAGTAGCGTGGCGGGTTAAGCGCAAGTGGCACAAAGCACAAGGACAAGCATAAGGATCCTGGTTAGAGCCCCTGGCTCCCCACCTGCAGGGGAGGCACTTCACAGGCGGTGAAGCAGGTCTTCAGGTGTCTATCTTTCTCTCCCCATCTCTGTCTCCCCCTCCTCTTTTCATTTCTCTCTGTCCTATCTAACAATAACGACATCAATCATAACTACAACAATAAAACAACAATGGCAACAAAAGAGAATAAATAAATATTAAAAAATAGTATCTTGCATAAAAGAAAGTGACTGATAAAAAGAGACAGAGAAAGACAGAGGAAGAGATACTATAGCATAGACACTTCTTCCATTCCTGGTAAGACTGGAATGGTGATGCCCAGACTTACTCATGTACATGACAAAGGAGACAAAATTCCACATGAGCTATCTCGCTGACCCATGGCGTATTTTATAAATGTAAGGGGCTGGATGGTGGCACACCTGGTTGAACACACATGTTACAGTGCACAAGGATCAGGGTTCAAGCTCCCATGTTCCCACTTGCAGGGCGAAGCCTCTCAAGTGTGAAACAGTGATGTAGGTATCTTCCTTCTCTATTTCCCCTCAATTTCTGTCTTTATCCAAAATAACTAAATAAATGCATATTTTTTAAAAATTAAGATTTTTTTCTTTTTTCTTTTGTTGCACATCATTGCTATTATTACTATTGTTGTTATTGCTGTGGTTGTTATTGGATAGGACTGAGAGAAATCAAGAGAGAAGTGGAAGACAGAAAAGGGGAGAGAAATATAGACCCCTGCAGACCTACTTTACCTCTTATGAAGTGACTGCCATGCAGGTAGGGAGCCGGGGGCTCAAACCAGCATCCTTACTTAGGTCCTTGCATTTAGCATCACGTACACTTAACCCGCCTGACCCCTGAAATATGGTTTTCTTTAAATGACTAACAGTAGCTCTAAATCTATACTAGTAACTACAAGGACTGTCCATCATGACATATACACAGACTTGTGCAGCTTACCTACTTAAAGGAACTATCCTTAGATTAAAACATGTATGTGAATTGAAGAAGTCTCTTTTTAAATCACAGAGTGGCATAAGTTCAGGGTCTGTCTTCTCCAGGACACTAAAACTATTTGAACTTTGGTAAATCATCAGTTTGGTTGACCAAAGTATAAGATTAAAATAGGGGTAAGAGTGCTTTAAAAATAATTATATTTTTAAAAATACCTTGTTGAAAACTAACGGTAAGGGGACCAGGAATTGGTGCACTTGGTTAAACACACACACTACAGTGTGCAAGGACCCCTTTCAAGTCCCTGGTCCTCACCTGCTGGAGGAAAGCTTCACAAGTAGTGAAGCAGGGCTACAAATGTCTCTCTCCCTCGCTATCTCCCCCTACCCTCTCAATTTCTATCTAACACTATCCAATAATAAATAAATAAAAATATTTAAAAAGAAGTAAAGAAAATAGATTTCATGGGCAATAAAAAATTGAGTTATAGCCAAAAACAAATTTTCTACATAAAGTATCAAGTCTTAGAATGGTCTGATTTGTTGAGAGAGATCCAGAGCTTTGGACATGAGGGATCACTGTTTGCTCACTTTTGTAGAGTCAAAGGTTTGATCCACACAGGAAAATGATTTCTCTATACATGAATTTTTTTATTTGGTAATTACATTATATGAAGCCTATAAGTCTGAGAACTGTTGCATTTATAGGTATAACATCTTTTATTGCTGTGTAATAAGTCACCACGACAGTAGCAGCTCAAAATATATGTTTATTAGCTCTCTGCCTGTAACCCAGGAGTTCAGACAAGGCTTAACTGGGTTGTCTCCATAAGGATTCACAAGGCTGCAGTCAGATCCTTAACTAGTATGCATTATTTGAGTGCTGAGTAATCTACTTCTGAGTTTTCAGGTCACAGGTAGAATTTACTTTGGTTAACATAGCCCTTTCACAATTTTAATATAGTACGCTAAGCCAAGAACATTAGCCTGGTAGTGGGTTTTTTGTTCAGAAAAAAATAATAATAATTTGCCTGTTACCCAGATTGCTCCTGTCAAGGACAATTGGTCTATGTGCTTTTAATGGGAAAGAATGCCACTTAGATTAATGACCTGAAGATGCTTTTTTTTTTTTAAAGAAGTAACCAAAAGACTCAGGGTAGCTTCCAAATTCTAAAGCAGTAATGGAAAGAAGAGGGAGAGGGAAATGTACACAAGTGAGAGATCAAGAACAAGAATGTGAAAGGTAGAAATTAGAGAAAGAGATTCTAGCTAGATGAGTGCTACAATCTTAGCTATCTTCTGTAAACAGATAAATGTAAGCTTATGTACATGTATCCCTTTATCTTTGTTGGTTAGAAGCAAACTGCAAGTTCAGAAGGAGGATTACACAAGTCTAAACACAGAGAAATAAGCGTTATGGTAGTTACTGTAAGGTATGACCTCACAGGGTCCAGCAAGAATGTTTAACCAGATGAACTTTGACATACTTTGCTATGCACCTACCCCAGGCTGGAACCTCACATGACCCCAAGACACCTGGAGAAGAAGTTTTGATGCTGTGGGTATAGGTGTGTGTGTGTGCATGTGCGTGTGCGTGTGCGTATCTGAAAAAGCTGGCTAGGGCTGGTGAAAGTTCAGAGACAAAAAAATATATATTGGAGATAATGAAAGTCGTTTGGAATTTGTTAAATTTGTGAAACTTTCTTATGTTTCTTTCAATAGTAGAAAATGTTGCAGGGGGTGGGGGGCCAGGTAATGATGCACTCAGTTATGCACACATGTAATCAAGCAGAAGGATCAGGGTTCAAGCCCCACCAGCAGGGAGGACAATTTATGAGTGGTAAAGAAGATCTACAGTTATTTATATACATACATACATATATATATATATATATATATATATATATATGTATCATTCTTTCAAAGTTTCTCTTTGTTATCTCAAATAAAAAGAAAAGAAAAAATGGAGGGAAAAATAACTGGTAGGAGCCATGGATTCATAGCACCAGCAAACCCCTGGTGGCAAAAAAATAAAAATACAAAAAAAGGAAAATTCAGCTAGATTTGAGATTATTTAAAGCTATGTATATATTATAAAATATTTAAGCCAGATACTGAGACCTGCAGAATATAAAACAGGATATCCTGTCAATTTACCCATTTATTAAATAGCATACAATGACATTTAGTATGATGCAGACAAAGATAGGACTACATTTTCTTACATAACAATTAAACTATAGGAGATAGTTCACTTTTCGAAATGCCTGAGGACCTGAGTTCGAGCCACAGGTGCAACATATAAGGACTGACTATACTTCCCAGCACATTCATTTTGTATTCTCATGTTTTGTTTTCCTATAATATGCACTTTCCAATACTTACTGTTCTTTTTAAAATTTTTTCACAGTGTATGCCGTTTATTTCCATGCCATATTTTTATTCTTCTTTTTAAAAAAACTGACAAAAACATAGGATAGGAGGAGTACAGCTCCACATAATTCCCACCACCAGAACTCCGTATTCCCTCCCTCCCCTGATAGCTTTCCTATTCTTTATCCCTCTGGGAACATGGACCCAGGGTCATTGTCGGGTGCAGAAGGTGGAAGGTCTGGTTCTGTAATTGCTTCTCCACTGAAAATGGCATTGGCAGGTTGATACATACTCCCATCCTGCCTCTCTCTTTCCTTAGTGGAGCAGGGATCTGGGGAAGCAGGGCTCCAGGACATATTGGTGGGGTGGTCTGCCCAGGGAAATCCAGTTGGCATCATCTTAGCATCCTGAACCTGGTGGCTGAAAAAAGAGTTAAAATATAGAGCCAAACCAATTGTTGACTAATCATGAACCTAATGACTGGAATAGTTCAGATGCGTTGGGGGGTCTCCGATCTGTAGATAGCTAGTAGGCATATTTTAGTTATATTCCAAAGGGCCCATGACTATACTAGTTTTTATTTCTTTCTTTATTATTTTATTTTCTGAGCCTGATATCTGATACACAGGTGGATCCAAGTTATTGTCTGGGGAGATGATGTCATGGCTGGACAAAGGACCAGAAATTGGATCAGGGAAGAGAGTAGTTCCCAAATATGGGAAAGGGGTATAAATACTGTTGACTGCTAGACTTAGATACCCTGCTCACCCACTACCTAGTACACTTCCCTCAGTCACTCCTAAGCTAAGCCCTGTTTCATTCTAAGGATATTGCCTTTAAGCAGACTACTAAGGACAACACGGTTTCCAAAGAATTAGACCTTGAACATGGGACAAATGGCTTGCAATATAAATCAGAAGTAAACAAGCATAAATGAAAGCATGAAAAATCATGGTACCAAGTTATAAGATTCCTTATAAAAATGCTGAGTTATATCTGACTTTTTGTACTTGGCTATCCTATGCCTCTATCCACTATCTTTCTCTGGTCAAGGTATTACCAATAATTTCCCCTTTGTCCCTTATACAAGACTCATACCGTCGATCATATGCTTCTCCACTGAGCATGGGTGTTGGCAGGTTAATTCATACTCCCGGCCTGTCCCAATCTTTCTCTAGTGGGGCTGGGCTCTGGAGAGATGGGAGTCCAGGGCATCTGGACCTCTGTCCAGGGAAGGTGAGGTCCTCTGTCCAGGGAAGTCATGTTGGCATCATGGTAGCATCTGCAACTTAGTGTCACCAGAGCACTGTTGATAGTCCCAGGGACTGAACTTCAGAACCTTAGGCATGAAAGGGCTTTTGCTTGACCATTCTGTTATCACCTTAACCCAGGTTATATATTTTAATAAACAGACTTTCCAGGAAACATAACGAAATTTTCACATTATCACCCTCAATTGTAATATGACTGGAACACTCCTGAAGCTAAAATTTTAGAGAAATGAACTCCCCAGATAGTTGTACATAGTGAGTTCAGACAAACACTTATTAAAGAGAAGTTTCACTGGGCAAGAAAAACTTCACTAAAGGCTATTACAATTGCGATAAAGGTTATTACAATAAGTAGGGAAGAGAGATCAAACAGCCACAGCGATTTAAAAGCAGGAATAAATCCTAAGGCCAGAAAGGAGTATCAAAGTGCTAGAGAGCATTAGCAGAGAAGAAGTTTGGCCAATGTACTTAGGCCATCTGCACTTACTCTCCCACAGAGATTGGGAGATAGGCCATCTGCCATGAAGACTACAGGTCAAAGAAAAGCTTCCCTCTTGAGAAAGCCATTTCTGGTCTCTTAAAACTGGCAAGAGACTGGGAGAAAATTTGCATTTTAAAAGGGCAGAGAAAGAATGTGCAGTCTCATCTCTTCCAAAGTATATGCTTGAAGAAAAAGGAAACTAGTCTCCATGAAGTCAGTCTAAAGTTTAGCAAGCTAAGAGAATAGTAAGACTGTTCTGGTCAGTCTCCTTCTTTTCAATGCTGCTCATGTATGACAACTATATACTCAACTGAAATAACTTTGGTACTTATATGGAAATCTGGTATTCACAGTGTTTTCCTTTCAACAAATCTTGTGGAAAAATTTAGATTTGGAGCTTCCATACCAAACACCATTACTGCAAACAGAGAGCTTTGTGTGTTTCTACTTGTCACTTTCAATTTACTAAAGCATTTATTTTCTAAAGGCAATATATATATATATATGCACAAATATTTGAAGGATGTATTTTACCACATATGCTTCCTGTGAAGATATTTCTGTTAGAGTTTCAAGGCTTTTGCTGAATTGGCTAAATGTACATCGGAGTAAAGCTAACTATTCTTTTGCTTACACTGCTGTAAATTTTGCTTATAGTTATGTATAATGTATGAAAAAGCACAAATGTACAATGTGTCTTTTGTAGCAAAATTATGAACTGAGTCAAAAATATTTTCAGTATAAATAATAAAATAGAAAATACAATTTACAGTAGAACCAAAACAGCTTCTACACACAAATAAAATTTCCAGAATTACTGAAAACAAATCATCTAAGGCAAAATGAAGGCAAAAGTCTTGGTTGTTGTTAGTACTCATTCCAATTTTCCTTTGACTTGTGCAGCTTAATGTTGAATTAAATCTTAATTTCTGGTGAAAGTTAATCATATTTTGAAGTTTCAAAGAAACACTTAAAATTTTATTAGGTGGGAGAAAATATTTTTGAGATACACAAAGGAAAGTAAGGGATATTTGTACATGAGAAATGCTCTGAAATTCAATAGGAAACACTGTGAATTAAAATAATAATTCAAAGATGCATCAAAGAGAGTATCCTGTGAGACACTGGAAATGAACATTACCATTAACACATAGAAAATGACAACAGAGTAAATGACCCTGGGTAGGGTAAACTTTTAGTATAATTCAATTGGCTTTAGTATTTTATGAATGTCTCAAGTTTTAAAATTAGTAGTAAGAAAAGTAGTATTGGTAGAAATAAGTATAATTTTGACACATAATATGAAAGTAAATCAAGAGAATATTACTCTGTCATGCCAGTGAAACTAAGATTAGCATCAGTTTCTTGTAGTATTTAATCTGAATTCAAGTGACTGTAAATTTCCTGACTACTTCATACCTTTTTAATAGGTTTTTGTTTCAGTAGCTTTAATTTTAAATTATGGAACTGAGACTTATTTAGCAAACATTTTGCAATCCTCATCTATAGATTGATTAGGAGATAATTTTTAAACTTTTTTATAGAGAAAGAAATTGAGAGGTAAAGGGGGAATGGGGAGAGAGAAAGAGTTTCACTTATGATGAAGCATCCCCACTGCAGGTAGACACCGGGTGTTTGAACCAGGATCTTTGTGCCTGGTAATGTGTGAGCTCTACCAGGTACACCACATCCTAGTTCAGAACTTAACTTTTGAAAGCTAAAATCTCTACTTATAAATCACTCATACATTAAATATTAAATCACTCAAAATATGAAAGCATTTCTGTTAAAATTAGTGGACATACTTTCTTTTTCAAAAATTATTTTACTGCAGGGTTAATTGTTTACAGTATCAGGTAAATATAGACACACGTAACTTGTGGACAGAAAGAGGGTGATTTCCAGGACTAAAACCTTGTGATTAGAGATGGATGCTGCCAAATTAGATTGGTGGTTGAGACACACCACTTTGGGTTCAAGTTTTCGCACCAAAGAAGTCTAAAAAAAAGAGGGGGAATCACCTTAAAACTCACCAATTTACAACTGTTACTTCCTGAGTTTTCATTACTCTTGCCCCACAGAGACTAGAACAGCATGGAGACCCTATGTTGACATCAAGATCACAGAACAAGGAGCCTGGTGATTCAAAATAAAATCTCCCACCAAGATATATTAACAGGGAAATAGCACACCTTAGCCACAGAGCCATCTACTGGCACAACAAAATACACACTAAATGAGGAAACTGAGAAATACACAGACAACAATAACAGAAACCCAGAATGACTAGACACCACAAATCTAGAAAAAATGACAGAGATAGAGTTTAGAAAACTCATTATGAAATCAATTCTAGAAATGAAAGTTAAGATTCAAGAACAAAGTCATCATTTTATCAAAGAAGTACTGAGTCTCAGGAAGGAGGTAAAGGACATTTACAATGAAAACTGTAAGACATTGTTAAAAGAAATAGAGAAGGATACACAGAAGTGGAAAACATTCCTTTTTGATTTGGAAGAATAAACTTATTAAAATGGTGATTCTACCAAAAGCATTCTACAGTTTCAATGTAATCCCTATCAAAAGTCCTATACTGTTTTTCAAGCATATTGAAATAACTTGTACAAAAATTTGTGTGGAACAGCAAAAAGCCAACAATTGCCAAAGTACTTCTGAGAAAAAAAGGAAAAGTAGAGAGAGAGGTATCATACTCCACAACTTCAGTTTATACTACACAGAGATAATCAGAATGGCATAGAACTGGAATGAAAATGATAAACTTGGATCAGTGGAGCAGAATCAACAATCCCAGGAATGATCCCACACATATACTGCTGGGAAGTTGTGCCGATGCAGTCACATCTGTCATGTTGTCCCCTCAGGCTACTGCTCATTCCCGCAAGAGTTGGGACATTCTCGAAGTGCCTGTTCAGCCATGTTGTGCCCTCAAGGCATTGTCTATATCCCCACGATATTTGGAGTGCTTTGGTTACTCCTCCCCCTTCCCATTCTCGCGAAAGCTACTCCTATAAAAGCCCTTCTTCTTCCGCACCTCGCTCTCTTGCCAGTGCTTCACTCCGGTGTTCAGACGCAGGAAAGGTTACTGTGTGAGGCGGCCATTTTCGCTACCTCCATGTGGCCCAACCTGCCTCTCTAGCACCCAACTAACTCTGAGGTGCCAGCGCAAATAAAGATTTGTGTTTCCTCTTGGCTCCGGACCCCCTCTCTCTCTTCTCTGCTGCCCGCGCACAACAACAATATACAACCAGCTAGTATGTGACAAAGGGACCAAAAGCATTCAGTGGGATAAAGGAGATTCAACAGATGGTGCTGGGGAAATGGAACAGCCACATGTAGAAAAGTGAAACTAGGCCACCACCTAATACCACACACCAAGATCAAATAAAAATGGGTTAAAGATCTAGATTTTTAAATATAAGTTTGAAGACCTAGACCAAAACTCTAACATTTATAGAAGAAAATGTTGAAAAAACTTTTCAGGGCCTTCATATAAAAAATATATTTAGAAGTTCAACACAGTAGGTTGAAACTATAGTGAGACACCTCTCACACCTGAGAAAATGGCTTACATCAACAAAGCAGGGAATGAAAAGTGTTGGAGAAGTTGGGGACCCTGCTTCATTACTGGTGGGAATGCAAACTGGTACAACCCTTTTGAAAAACTGCATGGACAGTTCTTAAATAAAAATTAAAGTACCGTATGATCAAGCAATACCACTCTTAGGCATTTGTTCTAGTGGACACTCAAGCACTAATAAGAAGGAACGTATGCACTCCTATGTTCATAGCTACATTATTCACAAAAGCTAAAAAGTGGAAGCAGCCTAAGTGCCCATCATAAGATTACTGGTTAAAGAAATCATAGGGTATATATTCCATGGAATACTGCTCTGCAATCAAAAAAGATGTTGTCTTCTTTGGTATAAAATGTATGGAACTGGAGGTGATTATGCTTAACAAAATAAGTAAAGAGATGAAAGACCACTACCAGATAGCTTCACTCAAATGTGGAATCTAGAGATCTGATTTTCATGAATTTGCTAAAAAGAAAAATCCAAATAAAACAGAAGCAAGCAAACTGTAAACCTTATAAGAAATATGGTGGTTACCTTTGTGAATTGGAAGGATGGGGATAAAGAACTTTGATAGTGGCTATGGTATGGAACTATACATTGTAATCTTACCATCTCATAACAAATTATTAAGAACAAATAATAACAGCTTTTTAAAAGATAAAGGGATTTTTCTGGTCTTCTTAGGTTGTGGAAATCAATTAACACTTATTGAGAAAAAAATAAATGCTGGTGATATTTATAATTAGGTTTTATATACATGTCTGAGTGTATATTTATATATATATTATAAATACTAATTTTATAGAATTCAAAAAACATTTTGAATAGTTAATCTCTATATTTTGAAAAAAGACTATAAAATAGCATAGTCATCAGTTACACTTATTTGACATTGTTGCT
Organism: Erinaceus europaeus; assembly: GCF_950295315.1. Lineage (NCBI taxonomy): Eukaryota > Metazoa > Chordata > Mammalia > Eulipotyphla > Erinaceidae > Erinaceus > Erinaceus europaeus. Next base: position 106,887,827 of record NC_080166.1, read on the forward strand.
AAAAATTATACTAGCTGTCTTATTTAGATGCTCTAGAGAATATTTGAATAATTGATTTTCATAATTTTTCTGTTTTTATGATTGCCACCTATAGTAAGGAAAAGTTGTTATCACTTTTATTTTACTACTATAGTTATAATCTTATGTTAAATTGGTTTATTTAGGATTATGTTTGGATCAAAGACCATCTCTAGTGCTTGATAGACATTTTGACTCAGTGCATTTTAAAATGGGATTTTCACAATACATATTTTATGTTTATAATTTTAATACTGATATTTAGAGGTGATTATTTTGGATGAACTTTGTTGTTGTTGTTAAAGGATTCACTATACTGCAGTGAATTTACTGATATTTTTAATTGATATAAAAAATATGCGTGGCCTCAAACATTTCAATGTTCAAATGTAAATCTGATTTCCTCCATCTATTTACTTCTGAAGCATTACTTAGTAGATTAATCTAGGCTGTGAGAGAGACTTACAGAATAAAGTGAAGCAATGCTAAAATTTACTCACTTGTAGATCAACTAACAAAGAACATCTGCTAAACCAAATGTGCACATGTACTGCAACAAGAGCTTTGTCAGATATTCCCTTGATAAATTCCATTTTGTGCAATTTTTTCAACAGTCAATATTTACAAAGTCATATTAATTTTTAAAAAAGGATGTCATATTCGTGTGTAAGACTAAGTTACAATTACTAACAGAAATTCAATTTAAAAAGAAAAAATCACAGTTACACAGTCATTTTTGTAGATACTTTTTGTTACAAAAATGTGTCACAGTATCACACAGAAGACACACACACACACACACACACACACACACACACACATCTTGGATATTTTCTAAGAAAGAGATCTAGAGGTATCAGTTCATCAGTAATATTAATCTTGTAGAAATTTCCTCTTTTCTCATGCATCCAAGATACCTTAATTATATTTTCTTTGAGGGGGAGATTCACTAAGTATGTTTAGTACATTTTTCCCCTTGAAGTATTAGGTTGCTTTATTTTGTTTTCTTTTTTATTGGGAGTTAATAGTTTATTACACTGTTGTCTATACATGGATACCATTTCTCAGCTCTACATGACGGTGTCTGCAAAATAATCTCTAATGTAGGACCTCAAACCCACCTAAACACCCCCTCTTATTTCATCCCCAGAATCCATAGCTTTGGTGCAGTATTCCACCCGAGTTCAATTTTCACAGTGTGTTTTCCCTTTCTGACTTTATCTCCCTCATTAAGCAATACTTAGACTTTTAAAAATATACGGTAAACTATGCATTAAAATAATCTGCAGTGATTTTATGTGTAATAAATACGTACTTATGTGTGTGCATACTTATGTGTGACCACTTCCATAGTCTACGTTTCTATAGTTTCATTCAGAAACTTAACTCCAAATTAAGGCAAAATGCAGACAATAAGGAATAGTGCAAAATACAATACAACAGTACAACTTACTCAGTTCAGTGTGAGCAGAGATGGACATTATTAATTCTGCTGGAGTTTTCCAAAAGCTGAAAATATTATTTTGCATTTTCTTTTCTTGCCAAAGTGAACTTGAAAGCAAATATCAAGATGAAGCCATTATCTGCTGGTGCTCCAGAGTAAGAATAATAAGCTTAACATGCTGTCAACATAATAGACTCCTAGTGTGAGTGAGAACTGCATTTTATGGTGTTAAAACATTTTCTGATTGTTTGTTACTACTGAATACCCTGAGACATAGAGTGACCAACTACTCTATTAACCTTATTACACTAGCAGTAGGATTGAGACGTATTATCAGTGCCAAGTATCCCATCTTTTCATTCCCATAGTCGTTTATCTTCAGGGGGGATGCTGTGCCTTTCATGTATTATCTTTTGACAATATTTTTCAGTGCCAATTTCTCTTTCCTTGTTTTGTTATTTTTTAAACATTCGTCTAAAGTTTCTCCTCAAATTACATAGCATGGCAATGGCAATAACTTTTGGAATGTGTATGTTGTTAGAATTTCTTTCTTCTCTCTCTCTCGTCTCCAGAATTGTCAATTATTGCCAGGGCTGGGTGCCTACACTATCAATCTACTGCTCCTGTGGCTATAAATATATATGTATGTATATGTGTACATATATACATATGTACATATATGCATATACACATATGTGTGTATATACATACATATATAATACATATACATACATATATATATATTTGGATAGGACAGAGAGAAATCAAGAGGGGAGCAGGAAGATAGAGACGGAGAAAGAAAGCCACCTTGGGAGTCGGGCGGTAGCACAGCAGGTTAAGCGCAGGTGGCACAAAGCATAAGGACCAGCCTAAGGATCCTGGTTCGAGCCTCTGGCTCCCCACCTGAAGGAGGGGATAGCTTCACAGGTGGTGAAGCAGGTCTGCAGATGTCTTTCTCTCCCCTCACTGTCTTCCCCTCCTCTCCATTTCTCTCTGTCCTGTAAAACAACGACAACATCAGTAACAACAATAATAACTACAACAATAAAACAACAAGGGCAACAAAAGGGAATAAATAAATAAATATTAAAAAAGAAAGAGAGAAAGAAAGACAGCTGCCTTCAGGCCTGCTTCACTGTTTATGAAACAAAACCCCTTCAGGTGGAGAGTCAACCAGGGGCTTGAACCAGGATCCTTCTGCTTTGTACTATACACACTTAACCCAGTGCACCACTAGCCCACAACATGTTTCTATTTTTTAATCATAGAGAATATTTAAAATTGATTTTTGAAATAAAGAAAGTACAATTTATCTGTGTTAAATTTACTCTTTGGCTCTCAAATCTGCTATAGAGATTTTTAGCTTCAATTTCTCTAACCTATCACACATGATTGATTTCATTTCTCTCTCTCTCCCTCTTCTCTCTCACTGTTTAATATTTTAATTATTTACTTACCTGGGTAGAGACAAATGGAAATTGAGAGCAGAGTGGGGAGATAGAAAAGGGCCCCGAAACAGAAAGAACCACTTGTTAATCTTTCTCCTTGCAGGTGGGAAGTAGGGTTGGGCTTAAACCCTGGTCTTTGTGCATTGTAGCAAGTGCACCTAACCCGATGTGCCAGCACCTGGCCCCTAATTTAAGCTCTCTTGAATAAACTTTTTCATTCAGAGAGACAGAGATACATAGAAAGATAGAGGGAATCAGGTGGTAGCACAATGGGGTTAAGCGCACTAGGCAAAGTGCAAGGACTGGCTCAAGGATCCTGGCTCAAGACTCTGGTTCCCCACCTACAGTGAAGTCGCTTCACAGGCGGTCAAGCAAGTCTGCAGGTGTCTTTCTCTTCCTCTCTCTGTCTTCCCCTCCTCTCTCCATTTCTATCTGTCCTATCCAATAACGACAACATCAATAACAACAACAATAGTAACTATTAACAACAATTTATTTCAGCAAAGTATGGTAATCTAAAACTGCAAGAATTGGGGAGCCCTGCAGTGGTGCACTGGATTGAAGCAGGTATGCAAGTGACTCTCTCTCTCTCCCTCCCTCCCCTCTCAATTTCTCTCTATCTTATTAATATTACAGACAAATTAATAGCAGAAATCCCTCAGTGATTTTGATCTTATTCCAAATTCCCTATAATTATTTGCATTTCACACTTATTTTGAATGTGCATCAGCATTTCATTGGGAAGTTAAGGAGAATTAATGAACTAAAACTATCTAAAGTCATAGCCATTCAGTTTAATTTTAAGAGAATAAATAGTAGAGGTGGCAATATTAACCATCTCTATGAAAATGAAAATTAAATTACATGAGGTTTCACATATTCATTGAATAAAACATCATTTAAATATTTCAGAGTTCTTCAGAAAAATGCAATCAGTATATCAGCGTATCAAGAAAGATGATTCTTTCTTACTGGGACTGGATAGGTCTTCTGCTCTGGTCTTCAATTGATTAGATAAGGCCTGTCGCATTGGGAAGAGAAATCTGTTCATTTAGATTATCTATTTATTTACATCCCCCGCCCAATAAAAACTACATAATAAAATGTCCGACTAAATATCTGGTTACCTTGCTGTCCAGTAAATTTGAAACAAAGTATAACAAAGTTAAATCTCTTTTCAAATTATAGTACTCTCTTTTCTCTAGATAAAATGATAATTCAAACTTAATGGGACAGTTCCATAACACATACTGAGCTCCTTTTGCAAGAAATAAATGAAGAAATGAAAAAAATTTCACCATCTACATACTAGGGTATTCGAAAATTTTAATACATTCATTGGAAATTCTGTAACTTGCTCTATTTAAAAAATATATTTTTATATATTTACTTATTTTGGATAGAGACAGGGAGAAGTTGAGAGGAAAAGGAAAGATAGAGAGAGTGAACCACTTGCAGCACTGTTATACCATTTGTGAAATTTCCGGAGGTTGGTGGTAGCCCAGCAGGTTAAGCGCATGTGGTGTGAAGCCCAAAGACCAGAGTAAGGATGCTGGCAGATCTGCAGGTGTCTTTCTTTTTCTCCCCTTCTCTGTCTTCCCCTCTTCTCTCCATTTCTCTCTGTCCTATCCAACAATGATGATATCAACAACAACAAAAACTACAGCAACAATAAAATAAATGCAACAAAAGGGCAAATAAATAATAAAAAATAAAAAAACATAAGAAATGCAATGACAATTATTACTGAAAGATAAATGATATGTAAATCACTTATACATTTGCACATGGCATCAGATTGTAACAAAATATTTCATTTGTAAATTGCAAAATAAATAAACAATAAGTGCCTGATACTTGGCACTCAAATTCTTCAATGGTTTGGTCTTTCCAAGTGATAAGCCATTAATATTCTGTTTTCTAGTTTGATACAGTGCTCATATTCCTAACAGGAGTAATAAATTTAATTGTTTTTTACTATCTTATTTGATAATCAATGAATTTCTAAGAATATTATATTAAAATATGTATTTAGGTTCAGAATAGAATATTTTGAATATTAAAATCTTATCCTCCCTTAAGAATACCATGGAGTGGGCTGAGGAGATAGAATAATAATTATATGAAAACATTCCCATGCCTGAGGCTCTCAGTATCCAGGTTCAACCCCAGCACCACCATAAACCAAAACTAAACAGTGATATGGTCTCTCTTGCTCTCTGTGTACTCCACCTGCAGGGGAGTCACTTCACAAGCAGTGAAGCAGGTCTGCAGGTGTCTATCATTCTCTCCCCTCTCTGTCTTCCCCCCCTCTCCATTTCTTTCTGTCCTATCCAACCACAATGACATCAGTGGCAACAACAATAATAACTATAACAACAATAAAATACAACAAGGGCAACAAAAGGGAAAATAAATAAATAAATATGTAATATATATCCTTAAAAAAGTATGTGAATAGTTATCAGGGTCAGGGACTGTGTAGGGACTCACCTGGTTAAGAGCACATATTACTGTGAGCATCTGGGTTCCAGTCCTTTCTCTTTCCCTCTCTGTCTCCCCCTCACCTCAATTTCCTTCTGTCCTACCAGAAAAAAAAAAAAAAGACTGCTGGGAGAGGTAGATTCATGGTGCTGGCACTGTGAGCCTAAAAGATAATTCTGGAGGAAAATAATAATAATAATTGTCAGGGTCCACATTCCATACATATGTAGCCTACAACGTGGGACGTGACCTGCCCGTCCCCCAGATCAGTGGCAATTTGGCTACCTATGCACTATGGCCTTCTCTTCTGCTTGTGAAGAGGTTTCCAAAGGCCTCTGCCTTTTTCACGAAACTGTTTCACTGTTTCTGGAACATTTATCTCTGGACCATACCCCAGTTTCTGGCTAGCAGCCGTGTGGCGCGGGGCATTGGGCGTGGGCTCCCCCCCATGCTGCTAGGCTGCCGGGATCAGGGCAACAGACATGGTGGGCAGGGCTGCAGCCCATCCTGGCCACCACCCCGGGGCACCTCGGCCCACGCCTTCTGCACAGCTGGCCCCCCCGCCCTCCTGCTATGAAGTTTGGACAGATCCTGGATCACCCGGAGACGGCAGGCTCCCTGCCGAAACTGGGCCCCCTGGCCGAGATCTCCAGCTGGGCTCTGAAGGCAGAGGAGCTAAAATACGCAGAGATCGCAACCTGCAATTCGTGGAAGTGAAGCTGCCCAAGAAGCCACCGCTGGACAACGCACTCCCCGAACGGCTAGGACAGTATAGATCTTAACTCATGTTTAAAATGACATGTCTTCGTAACAAAAGTTTTCCTCCTTGTGTATTGAAGACCATGTTTACGTGTGTGTTTAAAGTTTGGTAAACATTAACTTTAAGGTTAAAAATGTAACTTTAAGGCTATATTCATACCAGACAGAGTTAAATGAAAAAGGTTTTCAACATAGTTCTCATAAAGGTAAAATTAACATACATTTAAAGTCTGAGGTAAAAATTAGTTAAAAATCAATATATTTTAAGTAAGTTGGTCTAAACAACCAGCGCACACCTAGGGTGTGTCTCCATCTTGAATGGGTGTAACTAAAGGTTAAATAGACTTGTTGATATGTAAAACTCTCTATTACCTTCTCAATTAGAAATGGTAGATTGCACAATGGTTATGCTAATGATTCTCATGCCTGATGCTTTTTTTTCCCATGGTTCTTCTGTTTACCTTTCCACATTTTATTGTTTAAACTTTAAACAACCTTAAAATCATACTAAAAAAGACTTCCAATTGTAATAGAGTTATCAATTGTGGTAAACTAACCTGCTACAAGTTTTGTTTCATAATCAAGTGAATTGCAGCTGTCAAGTTCTCTACAAAAAAGTGAAATTCCAGCAGCTGACCTTCCTCATACAACGTTCCACCCCCTGGCATTCTTCCATGGACATCTGCTTTGGACTGGCATTTCTATCTTACTCATTGGTACACCTCTTGTACACTTTGCACAAAACTAACAGCTTCCCTTTATGCTGCTGGGTTTCTCAAAGACTGACTGCAGCCAGCTGCCTTGGGACTCTAGGCCATACCCTCCCCCCATGCTAGGTAATGCCCACATAGACAGAAAAATGCCCGTCGAGGCAAGTAATGCCCCCCCAGAGGCAAAAGAAGCCCCCAGAGGCAGGAAATGTTTTTTAGCTGATAAAGTCTTGCCCACAGAGGCAAAAACGCCCCCCCTCAGGCCTTCCCTTGGCATCACACTGGTTCTTGTTGCTTGCTTACTTGTTCCTCCATATTTGTGCCAGTTTCTTTTTTGAAAATGCCTGTACGATATAGGTTTCTGTTCACCCCACACTTCTGATACTATGGCCAATTAGTTAAAAAGGAAAGGGGGAATTGTTGGTATGCTTCTAGTTCTGCTTCTGGGATCTAGTTCTGCTTTGGTTACATTGCTTGACATTGTGGTCTATTTACATGGTCTTTTCTGTTACATTGGTTTGGTCTCACTCTCCCTCGCCGGGAGATTTGGTTTAGCCCTTGCTATTTTTCACGCTTCTCTCTTCTCCCCGCCCCCTACCCTACGTACTTCCTGGGTTCCTGATGCTGCTGCCGGAGGAGAAAGATGGAGGAGCACATTGCCCGCTCGTGAATAAAGATTAAACTGTGTTCTCAGCTCAGCTGTGTGTCTCTGGTCGTCTCTGTTACCCCTCCGTGAAGCCAGCCCCGGGTAAAACAACAGACGCACCTGGTTAAGAGCACATAGTACTATGAGCATCTGGGTTCCAGTCCTTTCTCTTTCCCTCTCTGTCTCCCCCTCACCTCAATTTCTTTCTGTCCTATCAGAAAAAAAAAAATGGCTGCTGGGAGAGGTAGATTCATGTTGCTGGCACTGAGCCTAAAATATAATTCTGGAGGAAAATAATAATAATTGTCAGGGTCCACATTCCATACATATGTAGACTGATACAAAATGAGTCAATTTTATATGAAGGAAATATCATCCTGGGGCTGCATGATGACTCATCTAGTAGAGCACATGCATTACCATGTGTGAGGACTCAGCTTCCGGTCCTTGGTCCCTACTCCAGGGGAGAAGCTTTATGAGTGGTGCAGCAGTGCTGTAGGAGTCTCTCATTCTATCTGTCTCTCTCTTTATCTCAGCTACATTAAAGACAATGAAGAAAAAAAGGTCAATGGGGTTATAGTCCCAATTATAACCATTATGGTAGAAACAAAAACAAAGCAAATATATATAGCCTTAATTTGATCATGATAAAAATGAGGACAGTTAATAGTTTTCATTTAAAAATAGTATGTTTCTATTGCCTTTGATGTTGTTGTTTGTTTTTGTTTTGCTTTGTTTTTGCCTCCAGGGCTATTACTGGGGCTTTGTGCCTGCACTGCAAATCCACTGCTTGCTCCTAGAGGCCATTTTTCCCCATTTTTGTTGCCTTTGTTATTATTGCTGTTGTTGGATAGGACAGAGAGAAATCGAGAGAGGAGGAAAAGATGAAGAGTGGGAGAGAAAGATAGACACCTGCAGTATTGCTTCACCACTTGCCAAGCTAACCCCTGCAGGTGGGGAACCAGGGGCTTGAACCCAGATCCTTAACCCACTACACAACTGCCCAGCCCCCATTGTCTTACATTTTGTTGATAACAGAATAAAGAGCAGTAGGACACCAAGGAGCTATCATACCATAATAATTCAAGGAAAGATATTCATAAATGAGTCTACATATTCAGTATGTCTCTTCCTAAAATATGTAAATCCAATGTCATCACTTATCAGTATATATAATAATTAACTAATGTGTAACTTATGTATGTGTGTATCCTAGACAGTATTCTCTAATAAATACTAATACATATACCTCAGGCAGCCTCACATTCTTTTCTTATGTGTTTAAGGAATGATAACTAGTCTCAAGAATAACTTCAAAGGGATATACATTACTGTAATATACATATAGTATATTTACTTAAAGAGCTGTTATGTTGTTACTATAAATCTTACCAAGAGATGGCAGTGTTATTTTCAACATTCATAAACTGATGGAAAATATTTTACATTAATTTTCTGTATTTTTTTCTGTTTCAAAAATTAACAATACAAATCAATACTTATATAACAATATGTGATTATTACATCACATTACTTGTAGTTCATTATCTATCTTCTATATAGGAATTACCTCAAGTTTTCCTATCCTTGGCAGTATTCTTTTTTTTTAACAACTTTTTCATTTTTTTTATTTACTATTATCTTTATTTATTGGGTAGAGACAACCAGAAATCAAGAGGGAAGAGAGTGATAGAGAGGGAGAGAGCCAGAGAGACACCTGCAAACCTGCTTCACCACTCGTAAAGCTTTCCTCCTGCAGGTGGGGACCAGGGTCTCAAACCCAGGTCCTTGTGCATTGTAATACATGCACTCAACCAGGTGCACCACCGCCGGCCCCACCATTATTTTTTCATAAATACTAACACATACACCTAAAGCTGCCTCACATTCTCTTCTTATGTGTTTAAGGAATGATAACTTGTGAGAGTTAAAAATGGGTGCAGGTATAATCAAGGGAAAAATAGGTACAGGTATAATCAAGAAATTGCTAACATAGTTCAGAGACCAACCTGGATGATAGTCAGGCACCAGAACAATAGAACAGTTAAAAAATTTACCAGACCTAGAGTAGGAATAATTCTTCTGTAAACCTTGCCACTTTCTGTAAGGCAGACATTTGTTTCTGGGAAAACAAGATGTTTTTGTATCAAGATGTGGTAGAAGCCTAAAAGGCCTCCAGTCATTAGAGTTCAGATAAACAACCAAGTCCCAGAAACTGTGCAAAATATTGTATGTAATCAAGACTTGCATACGCTGCAAAAAATATAAAAAGGTGCTTGTGACTGTATTTAGGTGTTTAGTCATTGGGTAGCTTCTGCATGAGTTATCCCTGGTCTGGACCCCTCAGCTGAGTAGGCTTAAAAGAAATTCATACTCAATCACCTGACTTGGTGTGGAGTACTGTGAGTTCTGTGTGAAGAGTTCTATCCCATTACACATTAATATCAAGAGTAACTTCAATAAATATATGTTACTGTAATTTAGTATAAGTATGGGCATTTTCCTTATATAATATGTTAAGGTGACAGAGCAAACTAAAGAATGCTTATTTAAATAACATAGTCCTCAACTCTTACTGTCAATTCTCACATTAGTGACTCTTGAGCTCTTTATAAATGCAGTGTCTCAGTGCCTGCTCATACTTAACTTCATTTGAATGCACATTTTATCAGAATCCTAAAGTGATATTCATGAGTATTAAATGTTGAGGAGGACTCACCATTGCAAAAATCAGTACTATCAGTAATGCTGGCATTAGATTAGGACATTTTAAACTATGGTCTACTAAAGCTTTTAAGTCTGAACAGGATATTCTTGAACAATCCAATTTCATGTTGCATTTGGAGAACACAAAAATTGTAAGGAAAACCAGCCTGCTCAGATGTAAATAGTCAATAAAATATTTTTAAAAATATTTTAGATTTTATTTATTCACTTTGGATGAAAACAGAAACTGAGAGGAAAAGGGGAAGATAGGGAGAAAGAGAGATACCTGCAACACTAGTTCACCACTTGTGAAGCCCCCTTCTCCCTTCCCCTGGCTCAGGAGGGCCAGGTGTTTGAATCTGGGTCCTTGTATTGCAGCATGTGTGTTCTACCAGGGGTGTCACCACCCAGTCCCACACTGGAGTATTTTAACAGGACACCAGGAATGAGGAAACGAGGGAGTCATTAGGTCTGAAAGATATACTATATAAAACATAATTAAATTAACTTAAAATGTCTGTCAATAAGTGCAATTAAATTAGCAGATTGTAGTCCTTTACCTTAGATGTATTATGACTTGATATTTTGCCTGAATGTGGACAACAGCTTAAGTATATCTGAATCATAAACATAAGACACTAAAATGAGGGAGTCGGGCTGTAGTGCAGCGGGTTAAGCGCAGGTGGCACAAAGCACAAGGACCGGCATAAGGATCCCGGTTCGAGACCCCTCCCCACCTGCAGGGGAGTCCCTTCACAGGCGGTGAAGCATGTCTGCAGGTGTCTGTCTTTCTCTCCTCCTCTCTGTCTCCCCTCCTCTCTCCATTTCTCTCTGTCCTATCCAACAATGATGACAACAACAATAAGACAACAAGGGCAACAAAAGGGAATAAATAAATAAAATAAATATTTTTTTAAAAAAAGAAAAAAAAAGACACTAAAATGAATGAAAGTAAAGTTTTAAGTGAATTAAATGTGAGTTGTATATAATACCACAGCTCAACTATAAACAAAATGCTAAAAATACATTTTCTTACACTTTTTAGTTATATTGCAGTTAATGTAATTTAATTAAGTCTATGTAAATTCTTTGTAAATGGCTATAAATATGGCATTCTTTTTTCACTAAAGCCTTTTAACAAACTGAAACTGACTGGAGGGCTGTTTTTCTGGGGTTTTTTGGTTTTTTTTTTCTAACTGCCAATTTTGTGGTTGTGGAGGAAGAACAATAGCACTGTCATCTGGTTCAGAAATTCTCTAGATTCCAGTGAGTTCAGCAGATGGAAGCTACTGATGATTCTTTGCCCTAAAGATCTGCTCCTGTATCCTCCATCTCAAGAGAAACATGCAACATTACACTACCCCAAAAGCTTTGCAAGACACTTAATATTGAAGGTTGTATGTGTTATTCCCCCCAAATAATGTCGACCATGACCTGTTTGTGACTTTAATGATAATTCCACTTGAAACAGTAGTAGGTGGCCATGCCTCTGGAACCTCTTGTAAAACAAAGGAACTATTGGGGGTGGGACGGTGGCGCAGTGGGTTAAGCGCACGTGGCGCAAAGCACAAGGACCAGCATTAAGGATGCCGGTTCGAGCCCCTGCTCCCTACCTGCAGGGGAGTCGCTTCACAGTCGGTGAAGCAGGTCTGCAGGTGTCTGTCTTTCTCTCCCCCTCTCTGTCTTCCCCTCCTCTCTCCATTTCTCTCTGTCCTATCCAACAACGAACAACATCAATAATGGTAGTAATGATAACCACAAGGAGGCTACAACAAGGGCAACAAAAGGGGGAAAAAATGGCCTCCAGGAGTGGTGGATTCATGGTGCAGGCACCCAGCCCAGAAATGACCCTGGAGGGGGAAAAAAAAAAAAAAAAAAGGAGCTATTGCTACCAGACAGTTTTTCGTACCTTTCCTTGTAGTTATCACTCAGTGATTTCATTATGTGAATGAGTAAGCAACAGAAATGTACTAGAGCCTTCTGACTGACTATTTAGGATGGGAAATTAATGCTAGTTGTTATAATGGTGTGGACTTGAGACTTACTGCCATATTAACAGGCACTTTTCCAGGAAAGTGTTGGTAACACTATTTGGTCACCTTAGAGGTCTTCGTCTTTGAATATACAGTCTAACACACAATACGCAATTTCATTCAAGATTGTTCCATATTAACCAAGACAGAAGCCCCTAGATCATATAATTCAACCCAAGTTTACAATTATCAATCATCAAGAAATTTCTTCAAATTTCCTTAATCTATCTATATAAAAATTACATTCTTGGGGCTTGGGCGGTAATGCAGAGGGTTAAGTTCACATGGCCCAAAGCACAAGGACAGGCACAAGGATCCTGGTTCAAGCTCCTGGCTCCCCACCTGCAGTGGGGGTCTATTCACAGGTAGTGAAGCAGGTATGCTTGTGTCTATCTTTCTCAGCGGATCCCCCTTTGCCTTCCTCTCCTCTCTCGATTTCTCTCTATCCTGTCCAGCAATGACAAAAAGGGCAACAAAAGTGGGGAAAACAATGGCCTCTAGGAGCAGAGGACTCGCAGGGCAGGCAAGGAGGCCCAGGAATAACCCTGGAGGCAAAAAAAAAAAAAAACCTACATTCTCTTCCTTTACCAGAAATACAGAGCTATTTGTGTCAGCATTTCATCCTCATAGCTGAGACTCAAAAATCTTGAAAGATCTGTCATTATGTTCTATGTAAAAGCTCACAAGGCAATTTCCCAGCTTTTTAGTTGTTAACCAAACACAAAAGACAAAGGAAATTAAAGTACCTGCACAAGAATAGAATGAGTACTGTTCAATGCAAGCAGTATGGACATCATAGTATCTCCTCATTACCCTCTGGCATTAAGTTCCAGGGGAGTTACAAAATGGATGTATGTAAATGCAACAGTTTGTGTTGTATGAAATTAACCCTTGTTTAAGGAAATTCAAATCCTTTTACATTGGTATTAAATGTTGCAGGCTCAAGAATCAGTACCAACCCATGGGGTCAACAAGGAGGAACTTTGTTACTGTTGAGGGACCACAGAAAGAGCTCGGGCAGAGTAGACAGCATAATGTTTATGCAAAGAGACTCTCATGTCTGAGGCCTGAGGCTTCAGAGTCTCAGGTTCAATCCCCTGCACCATCATAAGCCAGAGCTGAACAGTGCTCTGGTTAAATAATTATAAAAAAAAAAAAAGGAAAAAAAATAAAGAAAAAGAAGAAAGAAAGAAAAAGCTCATGCTCTTAAAGAATTCTGTGTGTTTAACAAAGGTATGGTAGAAGCTTATACCTACAGAGCAAAAAATGGTCACTACAGAAGCAGAGGCTGAAAGGTTAAGGGGGTGGGACTTTTCTCATTGCTCAGGTTTTGGTTGCCTTAGTTACTGTTATGGTTACTTCCAGTTTTTCCTGCATAGTTGTGTCTAGGAACATTTAGCCTAAGGACTTAGAAACATAGGCATAAAATATACCTCTGGGGGAGGGGAAGTACCTTTCTCAAGGTTTCCTGTTAGTGGCTTCTCTTCTTTCTTTTATTCTGGCTTTCCTGATTCATAACTGACTTCACATAGGCAAGGCTAAAGTATTATTTCAGTGGTAAGGATTGAACAGTACTCATTCTATTCTTGTGCAGGTACTTTAATTTCCTTTCAAATTTTTGGGGTTTTATTCCCTTTTGTTGCCCTTTATGTTTTTTTTATTGTTGAAGTTATTGTTGTTGTTATTGATGTCATTGTTGTTGGATAGGACAGAGAGAAATGGAGAGGGGAAGGAAGACAGAGAGGGGGAAAGAAAGATAGACACCTGCAGACCTGTTTTACTACTTGCGAAGCAACTCCCCTGCAGGTGGGGTGTCTGGGGCTCGGACCAGGATCCTTATGGCCATCTTTGTACTTTGCTACACCTTTGCTTAACCTGCTGCACTACCTCCCAGCTCCGTTGATATATATATTTCTATGTTTGCATTTTGGACATTAGAATGATGGTAGAATTTCTAACAATTTTTCCTGGTAAAAATCATCAAGAGTATTTTTCAGAAAAGACTCAAAGCAAAAATTTAAATAGAATAGTCTTTAGAGAAAATAAATTTTTGAGTAAATAAAAAAGACATTCCCATTAAATAAATTCTGAAACCTAACTTTAAACTGTCAAACCCATTTTGTGAGTGCATTAATAGCGTAGCCACCTCATTGTTATGTTCACAACTAATGTTTTCTTTATTTTTACCGACAATGGACAGATTAACTGCAGTTCTTTTTATTATAGGATATGGGTGTGATTTAATACAGCAGATTTATGCAAATGACCTTGATACCACACAAAAACACATCTGTAAAATCCAGCAAATGAGAAAGTAAGTAAAGTAAAACAAACACTAATGTTATCTCACAATACTGTTCATTATACTAAAATATTTAAAAATTAAAGCCTGAGAACATTAAATATATGAATATCATATTTGATTTCTGGCAGCTCATAAAATAGCAAAGCAATATCTTTTCTCAATTAAAACATGTTTATACAAAATGAAATGTTTTATTTTATCTTAAATATTTTCCTCTTTCTGTGCTTTTTATTTATTTTAAGAAACTAAAACATCCTTCTGAGTATTGCTGGGTATTGAACCCTGGGACCTCATATATGCAGAAATTGTGCTCTGCTACCACACAAAGACACCTCCCCATTCATGATGTATTCTTTATTCTTAAAATTGAAAAAAATAATTACTGGGGAGATGGCTCAGCTATAAAGCAAAGAACTTCCATTGTGAGATGTCCTGTGTTAGATTTCCTGCAACACATATTGGCAGAACACTGCTCTAGCTTAATTTGGTTTCTCAATTTAAAAATAGGAGAAAGAAATTTTAAGTGTCACAGAAAAAAATCAGTAAATATATGTATTTTAATATCAATGAAAACCATTTTAAAACAGTAAAAAACTTTTTTATTACAGAAATCAGAAGGAATTCATAAATACATGTATTTTAATGCAGAATCAAAGAGGAAGTTGATTTTAACAGACAACATTAACAGACATTATAGTTTAGGAAATAATAAAATTCATGTTAAAGTATTTTAGTACTGCAAGATATTTTTAGAAAATAGGTATAATATCAAAGTAAGATTGTCAGTTTTTTTTTTTTCTTTTCCAGAGCACTGATGAGCTTTGGCTTATGGTGGTGTGGGGGATTGAACCTGGGACTTTGGAGCCTCAGGCATGAGAATCTCTTTGCATAACCATTATGCTATCTAACCCTTTCCTAAGAATAATACCTATATGCACAAAGACAAAGTAAAAAAAAAATCTAGGTATTATTTATATCAGAAGATCTTTTTTATTTTTATTTTTTATAGGTGTGTATATTAACACCATTCCTGCCACAAAACATCTGTATCTCTGTCCCCAACCTCCTAGAGGGAAACTGTAAATCTACCCTCACCCTCAACCCAGAGTTTTTTACTTTGGTGCAATACTCCAAACTCAGTCAAATTCTGCTTTTGAAATTTATGTGGAATGTTGTAATGGAAAGGGCAAAAAAGAAAATATGTCCATATAAAAATGATATATAAAGGGAGTCGGGCTGTAGCACAGCGGGTTAAGCGCAGGTGGCGCAAAGCACAAGGACCGGCATAAGGATCCTGGTTCGAACCCCGGCTCCCCACCTGCAGGGGAGTCGCTTCACAGGCGGTGAAGCAGGTCTGCAGGTGTCTATCTTTCTCTCCTCCTCTCTGTCTTCCCCTCCTCTCTCCATTTCTCTCTGTCCTATCCAACAACAACAACAACAATAACTACAACAATAAAACAACAAGGGCAACAAAAGGGAATAAATAAATAAAATAAATATTTTTAAAAAAAGATATATAAAATATAATGAAAATGTCTTATAAACTATGAGATTATGGAACTCTTTGGGTAACTTTTAGGAACATGTGGAATCTTGATACATTTTAAAGTACAATTTAAAGCTGTTTAATAAACAGCAAGGGCAACAAAGGGAAAAAAAATGGCCTCTAGGAGCAGTGGATTCGTAGTGTTGGTACTTGGAGGAATTTTTTTAAATTATCTTTATTTATTTATTGGATAGAGACAGCCAGAAATTGAAAAGGGAAGGGGAGAGTCTGGTCGGAGCCAGCCGACCAGTAACAGTAAGTAGTACCTGGAGAGGGCTCTAGGATTGAGAAAAGTGAAATGGGATCGGGAAGGCCCCAGCCCAATGACTGAGCACCCCAATTTATTTTTCTCACAGTCTTTTATAGCACTTACAGCATGCATCTTGCAACTTTGTAAATTCCTCAAGACATAAACAAGGTACAGTGAAAGTGCATGCAGATAACTAACTATTTTTACCTAGGGTGTTTGTCTGCAAAGTCTTTATCATTTGCCCAAGGAGTCTGCAAAGTCTTTATCATTTTCTCAGCTTTCTCTAATCATCCTAAGAGAAAGGTCAGGGGCTCGCAGAAAGCCCACTTTGCTAGCCTTTTGCTCACAGGACCAGGGACCTTGCCTTTCAAGGACCTGCTGCCCCCGACAGGAAAGATGTTGTTTTCGCCGGGTTATGTTGTTTTCGCCGGGCTGGCTTCACGGGCGGGTAACAGACGACCAGGGACTCATGGTTGAGCTGTAGGCAGTATCTCGTTATTCATGCAGGACGCAGCACAATCTAAGACGAGCTAAGCTAAACTCAAGTACAGTCCTCTAAAACTCACAATGCTGTCTTTATATATACTTCCCAAGTAGGGTGGAAACAGGATGTGACATAGAGAGGGTGGAGAGAAAAGTGACTGGTGAAAATCAGGGTGTGATAAAGAAGGGATCAGGGTGTGACAAGGAGGGGGGGTGGAGCAAAAACATATCATGAAACAGTGGGGATTGAACCAATGCCCTGGAGGGAGGTGCTTGTTAACAGCGGTTATGTAAATAGAATGAAGTGGTTATATAAATAGAAAAGTGTTAAGCAGGGGGGATTTAAACCAAATGAAACAGAAGGGGTCTCATGCATACCAACAGAAAGAGAGAGAAGGAGAGAGACAGAGAGACATCTGAAGTCCTGCTTCACCACTCATGAAGCTTGCCTCCTACAGGTAGGGACTAGGGGCTCAAACCTGGCTCCTTGCCACTATAACATGTATGCTCAAACAGGTGCACCACTGCTCGCCTCCCAAACATTTTTAAGGCTGTTTAAAATGTTATAATTCCTCACTAACACGTGTAAAATAATCTTTACTTATTATACAGATATGATTCCTCTCATGAATTATATTTT
Source organism: Erinaceus europaeus (assembly GCF_950295315.1). NCBI lineage: Eukaryota > Metazoa > Chordata > Mammalia > Eulipotyphla > Erinaceidae > Erinaceus > Erinaceus europaeus. The sequence continues at coordinate 106,905,299 of NC_080166.1, forward strand.
GTTGTAATTTTAAAATTAAACAAAAGGAGGGGGAGATGACCAGAGGTTTCCGAACTACAATTCCATCAAGACTTGGAGAAAGGAGAAGAAAGAAGAAGGAAAAAAGGAAAGACATTCAGAAATACAAATGTGTGTGGTGTCACTTAGAAAGGAAGAGAAGGCAGGACCTTACAAAAAGTAGGTACATTGGTGGGGTTGTCTGCCCACGGAAGTCAGGTTGGCATCATGGTAGCATCTGGAACCTGGTGGCTGAAAAAGAATTAAGATATAAAGCAGAACAAATTGTTCTAATCATGAACCTAAAGGCAAGAGTATTGCAGAAGAAGATTTGGGGTCTCCATTTTGGAAGGAGCTAGTAGGTCTATTTTAGGTATATTCCAAGGGGACTATGACTTTATTACTTTTTGCCTGAGTCTGACAAGTGGATCCAAGGTATTGTCTGGGGAAATGGTGTAATCATTAGAAAAAGGACTAGAAAGCTGGATCAGGGAAGAGAGTAGCTCCCAAATATAGGATAAGTATCTAAATATTATTAGCTTGACCCCCACCAATGTGTCCTTACCCTAATGTCACACTTACCCTAATGCCTGCCCCACTAGAGAAAGAGAGAGACAAGCTGGGAGCATGGATGGACCTGCCAACACCCATGTTCAGCAGGGAAGCAATTCCAGAAGCCAGACCATGGCTCATTGGAATATACCTAAAATAGACCTACTAGCTTTTTCCAAAACGGAGACGTCAAATCTCATCTGCAATATTCTTGGCTTTAGGTTCATGTTTAATTAACAATTTGTTCTGCTTTTGATCTTAATGCATTTTCAGCCACCAGTTCCAGATGATATAATGACACGAACCTGACTTCTCTGGGTAGACAACCTCACCAATGTGTCCTGGAGCCTCACCTACCCAGAGCCCTGACCCACTAGGAAAAGAGAGGCAGACTGGGAGCATGGATTGACCTGTCAATGCCCATGTTAAGCAGGGAAGCAATTACAGAAGCCAGACTATACATTTTCTGCATCCCATACTGATCCTGGGTCCATACTCCCAAAGGGATAAACAATAGCAAGGCATTCAAGGATGGGGATGGGATACAGAGTTCTGGTGGTGGGAACTGTATGGAATTGAACCCCTCCTATCCTATGGTCTTGTAAATATTTCCATTTTATAAATAAAAATTAAAAATAAATAAAGGAATGAACTATAAAAAAGGAAAAGTAGTCAAATGAATATAAATATAGATAGTTACAGATATAATAATCAACCCATATCTGTGATTTTGGGAGAGCTACCACAGTTTCCAGTGGGTAACCAGAATTCTGATAGTACCTACAGAGTGGAATTCTACCTGTACTGTCTCATAATTTTGAAAATCAATATTATTCTATTATTTATTTATTTTTTATTTCATTGGGGGATTAGTTTTACTGTTGACAGTAAATACAATAGTTTATACAGGCATAACATTTCTCAGTTTTCCACATAACAGTACAACCCCCACTAGGTCCTCTGTCATAATTTTCCAGGGAAAATCAATTTTAAATTACTAATAAAAATGGAAAAAAATATTTTTATTTTATTCTTCCTGGTCCACTTTACAGTGCAGCTCAGTTTATAAAGAGTTTTGTGATAACTGATAAACTGAATTAAATTAGCAAAAGAGTTTCACTCTAGTTTTACCATGAGACCATACATAACTCACCAGATTCCAGAAACTCACAGAATTCTGGAATGTCAATAGTCTGCAAATTCTGCAATGGATTTTTGCATACTATTACTACATTTAAAAAAATAACACTGCATTTGGTTGACAAAATGTTAGGTATTTTTTAAATATTTATTTATTTATTCCTTTTTGTTGCCCTTGTTGTTTTATTGTTGTTGTCATTGTTGTATAGGACAGAAAGAAATGAAGAGAGGAGGGGAAGACAGAGAGGGGAAGAGAAAGATAGACACCTGCAGACCTGCTTCACCACTTGTGAAGCGATTCCCCTGCAGGTGGGGAGCCGGGGGCTTGAACTGGGATCCTTATGCCGGTCCTTGGTCCTTGCACTTTGTGCTACCTGCACTTAATCCACTGCGTTACCACCCGACTCTCAGATAGCTATTTTTTGTATCATTTGATTACTGGCTTTGATTTGAAATAAAATTAATTTTCCTATTATCTTTGTTTCTTTCATTTCCTTAAAATCACTAGTCTACCATTTAGTTCTAGAACTTGGATTTACTGTTTATTATTTTATTATTACTCTTGATTTTCTTCTTTTTCCTTCCTCCATTCCTCTATTTCTCTTTTCTTTTTTTTTTTAACACGGTTTGAGCCATCTCTAAATTGAAACACACTGCTTTGATATCAGAAACCGGGTTTATATACTGCATCTGAATTTTACTTCCTAGTTAAATTGTTTTTCTCATAATATCCAGACTCAGCTACTACTGCTCAGTAGACTCAAACACAGAAATTGTCCCAATTGAAATGGAATTACTACTGTTGAGCCATATACTTTCTAAGATAGGCATTAAAGGAAAACATATCTGACCACCCTATCAATTTAAATTTTATTATTTGGGAACTTGTAAATATACTGAAACCAGACAGATTAATGGGAACAAAAGTAAAGCTTAATCACATATATGAGAACACATGAAGAAGTGACTCCCTAAATAGACATGAGAATGTGTACATCTTTTTAATTATAGGAATCGATTAAACCTTAAGAGAAAGATAATATGAGACCAATAAAGAGAAGCAAGTGAGGAAAAAATTGGAGAAGAAGGAAAGTTTTATTTCAGTAATGAGTGGTCTCCCTCTTCTTTGATTGCAAAACTTGGGCAAGGAATTACAGTGTTTCCATTCCTCATTCTCTTCTTCTCCTCCTCCTCCTCTTTCTATAAACAACAATGAAGTGACACTTCACTCCTGTGAAAATGCCATACATCAAAAAGGACAGTAACAACAAATGTTGGAGAGGGTGTGGGGTAAAGGAATCATTCCACACTGCTGGTGGGAATAAAAATTGGTCCAATTCCTGTGGAAAGCAGTCTGGAAGACTCTCAGAAGGCTAGAAATGGACCTACCTTATGACCTGGCAATTCCTCTCTTAAGGATATATCCTAAGGGACCAAACACATCCATCTAAAGGGATCTATGCAAAGCTATGTTCATAACAGTACAATTTGCATTATGCCAACTTTGGAAGCAACCAAGGTATCCTACAATGGATAAGTAAGTAAGGAATTTGTGGTATATATACACAATGGAATACTACTCAGTTATTAAGAATTATGAAGCCAACTTCTTCAACTCATCTTGGATGGAGCTTGAAGAAATACTGTTAAGTGAGATAAACTAAAAAGAGAAGGATGAATACAGAATGATCTCACTTGAAGGTGGAATTAAAAAAAGGGGAGGGGGACAGAAAAGAGAAATACAAAGTAAAACATGGGCTGGGTTTAGTATATCGAACTGAAGCAAAGGACTCTAGGAAGGAGAGCATGGAGAGGCTGGAGCAGGAGTCTGAGATCCCGGTACATGATGGTAGAGGAGGACTTAAATTAGGACTGAGAGTATTTAGTAAATACCTATCATAGTGAGATGAGAATTTTTTTCCAGATATCAACAACTGTACCATCACTCATTAACTATCCCCCAATAAAATGATTTTTAAAAAGTCCAATAGTAGAACTATATATACCAGAACACTTGTTCCAAAAGTACATTTACGATTGTGGAAGAGTTAATACTTGATCACACAAACCTAAAAGAATAATCAAGTACAGTTCTAAATTTTATACTTCTATATATTTATTTACACGTGAACAATGATAACAAAAGAAAGTTAACATATGTGTATAATTAATAAGAATATTTGAATAGAACGTTTTATGCTATCAGTTCAGAAAAAAATAATATGGACTGCTGACATTTCTTTTTTAATTTTTTATTGTCTTTATTTATTTATTGGATAGAGACAACAAGAAATTGAAAGGGAAAGGGATGGTTGAGAAAGGAGAGAGACAGAGAGACACCTGCCATACTGCTTCACCACTTGCAAAGCTTCCCCCATGTAGGTGGAGACCAGAGCTCAAATCCAGGTCCTTATGTATGCAACATGTGTGCTCAACCAGGTGAGTCACCACCTGGGCCCACTCTGAAGTTTCTTAATGGATGAAAATAATCATAAAAAGATATAGACCAGTGGTAAGTTGGCATTAGTTCAAATAAAACAAGCTATATAAAGTATAATTGAATTATGTTCAACACAGGTCTGTAGCCTTTGTAAAAATACAATACTAGGAGCCAAGTGGTGGTTAAGTGCACACATGAGTGAGCAAGGACACAGGTTCAAGCACCTGTTCCCAATCTACAGGGAGATAGCTTCATTATGTGGTGAAGTACTGTTGCAGGTGTCTCTGTCTCTCTCCTTCTCTGGCTCCCTCTCTCCTCTCAATTTCTCTGTCTCTATCCAATAAAAAATGAAAAAGCATAATATCTAAGTATGTGGATTTGAATAGTTTATGAAAACCTATATATTTATTCTTCAACACTCAGCACAAAACTGTGGAGTGATAGTATGCAACATGAAAAACAAAGCAATTAAGAAATGTTTTGTTGTTTCCTAATTTACAGAGTTGCATTCTCTTTATTAATAAGAAAATATGATAGTGCTTTTGGGAATAGAATACATTTCCTTCTCTACTGACAAAATAATTGAGTTTTCACACTGCAGATAAAATTCTGCATAATTATTTTTTCTTGCCATCAGGGTGATCTGCCTGTATGATAAAACCAGCCCTCCCAGAAGCCCCTTTTTTATGGAAACAAAAAGAAATTGAGAGAGAAGGAGAATAGAGACAGAGAAAGAGAAACACCTATAGTGTTGCTTCAACACTCTTAAAGCTTCCTCCCCTGTATGCGGGGACAATAGTCTAGAAACCAGGTTCTCATGCTGGTGAACTGTGGACTTTATCCACTGCACTACTGCCTGCCCTACAGAATATATTTTTTGTTGACCAAAATGTAATTCTAAAATGTGAATTATAAAAATCAGTACATTCCTATGATTAATAAGTTAATACAGCTTAGAGGATGGTAAATATTAAATTGCAATGTTCTTATAATTCAAAGGTTAATATGTATAGTATATGTATGTTCAAATTCACAATGTTTCATTACATTAAGAATAAAAATTCTGCATAAAATGTCATTATATTTTTCTACTTTTGTGCTATATTAGAATAAAAAAGACAATCAATAGATTCCCTTTTTTAAATAAACAAATAAGGCTACAAATAGCTTACCTGTCTGTTATTATTAAAAGAAACCTAAGTGCTTGTTTGTAAATGCTTAATGAGAAAATAATAATTTTGCAGAGAAATTACAAATTATTTTTTACTTCTAAGCACAAATGATTTGCATAACTTTATAGATAACAGTACCTTCTAGGAAAGTAACCTCTCTAGTGACTAGTGCAATATGAAAATAATAATACTATTCATTACAATATCAGTATTTCCAAATTCATGCTGTAAAGAGCATCTATTATTTTTCATTTTGGTAACTGTTATTTTTTAATAATACAGTGATATAGTAGAAAAGTAATATAATGTTCGCATTCTTGGACAAGGTCTATAGTCCAAAAATATATAAATAACTTCTATTTTTGTTGTTGATAATGCAGTGTTAGTATTTATCTGGGGGAGTCCTTTCATATATGAAATTACTCTTGCACTCTTTTTTTTTTTCATTTAAGAGCTGGGGAAGAGGGAGAAACATAGAAAGAAAGTAGATGTGTGTGCTGAACCAGGTGCGCCACCATCCCCCCTGCACCTTTGCTTTTATTAAACAGTATATATAGAATATCAGGAACAGGTAGACGAATACAATAAAAATTTAAAACATCAAAAAAAAAAAAAAAGAAAGAAAGCAGATAAAGGGAGAGACAATACAGCACTGCACCATCATCCATGTTGGTCCCTTCTATATTGCTCTTTGTGCTTTCATGTGGTGCTAAACATTGAAACTAGAGCTTCATGTTGCCTCGTGAAGCATGCACTCTGCTTGCTAAGTTAACTCCCAAACCCTAAAGAAGTCTTATTAGTTAACAATAATAAAAGAAACATGTTGGCTACAAAGATGAGTCAAGAACCTTTACAGATAAGATACCCCACTAAAAGAGATAAACAAATGTCAAATAAATATGAGAATATACTTCACATCCTAGGTCACCAGGGGTGGAAATTAAAATCAGACCCCAGTATGCACCAAATTTAGTGACCAAAATCTAGAACACTAACACCACCAAATGACGGTGAGCATGCGCTATGGCAACAGGAACTCTCATGTTTTGGCTGAAAGTGCAGTCACTTTAGAAGATATTAAAATAACAATGGGGTAACAATGATAACAAGTCACTTGGTGATTTAAAACATTTTAAAAATAACTGGAACCGGGTGGTAGCACACCTGGTTGAGCACATGTATTACAATGCTCAAGGACCCAGGTTCCAGCTTCCAGTCCCCACCTGCAGGGGGAAAGCTTTGCGAGTGGTGAAGCAGTGCTGCAGGTGTCTCTCTGTCTCTATCATCCCCTTCCCTCTTGATTTCTGACTATCTCTATCCCACTCTGGGATATCTTTATTTTATAAATAAAGATAATAAAATATAAAAATAAAACATTTAAAAAAATAACAGTACTGGAGATATACTAATAAAGAAAATTGTCTATTAAAAGGTCATGGTATTTTAAATTTAAAAATACTGACACATGCAATTCTATTAAACAGTATCTTTGTGCCCTTTAAAAGCCATGTTTTGGGCTAAACAAAAACTTTTTTTTAGAAAATTATAGAACACCAACATAAATCTTGTAACCATGTACTAATCTGTGTGGAATATGTAGTTCATGTCCAAAAAAAAGAGAATTCTGTATCCCAAATAATAAGATTGCTGATACTTATTTTTTAATTAATTGTGTTTATTGAGTTTATATGACTCAGAAAAATAATTATAGAGTATGTTTAACAATCCTTATTTAGAATAAGATTTTTTTCACTTTTAAATAAATATTGACATCTTGATTTGGCCAGCAGAAAGGTTATATTTCTCTGTTCTTTAAAAGAAACTGGGAGTTTATCCATAAACTTTGCATTGTCTTTAATTGTCTTTAATTCTTCATAATGTAATGATTCATATTTCAGCTGTGGTGAGAAAATATGACATGAATTTTTTTAAATCTTGATCTTATTTATTTGTGTGTGTGAGAGAGAGAAAAAAAAGAGAGAGAGAGAGAAAGGGGGGAAGACATCAGAGTACTCATAAGCTCTGGCTTATGGTGGTTTTGAGGACTGAACCTGAATTCTCAGATATAGTAACACTGTGCTTTAAGAGACAGAACTATTTTCCTGACCCTAGGATTTTTTTTATTTATTTAATTTTATTTTGGATAGACAAAGATAAGTTGAGAGGGTGAGAGGGTATGGAATTAAGACAGGGAAAAAGAGAGCTACCAACAGCACTGCTTCATCACTTGAGAAGCTTCCCCCCAACAGGTGGGAAATAGTGGCTTGAAATCAAAGTCCTTGTACATTGCAACATGTATGCTCTACTAGATAGGCATTGCTTTACTAATGTTATATCATACTTTGGATCTTCAAAACAATAGTAGAAGCCTTCCCATTACTTATTAACTTAACTAAATCAAATGGCATTGATTTAACTTTGAGTTACAATGCTGTAAAGTTCCGGAGTAAAGCTTCACACATCTCAGTGTGTATATGAACTACCACCAAAGTTCTGACTTTATTACACTATCATTGATGTTATCTACACCACCCATTCTTCCCAACCAAATTCCCCTTCTCCTCTGGTAACCACCATATTTTCTAGAGTCTGAAATATTATCATGATGTTTTGCTAGTTCATTTAATTTGGTTATTTATATTCCACAAATGAGTGAAATTATCTGGCAATTGTCTTCCAGTTCCTGATGTACTTTCTTAGCATAGTTATCTCAAGTTCCAACTATATTATCTCAAAAAAAGTCAAAAGATGCTTTTTTAAGGCCAAGTCATATTCAGTAGAGTTTATGTGCCACCTATACTTTATTCAGTCACCAAATGGACATTTTGGGTTGTTCTATGTTTTGAGTGGTATGAATAATGCAGCTTTGAACACAGGGGTACATATATTCCTTTGAATTTGTGTTTCTATCTTTCAGGTAAATGCTTAGAATTATTATTGCTGTATCATTTTTATTTGTTTAAGGAATCTCCGTATTGTTTTCTATAGAGGATGCACAAATTTATGATCTTGTCAACAGTGTATGAGATTTCTTTATTCTCTACCCTCTCTGAAACATTTCTCTTTAAATAGATTTAAAAATATCTTGTTAAGAGGTGACTAGTCAGATTCTTTTTTTTTTTCCTTTATTGGGGGGGATGATTGGTACTATAACAGTCAACAGTAAAATACATTAGTTTTTACATGTGTAACATTTCTATTTTCCACATAACAATTCAAGCCTCTCTAGCCTCTCCTCTGCCATCATGTTCCAGGACCCGAATCCTCCCCACCATCACCCTAGAGTCTTTCATTTTGGTGCAGTACATCAAACCCAGCCTAAGTTCTGCTATGTATTTCCTTATTTTCAGCTTCTATTATTATTACTATTTGTTATTTAATACTAATAGACAAGATTGTGGGATGAGAGGGGCACAATTCCCACAACTCCCACCACCAGCGTGCCATATCTAATCCCCTCCACTGGAAGCTTCCCCATTCTTTATCCCTTTGGGTGTATGGACCAAAGGTCTCTGTGAAACACAGGTTAGAAGTCTGGCTTCTGTAATCGCTTCTCCACTGGACATGGCCCTAGGATTTTTTTCAAAGTGAATTTTTTTTTCCCACCGGGGTTATCACTGGGGATCAGTGCTGCACTATGAATCCACTGATCTTAGAAGCCACATCTGCACCCCCCACCCCTTGCCTTTTTTTTTTTCCTATTTTTGTTTGTTTGTTTTGTTTTGTTTTTGACAGTACATAGAGAAATTGAGAGGGAGAGAGAAAAATAGACAACTGCAGACCTGCTTCACCACTCATGGGGCATGCACCCCCTCCCCCCCACACACACACAGCTGGGGAGTAGAGCCTTGGTCTTTGCACATGGTGATATGTGGCTTCATCAGATTTGCCACTGCCCAGCCCCTGAAGAGAGAACTTTCTTAACAATCACATTCAGGTGTTAAACAAGATGTTCAAAATTTTCAAGCTCCTTTCATACACATATTTCTTATTTAGGTCATCTGATAAATACTAGTCAGAAGAAAATCATGTATAGCAGTACTCATAGCAAAAGTATCTGAATTAATATAGTGATAATAAATGCTAACAGTAATTTATCTTTTGAAATGCTTACTAATGGTTGACATTAGGACTATTTCTATCTTCTTTTTTTAAAAATATTTATTTATTTATTTTTGCCCTTGTTGTTTTATTGTTGTAGTCATTATTGTTGTTGTTATTGATACCTTCGTTGTTGGATAGGACAGAGAGAAATGGAGAGAGGAGGGGGAGACAGGGAGAGAGAAAGATAGACACCTGCAGACCTGCTTCACCGCTTGTGAAGCGACTCCCCTGCAGGTGGAGAGCCAGGGACTTGAACCGAGACCCTTATGCCGGTCCTTGTGCTTTGCGCCACCTGCGCTTAACCGCTGCGCTACCGCCCGACTCCCAGGACTATTTCTAAAACTCAAATTTTGACTTTATTGTAAATTGAATTATCTCTTTGTATAAGTCCTCATTATGCCCATGTAGTCTGTATTCTTAGAACATATATTTAAAATTTTATTTTAAAAATTTAAAATGATTTTACTTCTTAATTTTATAATTTAAGTATTATGTTTACTTATACTACTTGTCAAATTTAATAAATTTATTTAACTTATTGATTTTCTTATTTTGACTTTACTTATTAATTTTACTGAATTTTTATGTTTAAATAATTTGAACATACAGAAAAAATATCAGTTTACTATGTATTTCTACATAGTTTGCACTTTGTTTCTATTATTTATATATTAATGTATGTGGTACAAATATTACAAAAAGTATTGCAGTGCTGATACAATACTAGCATCCATTATTTATTTAATTTTTCTCAGTTTTTTCCTAATGTGCTTTTGTGCTCTCCCATTCGAAGTCCCTACTCTGGGATGGACAGCCATAGCTTGTTTTTTTTTGCCTCCATGGTCATTGCTGGTCTCAGTGCCTGCAGTATAAATCCACTGCTCCTGTGGCTATTTTTTCTATTTTTTTGGACAGGACAGAGAGGAATTGAGAGTGGGGGAGTAATAGAGGAAGAGAGAAAGACACCTGCAGACCTGCTTCACTCAGGTGGGCAGTCAGGGACTAAAACTGGGATCCTTTGGCTTGTCTTTGTGCTTTGTACTATATGTGCTTAACCTGGTACATCACCACGTGGACCCCAGACTTTACTGTACCCTTTTTTTCTTCATTATTACTTATTTATTTTATTTCAATATTATTTTATCTAGGGTGTTAATAGTTTACAGTATAGTTGTTGACATAGGGGTGCAATTTCTCATTTCCCAGCGATAGGTCTCTGCAAGAAATTCTCAGCCCCAACTTAGACCTTTTCCCACCATCATTCACTGGGACTCCGATGGACCTATTGCTTTCCCCAGAGTGCTTTGCTTTAGTAAAGTACACCAAACCCAGTCCAAATTTTACTTTATATTTTCTATTTTGGTCCTTGTTTCTTAAGCTCCAGATATTATTACTATTATCATTATCATTAGGATTAAAAGGACAGAACAAAAACGTCAAAAACGGATCTGGAACCAAAAAATCCTATTGGTGTCCTATTGATGCACAGGGAAATATTTAGCAATAGAAGATCCTTCCATTGTCTTCTAAATAAATTAGTCATTTGATAACATGTGTATTGGGGCTCCACTTTTTTATTTATTCCCTTTTGTTGCCCTTGTTGCTTTATTGTTGTAGTTATTATTATTGTTGTTGTTGTTATTGATGTTGTTGCATAGGACAGAGAGAAACAGAGATAGGAGGGGAAGACACAGAGGGAGAGAGAAAGATAGACACCTGCAGACCTGCTTCACCACCTGTGAAGCGACTCCCCTGCAGGTGGGGAGTCGTGAGCTGGAACTGGGTTCCCCAGTCCAGTCCTTTTGCTTTGTGCCACATGTCTTAACCTGTCGGGGTCTTTGGCGGGGTGATCTCCAGGGGAAAGGTAACATACTGGTTCTTTCTCACTCACGACGGGTGACACGAAGTAAAAGACACCAGAGAGCTCTCCAGGGTGTTGGGAACTCAGAACTCAGAACTCGTTTACTAGCAAGGTGGACATGAGTTATATAGAAAAACAAATGAAGGGAATTATTACTGAAATATGTCAGAAATTACAGGTTTCTTAATGGTCGGCATGCCCCTAAGGTAGGGGCTGGTATGACAGGAACTGATGAGATACAAGATAGTTATTCTCCATGACGCAAGCAACTTAATTATCCAAAGGTATCTGAGAGAAGCATAGGGGTTAAATCCATAGGGTGAGACAGAGAGAAGATGGATATCAAAAGCCCATATAGTTTGGAATTTCTCTTGTCTGGGGTCTGAGGTGTGTGATGAAGTGTGTGATAAGGTGTGTTCTTCTGTGATCAGAACGTGACTTTGAATAAGTGAATCTGTGGCCATGTGGCCTGCAGTTAATGGAGGGAAGTACTGGGGTTTCTGTAGGCCTGAGAGTCAAGAAGGAAAGAACCAAGTCTGAGTTTCCCCCCTTTTGCTGACCTCAGTTGAGAGAGACTTACCAAGAGGTTATCTTCTCAGACCTCCATCCAAGGAAGGGGGTGGTTCTCCCTAAGCTCTATCAGGCTTACACATAGTCCCAACATTAACCTACGGCACTGCAGCCTGACTCCCGGGCTTCACATTTTACTCGTTGAGATTTCCTGCTCTTTCTTTCATGGTAATAATATATAACAAACAAATAGAGTTTGGATTAGGAGAAATATCCTTCTATACCTGTAAGAAAAGGCTCTGGTAAACTCTCAGTTATTCATTATGAATTTTAGGACACAGCTTAAGAAAACGGGAGTCCCTTACCCGGCCCCATACCAAGACATCAGTTCCCATAAATTGTTCTACATCACACCCAGTCTCGGAAGTTTCACCTGCATTACCATATAATTAATGTGTGGCTTTGCAACTTGACTGACACAAGCAGATGAAAACTGTTAGTCTTCATCTGCTGTCTCTTTCAGCTTTCAGGGTGCTGGGATTCCCTTTGATATAGTGGGAGCAATGACCTCCAAGTCATATATACATACATTGAAAATAGAAGCAGTTACTGGAGTTTTCTATCCTTGAATGAAGGAAAGAAAACCAATTTGGTAGTATCCTCTTTACTGCCAGTGTGTCAGCTCTATTATTAATCTTCATATCTGGCAAACTCTGTTGTTTACAAAGCTAACTTGAGGTTGACTTTACTGATGAAAGCTGATATACGCAGTAATTTTCACTAGGTGAAAATAAAGTTAGTTCAGACAAATACAATTAGTTTCTTATGACCACACTATAGTGAATGACAGAAGTAGGTCCTTGGTTCTTCATATTGAAAATCATGTTTTGTTTAATATGTTGCCTCTCTCTTTAAGAAGTTCTAGGTGGAAGAAATAATTACAGGAAAATAAAGTCATTAATACATAGCCTGATTATCAGTCTGATTCTTTATATTATGAATGTAATAGAATATATACTCCTTAAAGAAAAAGGTAAAAGCAAAGACAAAAACAGACAACTTTGGGGAGCAATGAGAACAGTATTTTCCTAGGTTGAGTGTGTGTGTGGCCATGACTTATAGCAGATTCAATCCCTAACACCATATGGGATATGGGATGCATGCATACATATAACCATATGGAAGTAGATAAGGTGCTATGATCATTCTCTCTCTCGGGATATGGGTTACATGCATACATATAACCATATGGAAGAAGATAAGGTGCTATGATAATTCTCTCTCTCTCTCTCTCTCTCTCTCTCTTTCTATTTAAATGGAAAGTTAATATGGGGAAGACGCAATTGTAAATGTGTGCAACCTTGGCTCATAATCCCTCCAAAAGAAGTTGAAAAATTAAAACTTTGGAGATGTGTTGCTCATAAATTTTATCTGGTATAGCTTCTTTGTCCCTTCTAGCAAGTGACTCAAATATAAGAATATCATGAAAAACAATACAGACTTCCTCCTAGATTCTCTGAAATTACTTTCCCTGTAAAAGTTAACATGGATCTTCTTAAGGATCTCTCTTAGTAAAAGATATAAAAACAGGAAGGGCACAGAGGCACAGGGGAATGTATCTTTTGTGATGATGAAAAATAAACTCAATGTTTTTCAGGATTTTTTTTTCTCCCCTCCCATGTGGGTTGCAAACTGAGAATGAAAACATGCTAGTATTTCAAAATAAAAGAGGAATCAGAGGATGGGATTTAAATACTATTGTTTCCAGTGGAGACATATTAGGTTAAGTCAATGATTTTATTTCCTTTGTAGGGCTCTGGGAGGGAAGTCATATATCTGTACTAAACAAGAAAGAGAAGGTAGAATGTATTTTATCACACCAGGCCATTTTAAAATAAAGGCACAATAGGACAACTTAGTATATTGAACCCTGCTGCTGATTTCATCTTTGTTTCATTGAACTGACAATAAAAATAACTGATCTTTAACTCAGTGTGCATAAAAGAAATAGCAAAAACAAACTTACTGCAGGAAATGAAGAAAAAAATCTATTGAAGGTTACAACACCATCTCATTTTAGAAATCATAACTGGTGAAAATGAAGATATACATTTAGTCACATATCACAATTTTATAATGAGTGCCTACAAAGTTTGTAGTTTTGCATTTATTTAATGTTATTGACGTGCCATTGCTTTATAATTTTATAGATTTTAGTTGTGCATCATTGAAAATAAATGAGTTCACTTGGTCCTGATTTGTAATATCTCACTAGCCCCACAATCTCCCCCTTTCCTTTCCAGTAACCATTAATATATCTTATAGTTCAAGAGATTTTATGTTATTTAGTTCATCTGTTTGTTTTCTCCATATACCACATCTGAGTGAACTTAGATAGTGTTTGTTCTTCTATAGCTTATTTCACTAACATGATAACTTCTAAGTCCATCCATGTTGTTGAAAATGGCAGGAGAGTTCTTCCTCACAGCTGAATAGCATCTCATTATGCTTATATACATTTCTTCATCCATTCTTCCATTGACTGGTACTTAGGTTACTTCCAGTCCTTGGTTAGTATAAACAGTGCTGCAATAAATATGGGAGTGCAATATTTTCTTCAAATTAATATTTTATGTTTTTCAGCAATTGCCCTCAATGGGAGAAATAACATGACCTTAACAATTTCTATAAAATCAACTTTTTACATTCCATAATATTAACTATATTCTATAGTTTTTGGTTAAAAACATAATCACCCTATATTTCCTTATCTGCATACACCAGTTTTGTTTGCTTTCTTTTTAAAACTTTATCTTTATTTATTGGATAAAGCCATGCAGAGATTGGAAAGAAAGGGGGATAGAGAGGGACAGAAAGACAGAGACACCTGCAGCCCTGCTTCACCACTCATGAAGTTTCTTCCCTCTTGCAGGTGGAGGCTGGGGGCTTGAACCCAGGTCCTTGCACACTGTAATGTGTGCACTCAACTAGGTGTGCCACCACCCGACGACCCCTTGTTTGCTTTCTTAATCATTTTGAAGGTGCATATTTAATGTATTAGCAGTGTTAATTCATTTGATGTAGGGGCTTACTTTGATATCAAAGAATATTTTTCTAAATATTTTTATATATCTTCTATGTAAATATTCTCTATAAACCTCAAAACACACATTGCAGTTGCTTTATCGTGACATGTATATGCATCAGGCTTAGTTCCCTCTTTCCAAGTTTTTCACTTTCATGCATTCTAGAGTCACTGCTCTTCATCTTAATCCCTAGTCACCATCATCATTATACTGAAATCCAGAAAACATTACTTTTCCTGATTCTCTTTTGTTAAGGATATATCAACATAGTATCTATAAAGTCTATGTCATTGCTATTGGATCAAATTATATGCATTCATGCTTTCTGTTATCATTAGTGTTTTTCTTTTCCTTTTAAATTGGCATTAGGGTTATAGCAAGCACTTGGTACCAGCAAGATGAGTTCACCACTTACTACAGCCATTCTACCCCCACTCCATTTGTATTCTATTTTTATTTGGTAGGGCCAAGAGAAATCCAGAAATAAAGAAAGAAATCGAGACAGAAAACAAAGAGACCCTGAAAAAAAATAAAGAAAAAGAGAAAGAAATTCAGAAAGAGAGAGGGAGAGGGAGAGGGAGAGGGAGAGGGAGAGGGAGAGGGAGAGGGAGAGGGAGAGGGAGAGGGAGAGGGAGAGGGAGAGGGAGAGGGAGAGGGAGAGGGAGAGGGAGAGGGAGAGGGAGAGGGAGAGGGAGAGGGAGAGGGAGAGGGAGAGGGAGAGGGAGAGGGAGAGGGAGAGGGAGAGGAGGGAGAGAGAAATAGAACCTGCTGTAGATCTGCTTCACTGCTCATGAAGCTTCCCTCCTGCTGGTGGGGAATGTGGATTCAGGGGTCCTGTGGTGGCCACACCTGGTTGAATGCATGTGCTACAATGTGCAAGGATATGGTTTCAAATCCCTGGTCCCCACATGCAAGGAGAAACTTTGAGAATGTTGAAGCAGGGCTTCAAGTAGCTCTCTCTCTCTCTCTCTCTCTCTCTCTCTCTCTCTCTCTCTCTTGTTCTATCTCTCTATTCTGGCTATCTCAATTTCTGGCTATCTCTATCCAATAAATAAGTAAAGATAATTTTTTTTTAAAAAAGGTTATAATGAAAACTCAAACCCAAGCAGCTGTGCCTAGTAATGTGTGCACTCAACTAGATTCATTATCACTTGGCCTCTATCAGTTTTATCTTAAGAAACACTTCACTAAACCCCACTCACATGTTATAAGGCAAACCCAACAATTTCACCAAATAGATACATATCGATACATGCTTCTTAATCAAATGTTCTACATAGGTATATCTTACATTCTTCATATGAATATTAAATAACTGAATGTGAAACTGTGTTAATGTTATAAATTGTGTTGGATTCAACTGATATGGGTTCAACATATCAGAGAAACCATTGAACTACCAGTATTTTACCAGATATTTATATAATATATGGATATAGTGGTTAATTCAACTTTAGACTCAATTGCTGTAATTTCATGGCTACAACTACAGTAAAAACTCTTAATATTGCTAAGAAACTTTTATTTGGCACTAAATTTTTATTTGAATTTCTTCTAAAACAACATAAATGAATTTGGGATTTCCAAGGAGGTTATAATAGATATAATGCCAGATTTGTATGCATGAACAAGTCCTGAGTTCCATGCCCTGATGTCACACACGCCACAGTGTAGTTTCAGTAATCAATCTCTCTCCCTGTGTCTCTCAATCTCTCTCCTCTCTCATAAATAAGTGAATAATTTTTAAGGAATTCTTAGGACTCTCTCTCTCCCCTCTCTCATAAATAAGTGAATAATTTTTAATTTTTTTAAAATTTATTTATTCCCTTTTGTTGCCCTTGTTGTTTTATTGTTGTAGTTTTTGTTGTCATTGTTGTTGATGTCGTCCTTGTTGGATAGGACAGAGAGAAATGGAGAGAGGTAGGGAAGGCAGAGAGGGGGAGAGAAAGACACCTGCAGACCTGCTTCACCACCTGTGAAGCAACTCCCCCACAGGTGGGGAGGGGGCTCGAACCCGGATCCTTAAGCTTGTCCTTGCGCTTTGCACCACATGCGCTTAACCCACTGTGCTACCGCCTGACTCCCATGAATAATTTTTTAAAAGAATTCTTAGAAATTTTTTAAAATGATATTGAAAATGAACCGTAGATGAAAAAGTCAACTTAGTACTACAAAAAAGTTTTGGAGTGAGTCCTGATTCTACAGAGCATTTATTTTCCTAAAGGAAAAGAATAGGGATATACCATAATGATACTCACGTCTGGAATATGGCAGTGACAGGGATTGATCCTGAGGCCTCTCAGACTTTAGGCATGCAGGAATAGTGCGCTACATATGCCCAGTCTCTGCAGACCTTGATTTAATGTGTTCTGTTAACAAAATGATATTGATTTACAATGGTTTGAAAATGTAGGAAATACCCATATACATTTCTGAATTTGTTTTTATTTATGTCTTAAGGAAAAGCATATTTCCCTACCAAAAAAAATGCCTATACAGTTAAAATGAGATTTTTCCCTATCTCTCACCCTTTATGTAAAAAAAAAAGAAAAAAAAAAACATTGTTTCTAAGAGAATCAGTGGAATCATGCAAGCACAGAGCTCCTGTAACAGCCCTGATGAAAAAAAAAAATAGAAGAAACAAAAAGAAGAAACCAAAAGAAATATCGTGACACTTATTATAAGCTGTTTCAAAACTCAGACTATAAGTGTGAATATCTGAATGTGGAGTAAGCAAAGGAAAACGAGACATACACATCTACTACCTTCATTTTTAAGTATAGAAGTTTAAACCTTTGTATGGAGGCTGATTTAGTCAAAGAATGAGGAAGAAAACTGAAAAAAAAATAGGGCAAGGATTTGTGCAATTCGAAAATGAAAAATATGTTTTCTATACAATCTACACATGGATGTTGAATATTTTGAATTATAGCTATTATGACTGATGAACTAAAAGTGTAATTGCCTTTTAATTGTTAATACATTTCTGTATTAGACCTCTAGAAAAATATTGTAATGGTAATTCAAGCTAGTTTTTCTCAGTATTGCCATCTTAGTAAGCTACAATCATTAAAATTAATAAGTTAACACTAATACATTAAAAGTCAATAATTTATCCAGATACCTATGTTTTTTCTTTTCTTTTTTGCCTCCAAGGTTATCGCTAGGGCTCATTGCAGGCACTACAAACTTACTGTTACTGGAGGCTGTTTTTATCATTTTTTTTTAAATAAGATAGGGCAGAGAGAAGTTGAGAGAGGAGGGGGGTGAAGGAGATAGCATATAGTTATGCAAAGAAACTGTCATGCCTGAGGCTCCAAAGACTCAGGTTCAATCCTTGACTCCACCAAAAGCCAGATTTGAGCAGTGCTCTGGGAAAAATATATAATAATAAAAAGAAATACACCACTTAGTGGAAGAGAGACAGATACAGAGAAAGAGAGACAGAGAGAGAGAGGCCTGCTTCACTTCTTGTGAATTGTTCCCCGACAGATAGGGAGCCAGAGGCTCGAACCAGGATATTTGCGCGAGGCAAGTTCTTGCACTACCACCCAGACTCCGCTATATTTTTTTTCCTTAATGCCTTTCTACAGATCCAGAATTCCACACTGTATCACCAAGATCCCTTGGTTTCTAAGTGATTATTGTGGTTTCTCAGAATTTTATACTGTTTCATAACCATGACAATTTGCAAAGCCCTGACCAGTTATTTTTGTAGAAGCCTATTCAATAAGTAGTTATCAGATGTTTTAGCTGTGATTTCACAGTTGATATGAATTTTGGAAGAAAAGCCACTTATTAAAGTGATCATTTTAGGGAGTCGGGTGGTAGCGCAGCGGGTTAAGGGCATGTGGAGCAAAGCACAAGGACCAGCATAAGGATCCTGGTTCCAGCCTCCAGCTCCCCACCTGCAAAGGAGTGGCTTCACAGGTAGTGAAGCAGGTCTGCAGGTGTTTATCTTTCTTTCCCCCTCTCTGTCTTCCCCACCTCTTCATTTCTCTCTGTCCTATCCAACAATGAGGACATCACATCAATAACAACAATAACTAAAAATCAACAAGGGCAAATAAAAGGAAAATAAGTAAATATAAAAAGTTTTAAATAATCATTTTAGTGATATATGAATAAAATTTCAATTTATTTGTAAGTTTTGCTTTCTTTGTGGGAAAGGCTGGAGTTGGTTGAGGTGGGATTATTAATGGTTTGTAGTACAGTTGCTGACACATGGGTAAAATTACTCATCTTACCATAATAGGTTTTCTGCAAAACACTTTCATCCCTTCCTAGTTCCCTTTCCTATGGTGCACCAGGACTCCAAGTCTTGCCCCTGCTCCCAGTCCCTCCCCTCTCTCCCTGAATCCTTTTATCACATCACCTCTAGGGTCCCTTCAGCAATATAATTCATCATTGTTCACTTCAAATTTGGTCATCTGATTGAGGTAGTTTGTCAGGTTTCTCCAATGGAAAGTTGCTTTCTCTGCAGCCCCCCCCCCCTTCCAAACTGCCCCTCTTCTTCTTCTTCTAGCGTTTGCCCTTCTTCCGTAGCCAGTCAACAGCGTCAGGTTGAGCCTGATGTAAAGTTTCGAGACCTCCTAAGAAGGATGTCACTGTGTTCAGGCTGTAGTTAAGGGTGTGGATTTACATGCTCCTGGTTTAGAAGGATTTATCTACAATAAGATACTGAGATATTTTCTACATGGCATACTTGTCAATCTGTTTACTTTGGCCATTGGGAGTTCATTCAGTTACCTTCTATGTCCCTTTGTTCCTTCCGGTACCATTATATTTTTGCTTGCTTTTCTTTTTTTTTTTTTTTAAGCATTTTATTGGAGGTTAATAGTTTAATAAATAAATTCTTGTTACTGTGACTAGGATAATTTCATTATTCAACTTTTAGGTTTCCTTATCTAATCCTAGACTCAGCTCTTTCTCCAAAGTACTGATTCATTTTATTGGATCATAGTATTAACTATTAATTTACTTAACATTTGGAATAACTTAGTCTTAGTTATGAGGTTGCCTTGAAGTTATCACAAACTGCCTATAAAATAAAGTTAATTAATTTATTTTGCATCTCCTAAACTTTACTTGATACCTCAGCTTTTTATTAAAATAATTTTTTTTAATAAAAGAGAGATAATAAGAACAAAAGCATCATTCTAGCACAGGCAGTGATGAGTTTAGGAGCCAAGGCCTCTATGCTCTACCACGGAACCACTTCCTGAGCTGCGAAGTCTTTGCTCACCCTTCCTTCCTTCTTTCCTTCCTTCTTACTTTCTTTCTTTCCTTCTTTTTCTTCCTTTATATCTTCCTTTCATTCTTTATCTTTCTCTTTCTTCCTACTCACTCATCTGTTTGTTTACCAGAGAGAGGAGAAGCAAAAGAGAGCCAAAGTATCACTCTGGCCTATGTGATATGGGAGATTAAATTCAAAACCACATGCTTGTGAGTCTAAAACTTGATTCACTGGGCCAGCTCTTGGAACACTGTCTTAATTTTCCAAAATACTGAAAATATAATGCTGGTGCATTATAAGAAGATTTTTTAAAATCTCTCTCACCAGAAGTAATATGTGGATCAGAATTAAGTGCTTAGATACTGGACTCTCAAAACAAGCTTCAAATGATGTTTCCTTGTTTTGCTGTATATTGTAATGAATTATTAATGTTGTTACAAGACTTATCAAGTATTTATACTCTCATATGATTTCATGGAGAAAAAATGTATATGTTATTGTTTTTGTAGAAACAGCCTGCCTTTTTAAGTATGATTTATGAGAATTTGTAATTCAGAAGAAAGTGTAAAATGAAAAATATGTATTTCAGCAACATGCTATGCCTGCTCTGAAATAGAGTCAATATATCAATCTGGAAACACAGTGCAAATCTTAACTTCAGTGGCTTTCCCAAAGTGAAAGATTAATGTTCTTTGTCTAAATTCCCAGGAGCACTAATAGTTATGCAATAACTACTAGTTAACTCTCCTATTCATTTTTTTTTTTTTGTCCTCTAACACTCCTGCATCATTCCTTCCCTTTCCATCTTAGCCTAGATTGACAAGCTGCTATTCTGTGGTATCTCTGAAGGCAGAGGTAAAAGGGGAGAGGGGTGATGGTGGAGTCTGAAAACAGCCTCACTAGTTCAGTGTTTGGCCTATCTTCTTCAAAAGCATGAATCTTTTAAACTGAACAGAAATCTTTTCTTTTAACTACAAACTAGGTGGAAAAAATATACTTGGAAAATAACACACTGATTTCCAATCATATATTTGTAAACAAATCATTTCAAGTCTTTTTGACTAAGAGGAGTTTGCTAGGTGTCTAGGTGAGAACTGCTAAGAGAAGTGTTTTAATTCACATTTTTTGCCTGGAGCCATCCTGAAGACCACAGGAATGTAATTCAGACAGCTATTTACTTACCCCTTAGTGGAAATCTTAGATTTTGAATTGCCAAAATAATCTCTGTCATACTAAAGCTTAATGTCATCTCATAACATTGGTCCAATTAAGTGAAGTGCTCCACAGCCACCTGTATTTCTGTCAGTTTATGTGTCTCTAGGGTGCAGTCAGAAGCATATAATAATTCAGGAATGATTGCCTCAAAGGTTTTATTGGACTCACTCAGTTAACTCAGATAAAATACAGAAAAAAAAAAAACCTCTGTTCACTTGCTAACTATCATCTGTTTGGATTTTTCCCTCCTAAACCTGTGTTATGTATTTAATGGGAAGGATAATATAAAAGTAAAAGTAGCCTAATAATTTGTATAGTCAAAGCTTCATAACTTTTTTTTAGGCCGAAAAAGATAACCCTTTATATAAGGACTCTTTTAAATCATGTAGTTCCTATGCATTAGAAGCAAAGTGTATATTCACTAGTGGATATAGGAGTTAATTTGGATTTACACCTACCATTATTAAGTACAAAGTATGATTGGCTAAAAGAATGCCATCATCAGATAAGTAAAATAACCTTATACATTTTCTTAGTTAAATAATTTCAGAATGTCTACAAAACTTATAATATATACTAAATAGCTTATAACAAAGATACTGTCTAGTTTGTATTTTAATGTTTCATGTGTACTTTTTGTCTCCTTAAGTAAACGGATTACATATTTTCTGCTTTCTGTTGTAAGGTAGGCCTTGATAAATAGTTCATGAATTGAAACTAACAAGAAAAAATATTGACACTCTGAAAATTGAGTATGGCTGCTATACCCCCCAATAATTCTTACTTGCCTGTCTTCCCCTATTACTGTTGTGAGTAATTTTATTTTCATCAGTATTAAATTCATACAGAGGCAACACATTTAATATCAATTTGTAGAGTCATGGCACACTGCTGTAGTACTAAGATATAATGCAATGGAAGATGGAGTTTGGGACACTGATGTCTGTATGAGGTCTAAAAGTTATGGGGAAGTGATGCAAATTGTACAGAACATAATCAAAGGATTAAGGAAAGCAATTGTCACTTGCACTGTGTGGTTATCACAAGATGCAAAAAATGTGCCAGATGCACAGCTTGTCTGCAGCTGTTGTCATTTGAGTCTTTTGTACATTCATTTCTTTCTCTCAACTGGGTGGAAGTTATAAGCTCAGAGGGCTGATCAGAATCCCTTTTGTGTAGAAATTCTTGTACAGTAGCTCTTAGCTATAGTCCATGCATAAGAAAACATAAAACTAATTCTTTACATATTGCATAAACTAGCACAGATGTCTATTTGGATTTAGCTGGATATAACTTTAAAGTGCTGATTAGGTCGGATTATGGACATTGCCAACCAGTGCAGGAAACTGGAATCTCACAAATGTCACCTTTGGGGAAAGCATATGTTTTAATGTAGCCTTCATCTGTATATTAGCATATCAATCTCTACCCAAGCAGATGCAAATTCCCTCCATGCATTAGATTTGCAATCGACATTTTACTGGATTACATTTTGTGGAGATGACTGAAGGACATATAAATGCAGGAGCTATATAATGCATTTCAGGATCAGGGGGTTATAAAACCTGATCATAATTTTATGGACATTTTTGTTGCTCACTCTCAGGTTTATAGATTTATACTACCAATGTCATATTGCAGAATAAAAAATTATTTTAAATTTCTAAGCAAAACGATTGCTCCCATAAAACAGCAACTCATTCGTGTTGCTTTTGCTCATGCCAAACAGCTTGAGAGAGTATTTTAAGGAGTAATTTGTGGTTTGACCAATCTTGATAGTTCTTTTGTCCAGCTAAATCAAACTTCTAATCTTTTGTTCAGATTTTTACATTCTCTCTCTCTCTCTTTTTACATTCAGTGCATGTATTATCTCAATCAGGAAGAAATCAAAACCAATATACAGTCTAGAAACTTTAGAAAAGTTATGTAATCTATCTTTTAAGAGGATGGATTGTTGGGCAAATACTGCTTTGGCACCGGAGAAGGGACTGGACATTGTTCCCATTGCAATAAAGACATGACAGGCAGAGGGAAGCTCATTAATTTTAAGGAAGGAAGATAGGCAGAGATGTTGAGAATACTCAGATGTCTGCTGTGGCTTAGATAGAACTAGTGCAGGCCAAGAGGAAGTGATGACACACCTATATTCTCTTTTAGCAGGTCCAATATCTCACAGTGTTGTACACACTTAAGAAAAGATGATCCCTTTAGAAAAAAAAAAGAGTTTTCTCTCTTAAAAAAAAAGGGGGGGGGGAGTCGGGAGGTAGCTCAGCGGGTTAAGCGCAGGTGGCGCCAAACTCAAGGACCAGTGAAAGGATCCCGGTTTGAGCCCCTGGCTCCCCACCTGCAGGGGAGTCGCTTCACAGGCAGTGAAGCAGGTCTGCAGGTGTCTTCTTTCCTCTTCTCTGTCCTCCCCTCCTCTCTCCATTTCTCTCTGTCCTATTCAACAACAACATCGATAATAACTACAACAATAAAACAACAAAGGCAAAAAAAGGGAATAAATAAATATAAAAAAATTTTAAAATAAGAGTTTTCTCTCTTAAAAAAAAGAAGAGATGATCCCAGGACAGAATCAGCACAGTCTCAAATGTCATGGTGACACAGCAGGATTTGCATAGAAATCATGTTGTCATTATTTCAGATCCATGCCTTCAGACACTGGAGATACTGATCTGATCTGGTGTCTAGATGACCACCAGGCCTATATGTGTATGTGTCCCTATTAATGATCAGGGTTCTTACTTGTTCTTGAACTCAATGTCAATGTCTCACACAAGGGTGAGGCCACCTATTTAACTGGTCAACAAAATGTCATCAATTTTGTAAATTCCAATCACAAAGGATTTATTTGCAACATTCAGTATATTAGCTGAGACACAGTATGTCTATTCAGTCCCACTCCAAGGTCCAGAGAAATCATGGTCTCAGCAGTTTAGTATATATCCTTTCCATTCGGCCTCATTCTCTCCAGATAGATTAGTTTATTTACTACAATGTTAGTTTAGCTCTATTCTGGTAGATGGCAGCATTTTCTCAGTGAGAGGGAACCTTGGGAAAAGTTCTCACAAGTAAAAAAAAAAAAAAAAAACTTAATGAACTATGCACTTTCCATTTGAAAACATTTTTGTAGATCACTTTCATTGTCAGAACATTGAAATGTTTTATTTTTAAGTGTAAGATACTTTATGCTTGCAGAGGTGACTCATTAGAAAATCAGACAGTTTAGTTAAGAAGCGTGAATGAATATTGATTATGCTGATGACTGGTGATGGTAATTGATGTCAGAAAGTTGAAAATTCGGAGACTAGGAAGTTGGAAGTTCTAAGACAAAAATAAATGGCAATAATCAATTGTTTTGTTTACACCCTTCCAATCACAATAGTCTAACAGAAAATCTGTTGTTTAATGCATACGTAGTGGTTCTAGTTGAACACACTTAATGAGAACAAAAAGCATATATGCCACTTAATGGTGTCTTTGACCCTGACCTTTTCCTACACTACAACAAGAACCCAGGCTTGAGATCCACTTTCTCTCATGTCCCCAGATCCTGTTCTCTATTATCTTTTGTGACCAACCAACTGAACTCTGCCCAAAATCTCAACTGTTCTTTTAAATCATTTGAGTTATTTGTCTGTTTCTCTTACAATTTTAAAGTGATTCCACAATAATGGCTACTTATACATTTTATTAAGGATATTGAAGCTTATTGTTATTTTTTAGTTAACATAATTTGAACAAAAATTTAGAGATATTATTTCAAAAAAGAAAGCAGGTCTTTAAGATTACATTTTAGTAAGTGATTGTTGAGTTTATTCATTCAACTTCTTTCACATTTCTTTCAAAACACCTCTTTAGAAATAACAATTTAGGGAGCAGGCAGTGGTGTATTTGGTTGAGTACAAACATTACAGTGCACAAGGTCCTAGATTCAAGCCCTTGGTCTCCACCTGCTAGGGGAAAGTTTCATGAATGGCGAAGCAGGTCTGCAGGTGTCTCAGTCACCCTCCCTCTCTATCACCCCCTTCCCTCTCAATATCAGACTGTCTCTATCCAATAATAAATAAAGATAAGCAAAAAATCAAATAAATACAAATAATTTACATCAGAAAATAAATAAATAATCATTAGTGGGCCCAGGCAATAGCGCAGCAGGTTAAAAGTGCACATGACACAAAGCACAAGGACTGGTGTAAGGATCCCATTCAAGGCCCAGGCTCCCCACCTGCAGGGGGTCGCTTCACAAGAGAAGCAGGTCTGCAGGTGTCTGTCTTTCCCTCCCCCTCTCTGTCTCTGTCTCTGTCTCCGCCTCCTCTCTCCATTTCTCTCTGTCTTATCCAACAATAATAACAGCAACAACAACAATAGCAACAACGAGAAAAACAAGGGAAACAAAAGGAAAAATAAATAAGCATTAACGGGGCTGAGAGGTAGCTTACTCAGTAGAATGCACATGTTACCGTGTGCAACAACGACCCATGTTCGATGCCATAGTGGCAGCACCTCCAGGGAGAAGCTTCAGAGTAGGAAGGTGTTGTGATGTCTCTTCTCTCTCTCTTTCCCCTATCTTTCTGTCTCTCACCTTCATTTTAGAGGAAAGGGATAAAATTATAGTTACCAGAAGCTGTGTAATAGTGTAGGCATTGAGCCCCAGGAGAACCCTGGTGGCAAAAAATAAACAGAAATTTATTTAAAAATAGTGGCAGATAAAAATGTAAAAATGGGGCCTAGGCAATGATGCACCTAGTTGAGTGTACACATTACCATATATAAGGATCCAAGTTCAATTCCCTAGTCCTTACTGCAAGGAGGTAGCTTCATGAGTTGTAGAACAGTATTATAGATCTCTCTCTACTTCTCATTTTTACTTTCTCAGTCTCCCTCCCCCTCCCTCTGCATCTCCCTCTCCCCTTCTCTCTCTATTCCTCTCCATCTCTATATGAAAAGAAAAAAAAAGTTCACTGTGTGTGATGTAGTGATAGCAGTCACTTAAGCCCCAGTGATAACCATGGTGGCCAGAACAATATAGATATATGGAGAAATACCTGTATTTTCTAGGTAAATATATATGTGTGTGTGTGTGTGTGTGTATGTGTGTGTGTATTTACATATATATTCATGCTACAACATCTCTATGTTTCTATTTATAAAATTCTTTACAACCTCTAGGTACAAACTTCTATTGTGAAGTTAGCATACACATGTCTGCTCAGTTACTCTTTCAAACATCTATAATACACTGTGAATATGAGGTACTATAGTATGGCAATAAAAAAAGTATGAAGAAAGTTTTATTGTTTGGAAAGGTCATGTAATACTGTAAAGCCCTCCCGTCAAGAACTGAATTGCTGGCCATCTGAAGACAAACTATAGTAGCAGGAAGAATTGTGTAAGTCCTTAAACATATCTACTTTGGGTCAACAACACACACACACACACACACACACACACACACACACACACACACACAGAGTTTTATCATTTAATAATTCAAATTGTGTCTAATACACAGTTAAACATCATTATAATTTAAGGAAAAGGTAGTATGACAACTTTCAAAGACAGTGAAGTGGCCTTCACCACTATTTAATAAATTAGTCTTCTGAGCATGCTTTCTGTTATTAGTCATGAAATATTTTACTTTGTATGATCTACAACATCCTTCAGATCACCAAAGGACTGTTTCTGTGACCAGTCTAATAAGAGCAATAGGTATCATAGACTAAGAAGATTTTATGAATAGTCCCTTAATTTTAAAAGATCATTGCTGAATTTATCTTAAAAAGGAATTTGTCTTACTGACTATAGTGATCTTACTTTCATTGAGTCAGTTATTATACCTCCTAAGTTTATATTTTTTTATACAAGCTCACTAACTCCTTCTAGAATGTCTGACTCTTAAAGAAATCAACTAAGTTCTTTTATAATTTCTACTGCTAATAACTTTGGTTTTGAAATGAAAAGGAAAAAAATCAAAGAAGAATATATGAGGGCCAATTTAAAGAGACTGCTAAAAACCACACAACTAAAACACTTAATATGAGATTTAAATATTTATGTAGTACAAGATTCTCTTGAATAGGAATTGTCACAACCTTGGGTGCAGCGCTAATGTATCTGAAATTGTTTTCATTACCCGATCATGCTGCAGGGAATGTGTAAGAAATATATATATATATATATATATATTCTAGAATCCCTAGGCAAATAATAAAGATAAAGCAGCCACCCTTCTTGTTTCAAATGCTTCACCAATTATATAATAATAAATATGAATTTATAGCTATTATATATGCATATACAATTCACTCTATCCTTATTGCAATGGAACTATACATGCAGGTTTGACTGCCTATGTAAATATATGTTGGTTTATGTGTGGACCTGGCATATTTGTGCTAAGGTTACTTCTGTAACACAATTCCAAGACAAATGTGATTACTTTATTTATAGTATAAGTAAATTATATTAAACTATGCTGTTTAGTGACACCCTTGGTGCCATTCTCATTGTTTCATTACTGGATGATGTCTCTACATTATCTCAGATATTTGGGTGCTGGTTGACAATAACTCAGCATTGCACCCTTATCCTCAGAAAAACCCTTAGAGTCATCTAAACCAATGGAAATAACCATAATATAACCCATTGCCAAAGTATAGTGTAAAACCTAAGACTGGCAGAATTGGGAGTTACAAAAAAACAAGTCATCTTTCTTCAAGGGAGGACAGTTGTATACAGCTCTACATTCTGAGTATTACACTGAAACTAGAGGTCAGCTGAATTAAAATACTTGTTTAGTCCTAGTGCCCCTAATTTTGCTTTCTTCACTCCTGTATATGCAATAATTGCTTCACTCTTTTTTTTTTTTTTGCCTCTAGAGTTATTGCTAGGTCTCAGATCCAGCACTGTTCCTAATGGCCTTTTTTTTTTTTTTTCATTTCATTGGATAGGACAGAGAGAGGAGGGGAGATAGAGAGGGAGAGAGAAAGAGAGACACCAGCAGACCTGCTTCACCATTTGTGAAGTGTCTTCCCTGCAGGTGGGGAGCAGATCCAGGGGCTCAAATGTGAATCTTTGCGCTTTGTACTATGTGCTCCTAACCCAGTGCACCACTGCTCAGCCCCAGAATTCCTTTACTCTTACCACATGGACAGTAATTATTGTTTCAGGCTCCACTTTTAGGGAACATGGACTAAAAATAGCAAACCAGTTACCACTATATGCAATGAGGAAATTGGAAATTTTGAGAAGTTCATGAGAAGTTTTTACTATTATGTTTAAATATTACCTAACAGGTTACAGGAGTCCTAAAGAGGCTTAAGGGGAAAAAAAAAAAAGAACATGGGGATGTGTTTTCCATTTGTCTCCTATATTTCTGAGTTTGTTTTTTAAGATTTTATTTATGAGAAAGATATCAGGAGAGAGAAAACAAAACAAATATCACTCTGATGTCAGGGACTGAACTTGGGACCTCACGCCTGAGAGTCCACTGCTTTATCCACTGCACCATCTCCCAAACAACCCATATCTCTGAGTATCTTGAGCCCACCGTTGTTCTAGCTACGCATCATCATTATAATAATCACCATCATTATTGCCATTATTAAGATTTTTCTTTCAGGAAAAGTTTTGATCCATAATTAGATTTATCTTGTGCTTTACCCATCCTCATGCCTACCCCATTACAAACAATTCCAACCATAGTGGTACATTTGTTATAACAGGAGAATCTGGAAAGGCACATCATAGTCACCAAGGTACTCAGTTTACATTACATTCTTGTTGAATATTAGACAGGATTGGTTACATGCATAATTATATACATGTAACATGTTACATATACAATCCATCATTATGGCATCAAATGCATCATTTTCACTGCCATAAACTATTTTTCATATTTTTTTTCAGCACTGGAGGCTTCATCCCTTTTATTGCAGAGAGAATGAGACAAAGAGAAACACTGGGGAAGAAATAAGAGCACTGAAACTACCATTCATACATAACACTTCCATACGCCACCAGGTCACTAATACATAATGCAGGTATAAAACACACTGCCCAGTGAGACACATTCCAACATTTTTAAAAACTTGTGTGTAGGGGCCAGGTGGTAGCACTCCTGGTTGAGCACACATGTTACAAAGCACAAGGACCAATGTTCGAACCCCTGTAGGGAGAAAGCTTTGCAAGTGGTAAAGCAGGGCTGCAGATGTCTCTCTCTCTCGTTCTCTCTTCATATCTCCTCCTTCCCTCTTGATTTCTGACTTCTGTTTCCAATAAATAAAGATTTTTTTTTAAAAGGTAGAAATTGACGTGCAGCATCTACAAGTTAAGAGTCACAAGGATTATCAGCAGTCATTAGAAATTGAAAGAAAGATATGAAGGAACCAAACTGTACTGACACCTTGATTTGAGACATCAAGCTTCCAGAATTATAAGAACAAATGTCTTCTGTTTTAAGTCACCCAATGGCCAAGGGAATACACTAAGAACCCTGACTAAGCTTAGTTAGCAAATACAGTCATACCTCTGCACTTTTTGCTTTAAAATTCTTTGAATTCAATATTCCATGAATCTTTGACTGAGGAAAAGATGCTTCAGCACTCTGCTTTGGTTCAGCACTCAGGCGGGGAGTCCTGTATCCCTTATCCTGGCTGTGACATGGAGGGCGTTGCTGGCGCAGCACACCAGGGTTCAATTGTAGAACATCATAGTGCTTGCTGGTGGGTGCAATACCTGAAAAACCAGGATGTGCTGGGCAAAGTACTGAGATAGTACAGGCTGGTGTAAGATCATTTCTCTTTGGTCCACATCTACTGCTTCCAGGGTAACATGCCAAAGATAGTAGCTTCCCTCAGAAGCAGACACAATCACTGTCCAGGCAGAGACACAATCCAGGTCTCTGGTGTCTTCTCGGCCACAAAGAATGTCAATGAGATGGGGAAATGGGCCACCTTGGACCATCTGTCCCACTAGTACAAGTACAGAGGAGCAGTTATGGAGGTCAAACACTTGTACATGCTTGAGCCCAGATCTTCTGCAAGGCTATTTGCTTATTTAAAGCACTAGGTCTTTTAAAGGAGCTCTTAAGGCATTCTGTAATGAAAGAAAAAAAGAAATAAAAAGTCACTGTACTGGTCTCCAGAAAACCCTGTGTAATTGGTTTTTCTTGATGTCCCATCTGGCACTTTTCTGTATTGTCTGTCTCACAGGGATAATTATATTTTCTGGCACTGGTTAATAGGCACCAGGGGACACTGTGTGTTTCAGGGGGGCTGGTCATGTTTAGGGGGAAGGGGGGAGGGATAATGCCAACCCTCCTCCTACAGAGTAGCCTGAAGACCAGTTCAGGAACTTGCCCTGCTCAGTTCCCCCAGGACATGATCAAGGTGGCACTTCTACTAGGATAAAAAGTGTGAGCAGAAAGGAGTCGGGTGGTAGCACAGTGGGTTAAGTGCAGGTGGCGCTAAGCGCAAGGACCAGCATAAGGATCCCGGTTCAAGCTCCTGGCTCCCCGCCTGCAGGGGAGTCTCTTCACAGGTAGTGAAGCAGGTCTGCAGGTGTCTATCTTTCTGTCCCCTTCTCTGTCTTCTCCTCCTCTCTCCATTTATCTCTGTCCTATCCAACAATGACAACATCAACAACAACAATGATAACTACAAAAATAAAATGGCAAGGGCAACAAAAGGTAATAAATAAATAAAAACATTTTTTAAAAAAGAAGTGTAAGCAGATGGACAGATTGGTCATGTTGTGCCAGGAGGTTAGGCTGCCACCAGATAGGGAGCCACCCAGCATTCCAAGGACAAAGTCCTCATGATCTCTCAAGAACTGCTGTTCACACGCCTGCCCTGACCTCACAGCAGTTCCTCCTCCTCCTCCTCCCCTACTTTGCCAATGGCTAACCAATTTCTCTTCATACAGGTGAAGTGAAATGAAATTTTATCTCATTATTGTTTATATCTGTCTAGTTTTAAGGATTTTTATTTAAAAAATTCCCATCAACTTATAAATGGTCAAGTAAAATGAAATTTAAGATTCAAAAATGGGTTATATTTGTTTTTATTAGCACTTTTCTTGTGACTTCTAAAACTAATGAACGACAAGTACCAAGGTGTCACTTTAACCAGTTTCAGTAGTTACATGGGTGATTTCTTGTAATTTTTTAAGAGATGTATTTATTATTTTTAAATCTCAAGCTTTCATTTTTGATATGTTTATTTATTTTGGATAGAGGCAGAGAGAAATCAAAAGGGAAGAAGGTAGAGAGGAGAAAGACACAGAGACATCTACAGCACTGCTTCACCTCTTGTGAAGCTTAGCCCCTGCAGGTGGGGACCAGGGACTGGAATCCAAGTTCTTGTGCACTACAGTGTGTATGTTCAACCAGGCACACTACCACCCGGCTCTATTTCTGATACATTTCTTAAGCTACAGATATTCTGTATGTATAATATAGAACACTCACTAGAATTTTTTAAAAAATTTATTTATTTATTCATGAGACAGATAGGAGGGAAGAATGAGATATCACTCTGGTACATGTGCTCCCTGGGATAGAACTCGGGACCTCATGGTTGAGAATCCAATGCCTCATCCACTGTGCCACCTCCCAGACCACACCACAAATGTTTATAACAGATTTACTGGAAAACAAATGGAAGAGAAAGTATTTGGTAAAAGACTATGTAGGGTATATTGTATTTTGTTGTGGTTTCTAGTCTCTGCTTAATTCTCTAGCAACAATCATTCAGTCATTCTTCTAGTCACCAAGTATTTGTTGAGTCTTTCTCACTGTAGAACCCTATTAGATTACATAGAGGACAAACAGTCTCTGTAGTCAAGCTGCTTAAAATCTGGTGACATGGAAGTGACTAGGTTAGAACCACATGGCATGACAAATTCATCAGTAGAAGTAACTTAAATAGGAGATTCAGAATTGGTTTCTGAAATGCACATTTGAAAGAAACTAATTCAGAAGAGAAGGTCATGATACTTTAGGCCAAGGGAAAATACTGTAAGGAAGGATAAGAATAGGGGAGCTATCAGGGGAGGGGATGGGATATGGAGTTCTGGTTGTGGGAATTGTGTGGAGTTGTACCCCTCTTATCCTGTTTTTTTTTCGTATCCTTTTTATAAATAAATATTTAAAAAAGAAAGAAGGAACATAGTGCATGCATGGTTTTGCTAAACTACAGTGTAAATACTGGAAACTGGTGAGAGATTAAATGAAAGATGCAGATTGAAGCCAGAGGAAAAAAATCATTACAAGA
This sequence comes from Erinaceus europaeus, assembly GCF_950295315.1. NCBI lineage: Eukaryota > Metazoa > Chordata > Mammalia > Eulipotyphla > Erinaceidae > Erinaceus > Erinaceus europaeus. The sequence goes on from NC_080166.1 coordinate 106,937,894, forward strand.
TACATTAGTTACATCTAGTTATGCAAGTGAGTTGAGAATACTCAAAAATTATAGTAACCTTTCTAGTGTGGTAAATAAATAAAATCTATGATTTATTTTAAATAAAATATAGGATTTTATTTTTAAAATGTATATTAACATATCTTGATGGTGAAGCAAATTTAACCAGTATAATGAGCCATGTGAATAAGCAGATGAGAATAACAGTTAACTGCAACATAAAAAATGATTAGATAAAGTGCTATTTTTGAACAAAATCTTTGTGAACATCTATTCAGTAAAGTACAGAAAGATAGTACTATTGGGCTATTGGAAAAAATTGATGGATTTTTTCTATGTTTTTCTATGCAAATATGACTCATGACTTCCAACAATCCAATATAAAATTAGCAATCCGCTAGTTTTGTTTCCTACCTTTGGAAACTTTTAAGGAAATGGATATGTTTTGCTCTATTTGGAATCTAGTTTCTGAACTCCATTTTTGACTGCTTTATAGCTAAGAATCAACACAATGAAGACCATTAAAATAAAAGTAGCTTTATTGTAAGATTCTGAAAATGTGCTTCAAAGAACAGCCTTACAAATACTGCACAATAAGAAAAAAGGTATCTTCATAACCCAAATAACCACAGATCAGATTGTATATTATCCATGGAGCCAATATTTCAAAAACATTCATTCTTCTTGTAATATTGGAAGAATCTTCAGAGCCCAGTTACGTAAAGAGAATTTATTTTGAATATCAGAGTTCATCTTTTGTCTGCAACTAAGAAGCAAAATAAGTCTTATATTAGTCCAGGCATTACTGGTACTTTGGTTAATTTCCTCTGACGATGAAAAAAAGGAAAACAGTTAATTCTCCAAGTTGTAGGGTCTAGATTTATTATTTAAACACATAAGAGTAAAGTCACATTGCATTTTAGAGTACAATGATGGGAATGTAAACATCACAGGATCTGTCATTGTGTTGTCTGAGGAATATAATGGATTAGTAATGACTAAGAGATGAACAAAGTTAGCAAAATAAGTCCCTAAGTCTTTTTTTTCTTTTTTTGTTAAATTTTTAATTCACACCAGGACTATCCCTTGGAATGAGTGCCTACATGAATTCACTGCACCAGCAGTCTTTTTAAAATATTTTTTACTTAGTATTATTTTTTATTATTTTTATTTACTGGATAGAGACGGTCAAAAATAGAGAGGAGGGAGGAGATGGAGAGGGAGAGAAACAGGGGCCAGGTGGTGGTCATACATTCAGTTACATAAACATAGTACAAAGCGCAAAGACCCATGCAAGGACCTGGCTAAGGCTCCCTGGTTCCTTACTCATAGAGGGAATGCTTCACAAGTGGTGAAGCAGGTCTACAGGTGTCTATATTTCTCTTTCCCTATCTCCCCTCCCCTCTCAATTTATCTCATCCTATGCAATAAAATAGGGGGAAAATGGGTGCTGGGAGCAGTGGTTTGATTCCTAGTGCCTGCACCAATCCCTGACAATAACTCTGGTGGTAACAAAAAGGGGGAGGAGACACAGAAACACCTGCAGCCCTACTTGTGAAGCTTTCCCTTGCAATTGGGGACCTAGGGCTTGAAACCAGGTTCTTCTACACTTTAACATTTGCACTCAATCAGGGGTGCCATCACCTGGCCCTAACAGTCTTTTCTTTCTTTTTTTTTATATATAGAGATAGAGCAATTGATAATAAAGGGAGTTAGGAAGAGAGGGAAAGAGAAAGAAAGAACAAAAGAAAGAAAGATGCCTACAACATTGCTTTATAGTTTCTGAACCTTCCCCTTCTGTAAGTGGGAACTGAGTGTTTAAACCAGGTTCCTAGTACATGGTCATACATTCACTCTACTTAGTGTATCACTGTCAGGGCCTCCCAGTCTCTTATTTCTTTTAATTACTGGAACAAAATGAGTGGCCCTCTCCTACAAATAACTTAGGAGGAGACAGAGAGATGGACAGACAAATAGATAATGTAGAGAAGAAAGGAATGCTTCTCTTGGCTCACTGGGAGCCAAGAGAAGCATTCTGTTGCCAAATCATGAATTTGGTGGAGGGTCACCATTCAACCCTGGAAATTCCTATTTAATCTCTGATTTAGTTAACTTTATGGCCTTGGCAAGAGCTAAAAGGAGTTAACATTGATGATGGACTACTTCAGAGGGTTAGTAAGTTAGTGGCGAGTCAGTACTATAATAATAATAGTAATAATAATCCATACATACATACACACACATACACAAACAACCCACAACTCAAACACTTGCATGTGATGATAGTATAAATGCTACCATAATTTAGCCAGTGTGCAAAATTCCTGAATATATAGTAATCTGCAAACTTGTATATGTTGGCTCCATCACACCAATTTGGCTAGTTAATTCCTTTATTCCCTGAAATCCATCTTGAGAAGTAGTCATACTATCATAGCTGCTTTCTCCTCTTTGGTTACAATACCACAACTTCAAATTTGTCTACTGAGAAATGTGATGATGCTACTGAAGATAATACCAGATTAGTTTTTTACATGTGCCTGTATGCAAAAATATATGTGAGAAATATGATACATATATTATAACCTACTATATATATTTTGTCCATAAAATAGACAACCACTACCACTACAATCAAGGTATGTTTTCTGCCACAGTAGGTATTTTTATATAGCCATATGCACAATCAATAAAGATGAGGTACTAATTTTTTGTTGTTGTTGTTTTTAGTACCTGTCTTGCTATAACTCTATTGGATGATTTGGGACTAAATTCTCTTTGGGGCTTCCTTTTGTTTAACCTTACAATGAAGAGTAGTTACTGGATGACCTCTGAGCTTTATTTCTGCCTTAAAAGTCTCTATGTAAGCATGTCTTTTATAAGTGATGTCAGCATGTAGTGTTATCCACAGAGATTAAATTAAATATCTAGTAACATAAATAATCATAGCTATGTATTTGTTTTTCATCTTCAAGATGGAATGATGGAGCTTGTCAAACCTATCTCACAAGGAGATGAGGATCTTGGATGACAGCCGTGAAAACGCTTTTTAAACGGTAGATTAAGTCAATAGGGAATATAAACACATAAGAAAGGCCTTCTCCTCTTTGCAGGGGGAATGTTTTTTAGTCACCTCACTTAAGTAATCTAAGCAACATTCCTTTTAATAGTGGTGCTATGTATCCCTGTATCTCTGGCAGACTTAACTGCTTGTAGGTTCTAGAAGGAACTCAATAGTTGGGCCCGACTCAAAGAGTAAAGGAAAAAAAAGAGGATTAGATGACATTAATTCTCACTCTGGAATTGGTTAGAAGTCAGTTCTGGTTACCTTTCTCTGATGGCATGTGCAAGGAAAGAAGTCATCCTTCGTCTGGAATTTTAGTTTCTTCATGCCTTTTCGAATTTTGGGCTCACTCACTTGTAAATTGGCATATTCCTGCAAGGATGTAATTTTTTTTTTATGTAACACTGAATAGTCTCTTTACTGAACTAGATGCATTTGAACTTAATAGAACGTGGTACATGTACTTTTCATATGTTGAGGTATAATGGACAAAGTTCTCCACCTAATTTTTGAGAACTAGCACATTTCTGAGAGGTCCGGTCCTTTACACATTAGTATCCTACTGTTAATGGATACGTCCTTATTTGTGTGACTCCCATTTAAACCACTTGTTTGTAGGTTTTGTTTTATTCTTTTACCTTTTTATGCTCTTCAGTGAAAATAATTGTGTCCATAATATTCTTTAGATTAAAATTTGAGGATGAACTATTTCTGCTTTATCCATGCTAAGTACGCATTATGAGATATTCTCTGGATTGTTGCTTATGATTTAGTTTAAGGAACTGAAAAAATGAAAAACACCCCGTGGGATTTTAAAAATTCATATAGTAAATCTCTCCAATCTTTATCTTTTCTTTACTCCAAAAAAAAAAAAAAGATTAAAAGGAAGAGTGGGATCACTGCAATACTCCTTGGCATCAAAACGGCTCACCACTACTGCTAGAGGCTTTGCCAATGTCCAAGTTTCCTTGCAAGGCAGGGGAGAGAGCATACTAGTTATGCAAAGAGATTCTCATACCTGAGGCTCCAAAGTCACAGGTAAAGTCCCACATACTGCCATATACCAGAGCTTAAGCGTCCTCTGGTAATAAGAAAATTAATAAATAAATAAACTAATAAATAAGTTACATTGTAAAAAAAAAAAAAAAAGAAAGAAGCTGCTCCCTAGTAGAGCCTAAGATGTAGAACTCAAGATATGTGATATTAAAAACACTAGGAGTAGGGCAATGGCTCACCTGAGTAAGAGCACATGTTGCCATGTACAAGGACTTGGTTTCAAGCTCCCAGTCCCCACCTACAGGGTGGAAACTTCATGAGCACTGAAGCAGTGCTGCAGGTATTTCTCTGCCTCTCTCTCCTTCACTATCTTCCTTTCCTCTCCATTTCCCTCTATCATTTCAAATAAAATAAATTAATTAATTAAAAAAAGAGATTAAAAACATTCTCATTCAGACCTAGTAGTATCACAGCCAATTATCTGTTTACTATTATTAAAAATATTTCAAATTGTCATATAAATAATTTTGCCCATGGAAACAATTCTGAGAGAAGTCATGGCTCATCAGAGATCAGCAAACCCAGTCCAATTGTACTGTGTAGACAAAAAAATGGTAATATGTCCACCGTCATACTATGCAAAGAGAAGTCAAATGGCTTTGCAGGCTAAGAGATGAATTTCCTACAGAACACATAGCTTTTACATTACCACACTTTGCTGTAGAATTCTCCTCCATTTGCTAAACATTGGTATTCTACTATTTGATTTTTTCCCACCGAGATACAAACATATCTCTTATTAATATACTTCAGGAATTGTTAATTGAAATATGATTTGTTCCTAACAGATTCACTTACAAATAGTATGTTTACATTCTTAGAAGATACTCACCTGAAAAAGTCTGAAATAATAACAGAATATATTATCACTCATGAGATTATTTCTTGCAAATTCTTGCCCCACTTTAGCTATCTTCTTTGCCTACAGGAACAAATTATTGTCTTTTAATGAAAAAGTTTCCCCATACAGACATATGCAAATTGACCTTCAGAGTACATATATGGTGGACAATAGCAAGAAAACTATCTTTGAGAGTAGTTTAATATTCTTTTCCTTAATATTTTTACTTATTATTGGATAGAGAAAGAGATAAATAGAGAGGGAAAGGGAAATAGAGAGCAAGAAAGACAGAGAGACACCTACAGCATTCTGTGAAGCTTTTCCTCCTGCAGCTGGGGGCCAGGGGCTTAAAGCTGGGTCTTTGCCCACTGTTACATGTACACTTAACCAGGTGCACCAGTGCCTGGCCGCAAGGGTATTCTCATATTCTAATAGGAATATTTAACAGATAATGATCAAATGAAGGGTCTTAATACTTGAACAGTTGGGAAGCCATACTGGGCTTTCTAGAATTAAGCTTCTTTTAGAGACAAAAGGTAAACATTCAGTGAAAAATGACTTTTACATTAAATGCAAGGTGAGGATTGTACACTGCATTCAAGTTGGCAATTAATTAAGCTTTTTTCATGCAGTCATTCATTTAAACCAATAGCAGTTAGACTTTCTTGGTTAATTTTCTTATTTCTTGTAGATTATGGAAATATTTCTTATAGATCTTCCTAATTACTTTCCATATTCTAGCATAGTGATATCTTGTTTGAGGCTCATATCACTCCAGCCCAAAGAGCCCAAGGCCAAAGTAACTTTTTTGTATATGTATATGAGAGATCAGAGTCCTATCGGGCTAACTATGATGCTCATTTGTGTTTCTGTCTTTCTTATTGTTATAAAGTGCTGAGGTTCCAAGGTTTAGCTTTTAGTCTCATATATGTAGCTAAGAATTATCCATACTTCAACATCTGTATTCTCACCTAATGTACTACCCACAGGAGGTGTTTTCTGTTATACGTGAGAACCCTGTCTATGTGGCCCTAGGAAGAGTAAGCCTCTAGATAAGCTCTACCTCTTCATCGTGATCTTTTGCCCATTTTAGTTTTTCTAAGAGATCACTCAAATTGCTTTTCACTGGAATATAGTGTTTCCAAGGCTGCAGGTCATTATAGAAGTACTCATAGTAGATGGAGTCCTGTTTCAGCACAACACTGTCACCAATTAGCAGATAGGGCAGGCGGTATGCAGCGACAGTGCCATCGATGTTGATCAGATATTTATGCTGCAAAACAGCAAACAAGGATAAAAGCTTCATTACATTTTCTTTCCTCCATTCTATTTTTCTCTCCTTCCCACACATGAAGCTTCAACATCCTCAGATAAAAACGGCATGACTTTGCCCTCTGGCTTCTCCACTTAATAAGCACTGTTAGAACTGGCAAGGCTTAGATAGTGAGCTTGCTTAAACATGGATGCAACCCACTGAGAAAAGCTTCAGTGCTATGTTGTCTTTCTCTCAGTTTCTGCCTGTGTGTCTCTGGAAAGAAAGAAAAAAACCAAAAAACAAAACATCCTGGATGGTGAAGCCCCAGTAATGCAAAAAAAAAAAAAAAGGTAAATAAATACTTTTATCGAAAAGGCTGAGCCAGAGATACATGTTTATCTTATTGTTCTCTCACAAATTTCATGAGGGAGAAACACAACTAAAATGAATTTTCACAGGTGAAACTCCAGCGAAGTGGTGGTAACAAAAGAAAGAAAACAAAATAGCTTTTTGTGCTAGGGAATTGATGCAGGGCCTTGCATGTGGGAACCATGAACTCCTCAGCTGAGTTACATTATCATCCCTTTTGCATACCTTTAAATGTCAGGTGGTAATACATGTCAAAAAGAAATTAACAAACTGAGGTAACTATTAATTATCAGCTATTAATTGAAATATGCATTACACCATAGTAACCAATAATCTGTAACTACAAAAAAAACTAACAGGGTAGATTAAGCAATTATTTGACAGAACAGTCTCTGAGAAGGGATGTATTGTATCAGGTCATTTAGGTGAAATATCTGTGACATACATACAGGGAAAAATACTGACAACTGAACATATGTCAGCATGCCCACTGCAGCCAGGTGGGAAAGTAAACCTGGTCACCTACAGTGCAGACTAACCACCCGTTTTCTCACAGACTGATGATCTTTCCCCTTTCTATTTTCTCCGACTATTCTCCAAAACCACAAGGAATTTCTAAAAAATCACTGTGGCCTAGAGTATAGGACTGTGTTCCACTGTTTGAAAAAAGGAATTAGAAATATATATATATCACTCCATGGGAAACATGAACAATCTAATTTCTAGACATAGAAAGATCTCCCAATCATTAGAATCCCAAGCAAAACACACGTGGGTTTCAAGTCCTGCCCCCTTTTCCCCAGGTCCTTCCATAATAAATACCTGGCTTCTATCTCCTTTAATTTATTGCCATCCTCTGACTCTAAGGGGAGGTATTTGTAAAATCATGCACATGTCTTTAATGATACAAATATTTTAGCGCTCTCAATGTGCTTATTTTGATGGTCAGCTGGAAATACATACATATATATACATATATATATATATATATTTATACACACACACACACACATATACTATCAGATCTGAGTACACAGCTAGGTTGTCAATTAGTCCCTTAGAAAGTCACACACACTCACACACAGAATAAAGATATGGACCAAGAAATATTTTACTTGGTACAGTATAAATAATATGTAAAGGGCCCCATATCTGAGCCCTAGGGAAAGCTCTAAGAATGGTAGAATGGTGCGTTGTCTTTCCTATCCCCCACCTCTTTATCTCCCCCTCTCTTTCTCTCTCTGTCTCTATCTATATACATATATATATATATATATATATATATATATATATATATATATATTCAAAGTTGTCAAGGGAGCAAAGGAATTGTACATGCATGAAACCCCACACTGAAAAAAGAAATCTATTTTCTTTTATGAGCTAGATATTGAGCCCACAGTCCTGATACAGGTGGACCAAGCCTTTGCTGCAAGTCCTATGCTCTACTAATGAGATATTTTCTAGGCCCTACAGCCACAAAATGTTGTGCTTACCTTGTCTACTCCCTATTATATATAAAGTTGCAATATATAATATTGGGGAAAATAAAAAAGCTCAGTCATGGATGATGTCATACCTTGAAGAAATCATAAAAAGCAATATGGTTCCCAACAGGACCATAAAGATTTTCATTGTGTTTAGAGAAGACAAAGCTGGTGACTGCTGCATCTATGAGATCTGGGTGTTTCCTGCTGAGTTTAACCAGCTCAAGTCTCTGCTTGTGGCTGTCTCGCCCTCTCCAAACTGCTGTAGAGTTTTTACTTTCCCAGGATGGCCCTGTGTTTCCTTGCACTGACATCATATCCACACTGGTTCTGGAAGACAGAATATACAAGATTCCCACCCCTCCCCCCCCCCGACTCCCAAATTGTCACATTACAAAAACTATTCGGGGTGGAGGGATCAGGAGTGCCACACCTGGATAAGTGTACACATTACAGTGCACAAGAACCCAGGTTCAAGCCCCTGGTCCCCACTTGCAGGGGAAAAGCTTCATCAGTGGTGAAGCAGGGCTACAGGTATCTTTCACTTTCTTTTCTCCCCCTCCCATCTCAATTTCTCTCTGTCTCTATCCAGTAATTATATATATATAATTTTTTTTAAATCCACATTACAAAAAACTGTTGGGATATAACATGTTGAGGAAAGAAAAAAGCAAGGCTTTGAATTATTGCCCCATATCTCACCGGTGCATGGTTTCTAGAACAGAAAGTGTCAGGTCATAGGTAGGCATCACAATATCAGTGGAATTCGTGGAGCCACACCAGGAAAAGATCGGATAGATAAGTGAATTGAGTTTCTTTTTTCCCAAAGGCCAGTCATCCAAGTTAACAAAAAACTCCAAATCTGGCATTTTCACCTCGGAAAAAGAAAGCAGAGAGCTTATTCCCATTCCATATAGTAGGGGATCCTTATGTTTCTAAATGTGGGCAGATGAGGAAGCCTTCTACACGCAGTCTTTTCTAGCCCTGCGACATAAGAAGAAACCTTAGGTCTGGAACATTATCTTACAGAAAACTAAAACCTCTTGTGCCCTGGTATGAACTTACATCCTTAGGAAGAAACATTTTCAATTTCAGACTAGATCTACACCCTCTGGTTCTGCTGAAGCAAGCAGCAATGACTGTCAAGTGCCCCTGTTTTATTGGATTTCACACCCACAGGGATACATTGGGATTCTCCTATTGTGGCAGGAAATGGAATGCATACAGCCATACTGCTGAGAGCCGGGGTTAGACCTGCATAGCTGGGCATATTCACTCTCACTTCTTTGCTATAAGCTTATGTTACTTGAGGCAGCTACATGTGGTTATGCTTTCTTAGCAGCCTGGAATTCTGACCTGGTCTCTTCCTCAAGTGGCATTAACCTGTCTTTAAAATTTGGTCAAATGAATGTTATAGTCTATCCTGTAGCTCAACCTGACCCTAGGTGAGGAAATAAAAGCTCAATAAAAATTAGAAAAATGTACCAAATGAAAAGTTAGCTTTACAAGCTTCCGGCAATGCTAATTCCTCTGATTTGAAAAGTGAAAAGTAAGTCAGTAACTTTCTCAGATTCATTGTGTGTGTGTGTGTGTGTGTGTGTGTGTGTGTGTGTGTATGTGTGTGTTAGAGAGAGACAGAGAGAGAGAGAAAGGAAGAAAAATTAGCAGAATGCTGCTTATTTCAGGCACAGGTAGTGCTAGGGATCAAATCTAGGATATCAGGCATATAAATCCTGTGCTTTACTGCTAAGCTCACCACAGAAGCAATAGTGTTTTTGGAACGTTTTTTATATATATATATATATATATATGATATTATATATAATATTTCCTCTCTATATACCTAAATTGGTCAATTGACGTATCTTAGAAGAAATGCTACAGCAATAATAATAATAATCACTCCTAAAACTTTCAGGAGACTAAAAATTATCAAAACGAATTACTGAAAAATCATTACAACATATGTCCAGTGGGGATTGCAACTTAATTCTTTGCTAATGAACCAAATGCTTCTATTTAAAAACACCGCAGGTTGGTGGTGGGCCCCCAACTCAGGAAGACTAACACCAAAGACAGAACCAGTGATTCCCAAGCAAGGCTGCCTATATAGGCAATTGACGGGATCATGTTGAATCTACTCTGCTTTATCTAGCCTTGGAAAAATGTCTGTTGCATAAAACAAAAATCATTTTTTAGGCAGGAGTTGTGCTGTCAGTCTGAGGAGTATATTGAGAAATCATTTATGAAGAAAATTCTTATTTTTCCTGGGCTTCACACAAATGATCAAGAACAACCTGCCAGCACTCTAATGTCTTAGCTTAAAGGAAAGAGAATGTCTCCTATGTTCAGAATTCCCTTGCTGTAAATACTTAACAATCTTGAAAAAGACGCAGAGATATTCCATGAGAATTTCGTATCAAGACAGATACAAAGATATGTTAATAAATGACTATTAAGCAGGTGGCAAATATATTAGTAGAACTTTTTTATATTACTCTCTATTAGTGTCAAGTACTCCACTAGGTCCTTGCTACAACACCTCATATCAAGGAACAGGATTCAGCACACAGTCTCCATCTTCCTTGGGTACACAATGGGTTATTTAGCAAAGTAATGTTGATGCAAGGTAGTCTTTTCCAAAAGATATGTTTTGGGACCAGGCAGTGGTGCACCTGGGTGAGCACACAGGTTACAATGCACAAGGACCCGAGTTCAATCCCCTGGTCCCCACCTGCAGGAGGAAAGCTTTTTGAGTGGTGAAGCAGTGTTGCAGGTGTTTATCTCTCTCCCTATCTCTCCCTTCCTTCTCAATTTCTGGCTGTCTCTATCCAATAAAGAAAATTTTAAAAAAATTTAAAGATATATTTTGTGGCTCAGATTGTGCCACTCTTTCATATAAAAACTCAAATCCTGCATTCCAGTATCTCAGAATACTGTTATGTGTGTGTGTGGGGGGTTTACTATGGATGTAGATTTAATTAGTTAAAAACAATTAAAAGGTCATACTGGAGTGGGATGGCTGCTTAGTATAGAAGAGTGCCCTTTACAGACATAGTGGAGGCACAGTAGCACACAGGAAGAGGTCCCATGACCACAGTTATTGATGGGAGTGAGACAGCTGAACGTCTAATGTCTCCAAGGATTCCTGGCAGTGTACAAAGCTAGGAAAAGCTAATGAAAGAGTCTCTTTTCTAGATGTCAGAGGAAGTGGAAGTGGTGATTTTGGGCTTCTGGCACTCCTAAGTGAGAGAGAATACATTTCTGCATTTTGAAGTCACCCATTTAGTAATACTTTCTTATACCAGCCCCAGGAAATAAATCCAGATATCCTACATGACAGAAAATGTCAGGACAGTTTTATAATAAAGTTCAAAAACAGAACACTCCTGGTACTGTTATCATTTCTATTTTGGAAATTATACTGGAAAACCTGATCATAAACTGCTTATCATACCTAAGAGACGAGAAACACTTACTTTCCTAGTCAGAGAGAGGAGTATGGGATTCATGAAATGCCTGAAGCCTACATCTTCACCGTAAGTCTTGATATAAACCTAATAGAGAAGTGAATGATTATTATGCAGGTTTGCACAGAACTGGAAAATGCACTGAGGTAGAATTCACCACAGTGACTCTCTAAAGGAGTCTTTATTAAAAGAAAAAAAAAAAAAAATAGCAGGCTGTAGCCAAAAGGTCAAAACAAACCAACCACTAAGACAACCACCAAACCAACTACAGTTAGAGTTTGTACCTTGTTATCCTTCAAGGTATAGTGACATAAGCTATGTTTTTGTCCAAATATTTTAGGGATTTCTGTTGCAATCATGTCTGGATCTATTGTAGGAAACTGTGTCAGATCTCTCTGAATCTGAGGAAATGTTTCTGGACAGTTCATCTCCTGAAGCCAGGCTGTGCTGTCTTCAAAAGGGCAGTCACAATTCTCATGGTAAATCGGACCTAATCACACACAACCAACAATTTATGATGATAATAATATCACTCTATATTTGAAACACACATTTATATCCTCAGCATAGTCTCCCCAGTTTTTCCTATTTAAACAACAAGGCCATTTCAATGGGGGAAAAATGAAATATATGTGTTATTGTACCAGAATGTTGCTGTTAATGTCAGCTTCTGTATTAACAACTTTCTGTGGTGAATTCTTGTGAT